>NC_079340.1:20840156-21148971 GCF_029582105.1 Oenanthe melanoleuca | reverse complement strand
TGCTTCTGTGGTCAGAGTAATAGTTTGGGTTGGATAGAGCAATCCACCTGGTTTGGGTCTGAAGACTTAAGGAGACAGGATAATACTTAGCTTTTGCCAGCATGCATAATTACAGTCTATCTGACTACAAAAAATCCAAACCAGCTACTAGAAAGTCCCATCTGCACATCAAGATCAGGAAATTACCTTGAACCATCTGGTCAACTCCAAGAGTTACCAGTCAGCAATAGCTGGGCTGCATGTGGTTCAAGCTGTGTCCAGAGCTGCTCACATCACTGCCTGCTTTAAAACTGGCCTTTCCCTGACTCTGGGGTCTGCAGGCAGCAAGTGTCCTTACCTGAGGGAGAAGTATGGCACTAGAACCCAGAGGACTAATGTTCATGGACCCAGTTTGTGAGTGCAGCTTACACCAAGTCTTGGATTCTTACCCCTGGTATACACTAGTGGCATTTCATATGGGCTGTAGCAACAATCCAGGAATTAAAGGAGCAGAGCTCTCTGAGATGGAGCAAGTGCAGGAGAACTCAGCACACACAGACACACTGCCTGGGGAACTGTAGCCCAGGCACACTTTGTTGTGAATGACTTCACAATTTGCTCAGGGACTAAATACTTCCTTGTTTAATAACCTAATAATTTGGGCTAGTTTCATGCTGGACTGTTGGAAAGTTCACTGGCTGGAGTCATCAGCCAGGCCTCATGTAAACAGCTTCCCCAGCTCTCAGCCAAATGAGCTGTGCTCATCTTTGGGTCCCCCGGCGGGTGGCTCTTGGCACTACCTTCTTCTGAAGGGCTTTGTTGTTCATACGTGTGCCTGAGGCTTTACGCTCCGCAGGCTTCCTCACCACTTCTTGTTTGAGCTGGAAATGCACCTGGAGAAAGACAAAGAGAACTGCATTTAACACTGAGTGTGTGCTCTGCTGGCTCAGGGGTCTGCAGGACCTGCCTCTGCCCCTTGCCTTTGAACCTGGCTCTGGGGCCAAGTCAAACAATAAGGGGTCTCAGCCACTATTAAAGGAACTCAGCTCCTTTACTCTTTAACCTCTTAAAGTAGCTGTAAATTTTTTTTCCTCCTATGGATAATGTACTAGCAATGAACTATGTTTCTCATGCAGAGTTGCTCCATCCTAGGATGGTTTGGAAGAGGATCTATGAATGGCAAGGGACTGAGCTATGTTCTTTATTCTCATTTTCTTATCAGAGAGTAGAGACATAGCACTGCTTTGCATCTCTGTGAATATTTAATACACAGGATGGTTTAGGACAGACAGTTCTTTTTCAATTGCATCTTGTTAGCTTAATCAGTCTTTCAGTAACCAGTGCTTCCAGTGGATCCAGGCAAAAAAATCCTGGGAAAGAAACCTCCATCCACTACAGCCACACAAACAGGTACAAGAAGGACAAGGGGACAGAGTGTGCAAAACATAGCATCAGATAAATGAGGAATGGGGAGGCCATACAGAAAGGTAAAACTGGAATGGGGCTGTATGGGCTTCTTGGGGGAGGGATGGGGTGAATAATGAGTATGGGAGGTGTTGAAGAAATGGGAACAGGAGGACTGCTGTGAGAGGAGCTATGCAAAATTCAGACCATCATGGAACAAATCAGTCTTCTACAGTAACACTGTAAAAAGAAAATCTGTTTTGAACAGGAAACCCAAAGAGCTGGGTGCTTAACCTAGCAAAACAAAGGACTGGGCTTGACAGTTCCCTATAAATACACCAGAGAATAAACACCAAGGAAGAAAAGGAGCTATTTAAAGCACAACATTGGCATAAGAACAAATAGGCATAAACTGACCATAAATAAATTTAGTATGAAAATTAGAAGGTTTCTAATCCTGAGAAGAGGGCAGTTCTGGAAGAACTTCAGAGGCTGGGCAGAGTGGGATGAAGCGATGGAAGGTGGGAGAACAACCACAGTGTATTTACAGCAGAGCCTGACCGGTGCACATACAGTGAAGCAAATGATGTGCCAGGATGCTGCAGATGGGGGGATCCTGCTGGTCCCTTGAGGAGCCTGCATCTGCAGCTCCACCATGTTCACAAGGCAACAGCAGGGGCAGGGATCACCACCCACTGTTTTTACAACCAATTGGTAGTTGTCCAGCCAGCCCTCAGAAGGCACTGTAGGAGACACACCAGGGTCAAGAGCACTCCATTTCCTGAAGGTGCTTGGCTGTTCTTTGTTGGCACTCAGTTCCCATTTGTCTTCGGTGCTCTCAGCAAAAAGAAAGGCAGACTTCAGCCTCTTGCTATGAATTTGATAACATGTTTGGTCCCAGGCAGAATGCAGATGATAGCAGAGTGCTGAAACCCACAAAGCTGGGGGAATAACTGAACCTCAGGGAACAGATGCTGTCTCTACATCATCTCATCCTGGAGAGGGAGGAGGATGGAGGGAGAGCTGAAGAGCAGCAGTCCCAGCCAGCCAGGAGTTCTCCCATGGCCAAGAGGCAGAAGGACACAGGAGCTGGTATGGCAGCCCAGTGCAGCTGCAAGGCCTCAGTAAGGAATTCAAAGGCATGGGCATTGTCTTCCTTCTGTTCCCTGCTGTGAGCTGTGTGGAGCCTTGTCTGCCAAAACAGATAACCTACAGCCACTGGAAATGCTCTACATCCTATCTCCTATCTCCTTTCTCTGCTGCTCACTAGACATCCCCCACCACATTTCTTTCTCCCTGGGGTGAGGATATTTTGAGAAACCCTTGTGACTATGCAGCCTGACTCACCAGTGAAGGTGCAGCTGGGCCCACTGTTGTTGTGACTGTCAGGGGCTGGTACCCTTCTGCAGAGGCTGTGACAGTGTAAGTGCCAGGCAGCAGCAGCCGGAAATAATCCCCCATATCACCTGGAACACAAGGTAGGAAAAGAAAGCACTCAGGATGCTCAGGGAGCAAAGCAAAATACATTCCAGTAATTCTTGCTGAGTTATTTCCTCTAGGATGTGTAGCCTTCAAAACCCAGATTTTTTTTATTTCCCAAATCTGCTGGCTACCTCAAGGCTGGATTCACATTGATGCAGTGCAGGTGATGTCTCATTAGTGCCATGGAGGAGAGATCAGTCTGCAAGTGAAGCCAAATGAAAGGGAACTGTACAGCAGCATTGTCTGTGCCTGCTAGGGAGGCTGCAAAGCTCAGCACCCGCCTGACAGCAGACCTGAGGACAATCACAGCTCCAGTCTGACTCCTTATGCATAACACAGTCTAATTCCTGCCTTACACAATTTTGCCATGTTTGGGTTAGCAGGTTTTAGTTGCTCCTTAGCTCAGATGCTCCCCGATTCCCTGCATAAGAAAGCCCCAGCAGCACTCTGACAGACTGTGCTCTGGTGTGCTTAGGGAGGTAACACCACATTATGGATTACTTTGGAAATCTGAGTATAATCCCATCTATGTAACTGGATGGATATTGCAAATTGCTTCAGGGTGGATCTGGGAGGACAGCTTCATCTGAATGTGGTAGAGCCCTGGCACTGGACAGCAGTTAGGCTGTGAAATATCCATCCTTGGGGTCAGTGAGAATTGGCTGGAGGGAGCAGTGCCTGATCAGAGCCAATGCTGGGGACGATCTTGCTCCAACCTAGAGAGGAGACTTCAGAGGGCCCTTGGCAGCCAACTGTTCTGTGATTCTGTTATTTCTCCCACAGTCCCTTTCCTATGCAGGTTGGCATAATAAGTGCCAAATATTAGTGTTACTGACTCACAGACCTATAGCCAGGAAGAGCTTTAATGATTTCACAGTCTGACCTCTGAAGAGCTGTAATATCAGCTATTTTCTGCAAGCAGTCTGTAATGTTCAGTCTGCTTGGAGGAGAGTGTTCATGGAAAGGAGGTTAAAATTGGCCAGCAAGGGAGAAACAACCACAGCTTGGATAAACTGGCACTTCATTCTCAGTCTAAACTTGTCTGGCATGAACTTTCAGTCTTTCATCTTATTCTTTCTTTTTTCTTATTGTTCTTTGCTATCATCTGTTTCAGCTCTTTGCAGATACTTATAATACTTGAGTAGATTATCTCCTCAATAATCCCTCCCAAATAAAATAAGAGCTGAGTTTCTGAAGTCCTTTACAATAAGGTTTGCATTCCAGTTCTCACCTCTGTCTTTCCTAGGCTTTTCCAAGCCCACCCTGGTCAAGGATAAGGATAAGGATAAGGTATATTTCTCCCAGCTAGTGTCTTTGAGAAGCAAACAATGGCCTCCCATATTACAGCCTCACCTCCTAACTTCACCCACATATTCAGACATGTAAGCAGAGCAAGAACCCACCAGAGGTGACGTCATGGCTGATTCCCTGGACAGAAATCACGGCTCCTGCAATGCCGTTGTTGTTCTCATCTGACACCATCCCTTTGATACCCTGGTGAACCTGCAGGCAGGGAGACAGACTGATGGGTCAAGGCCCCTCCTTTGTTCAAGGTATTGCTGAGCAGGGCAGAGCTTTGGGAACAGCCCTACCTTTACCTACACCCTTGGTGATCCCAGCTGTCCCCACCAGAGCCAGTCTAGGACACAACAACTTCCCCAAAGAGCACCCCATGAGCCCCACAACCAACTCCCTTCCCCACCTGGTACCTATTGATGCCCTAGCACCAGGGCCCATGGGGATCTGCAGAAGGGTGAAGGCCTCAGCACTGCCCCTTTACCTCTTCAATGAAAGCAACAAGGGCCTCCCTGTTGGCCATCCACTGCCGCTCCAGGTCCTCCTCGGGGGGAAACTTATTGCAGCTTAGCTCCAGGGTGATTTCAAAGCAGTTGGTATAGAGGTAATTGAAGTCCTGCATGCCTGGAAGAGAAGAACAGTCTATGGCCAGGACATGGCTCCCTTCCTGTTCCCATGTCCCAGTCATCCTGGCCTGTCTTCCTTTGACCAGAACCATCTCACTCCCCTTCTCTGCACCACAGGTTCAGCCTCCTCCCTGCATGACAGTGCAACGAGAGCCTTCTCCACCCATGCAGCCCTGTCCTTGTAGCTGCCAACTCTCTTTCAGCTGTATCATTCATCAACTTGCCTTCAGAAGCCCAGGGAGGCTGGGTACCATGGGGGGCTATATATCTCTTCCAGTTCCTCTTCAATCTTTTGTCTAGCCTTATGAGTTGATTTTTCAGTTTCCTCATTGTGCCTTTTTTAATAAGATTTTTCAGGAACCAGCAGCTACCTTCCCTTTGGTCATAGTTTTGGGTATTGATGGAATTACACCATAGGACTTGCAAATACACTAACAGATGAATGCTTCCTTTGTCTAGAAGTACATAGGATGAGTCTCTGCAGACCTTAGTTATTTCTGTAGCTCTTTCCCAAGCCATTTCAAGTACTCCCAAGCCATTTCCTGGTCTGAAACACAAATACCAGAATGGTGTCTAGTAATGGGCATAATCCTATTGCCACAGTCCTTCCCCAACCCATCCTGTCCCGAGGTTTCTTGTCTATCCTGTCACCTCTTTTTGCTGTGGGGGGTCTCACCTGCCCAGCCCTTACCTTTGCTGAGTGAGTACCAGGATGCCCCATTTGTGATGCCATCAGCAAAGTAATCCCCACAGTTCCAGCCCCGGTGCATCCAGCTGTGGGCGTATGAGTAGGTCTTGGCCAGCTAGAGGGAGAGCAGCAGTGGTCACTGCTCCAGCCCCACATGGCTGGAGAACCTGCCTGGCTCTGGACAAAATATGCTCCCTCCTTTGCTGAGGAGCATGGCAGGGAAGTCAGACAGGAGAGAGTTCCCACATTTTACTACCACAAAATACAACATGAGGTGCCAGGGCCTCTACAAGATGTAGGCATATAAAGGTGAAGGAGGAAGAACAGTAATCTGGCAAATTGGAAGCTTGCTGATGGCACAAGCAGCTTCTGCCCTGCTCGTGCTGAGAAAATGGGGAGCAGAGGGCACTGGACCTATGCAGGCACACTTGGCACCCCACAGCAAATGGCACTAACAGGGGCAAAAGGCATAGGAAGAAAAGTAAACAGTATCAGTCCTGGCAAGTACCAGATATGTATTGGGGGAATTTGGATTAGGAAAGAGTTTGGGCAACTTCTGGTTCTAGCAACGATTTGTTTGTTGCCCTTATTAAGATTACTGTTTATTTTTAGACATGAAGGCAGAGCTAAAACTGGGCTGCTGCATCCAAAGCCAGTCCTTTGCATAAGTTTAGGAGACTGGCATTTGCATTTTCTAAGGCAAACTCTACACCCTTGTATTATGGTTCAGATTCCAGTGTAATATCATTCTGTCAGCAGGAAAACAGTTCTCTACATTTCTGAGTCCTGAGGCCACATGGGTATCATTAGACTGCACCCCAGACTGCAGCCTCTTTACATCTGGGTCTGAGCACAGCCATGATCCCAGGAGGTCCTGACAGATTCTGCTTCCAGAGAAGGCTGAACTCCAGCTTGGACTTATTTTTCTCATTAACTGTTCTGATGCAGACTTACTTTTTTCTTGTGGTGGGTATTTCCTAATGGAAGTAGTGACTGGGATTTGTTTAGTGGGATAATTTTTTCTGAAGAAAACCCTTCAGCTAGCACAAACTACAGCTCAGACTGATGCATTCCCTAATGTCTGCCTATGCTCCTGAAGCTCTTGCTGTTTGTTGTAGTTCTTGTTCTTCACCATCCAAAAGCCCCTGCTGGGCACCCACCTCCCTTATCCTGGTCTCAGCAGGCCCCCAGTCAGCAGTTTAGGAAAAAAAAAACCCTAACCTAGGATGGTGTGGCAAAGCTGGGTGCAGCTTCCAGCTTTGGAACAGCAAGTTGTTATTGAGTATACCAGTGGTATTTGGGTTATGGGGAACCCAAGCACAGCATGGACAAGGAGGGGGTCCCTGAGGGTCAAGACTGGCCTGTCCCTGTGGTGGGACTGCCTCACAGGGTGGGACTGTCCTGACCTGGCTGCTGAGCCAGTGGCTGGCAGAAAAGCTGTAGTCTGCTAATGATTATTTCCAACATGTTTCTTGGCTCCGCCCCTGCATGACACAGTGACCAGAGCTCCTGTCCAGCTCTCTCTCTGCACCCTGCCAGGGAATGTCCTCACCCAGCGTGGTGTGCTCACCTTCTGAAACAACTTATCATCAGGGGTAGGCGTGTTCACCGTGCGCCGGTGGCTCCTGAACCGCTGGTCCTGCGACTTGTCATAGGGGTAATTTGCCACCACTGCTCCACCGTGCAGGTTGGCCGAGAGCACAAAGTTGTAGCTGCTGATCCACTGGATCACAGCCAGTGTCTCTGGCTCCACCTGTAAGGAGAAGAAAGGAGACAGGGAGAAGGGACCTCTGTGCCAGCAGCTGCTCCATGCCAGGCTGTAGTGTGATTGGCCATGTCAGACCCTGTCCTGCAATGTGTCTGCTGCAGCTCTTGCAGCTTCCTTTGTTCTCCACCAACTGCCTTGATACACAAAGCAGCTCCCCCAGCACAACCCCAAAACCTGAGGCACAGGTGTTAGCCAGCATGTGCTGCCCTGTGCATTGCAGCCTGCTCCCCAAGCTGGCTGTGATATCAGCCTGTGCTGGTAGAGATGTAAGCTGTGGTATGGGACCAGGATTGCATCATTTCTCTGCAGGCAGAAGGCTCAGAGGAGGAGACAAGCACTGTGCAGGCCAAAGGACAGTGTATTTACTTGCATGCTGAGACGCCCTAAGAGGATGCTGTAGCCCTCACAGTAGCCAAGACTGGTACCTGGCTTTTCCAGTTGTCAGGCAGAGGGATGTGGTGATTTGGCCCGCTGATTTCCCTGCTGTAGTACATGAGTGTGTTGAGGTCAGGGAAGTTGCGGTTCAAGTCCACTCCATTGGCATTGTTCCTCCCTGTCAAGTACCCGTTGCTGTCAGGGCCCTGCGGGGCAAAGGTGCATCACAGCGGTGAGTCCAGGTATCAGAGGGCATCAGAGAAGCAGAGATTGCCCATTGTAAAACCACTTCAGTGCCTATGAGTTACAACATGTGTTGCTGCTGGCAGGACAATAAAGAGTATTGGTACTGACAGGGAAAAATCAGTAACAGTATCTTCATTTTCCAGAGTGACAAAGTAAGCCACAAGACAAATTTGCTTTAGCTGAAAGAACTACATATATCTCCCTGAAGTCTAGTAGCACAAAGAAATGGGTGTATTTTTTCAGGAGGACTAGGGAGCTTATTTCCCCCCCCATCTCTCATGTCCTGCCTGCTTATAACAGCAGCATTCAGCTGTCACTTTCCCAGTCTAGGGCACGGGATTTGCAATGACCCTCCTGTGACAAATAACTTCTTAGGAGAGTAAGACAGGTATAGGAAGTCTTCTCCATCAGCTGCCAAGGTCACCTGTGGCAGGACAGATGAACACTTGGTAGGCACGTGAGAAGCAGCAACAGCAGTTGACGAGGACAAATTTGGCAGGGCATGAAGAGAAAGGATTCCCCCTCCTAGCTGCAGTGAAGAGGATCCCAAAGGGATTTGAAGGGCTTTCTGGAGGAGGTGATCACTGCCTAGTACCTGCTTGGCAGCCACTTCGTACCCGTCGGGGTTCATGGAGGGCATGATGTGGATGCGCGTGTCGTGGATGAGGCGCGTGATCCGCTCGTTGCCCCGGCGGTACTCCTCGCACAGGAACTCCGAGAGCTGCAGCAGCAGCTCACGGCCCAGCACCTCGTTCCCATGCATGTTCCCAACATACTTGAACTCTGGCTCCACTGGAGAGAGCAAGAGAGTGACGCCATCAGCCAGGGCTGGAACGGGGGGGAAGAGCAAATGCCCCACAGGGAGCCCCAGGCAAGCCCAAGGGACACCCAGTAAATGGTATAAAATGAACCTTTCCCTTGGAAAATGAACCTCAGTGCGGGAGAGTGGCACAGTTCCCATATGGGCTCCACTTCAGACTCTCCTCCAGGTTGCTTTGGGTCTTTGGAGCACACAGGAGGAGTATTTGCTGATGGTTTGGTCTTGGGTTGGTGAAAGGCAGCACAAAAGGACCAGGGAGCACTGGCAGGATTGCCCCAGGCTGCCAAGGCCTCACAGCTCTGTGGTAGGTGGCAGTGGAGGGCACAGACTGTTTCTCCCAGCTCTGCTCTTCTACATTTGCTCTCAGTGCCTCTCAGAGCCAGAACATTCCCAGCTCTGCATCTCTCTTTCCCCTTTACCTGCCCTCCAAGGTCAAGGTTAAGGCCCCCCTCACCCTCAAGGGAAAAGAGCCTGGAGAGACCCTCAGCAGCTGAGCTGAATATGGATAAAACTGTCCCTCAGGCAGCTCCAGTATGACCAAAAAGGTCTCTTGCCACTGACTTTCTAAAATAAGGTCTCAAAATACAGACTTGGAGACCACAGGCAGACAGTGCCTGGAACAGGACTTGCTGCTTTGCTGAAGGAGAGGCAGAACATGGTTGTGCTTTCCCAGAGGTCCTTTTAAAACAGTTACTTGTGGGAAAATAAAATGTCACATTGCAGGCTGGAGCCAGCACTGGTAGAATAAAAGACAAGAGGGGAATTAAATTAAAAAGGGAGCCTGACTGTCACATGAAAGAGTCAGGAAAAAAAAGGGTGTTGTTACAAATGTTGGCTTGACAGATCTTGAGACTCCCATTGCACTGAGAGCTTTCTGGGCACCAGCAGGGATTGGACTCAGAGTGGCAGTGTGAGCCCTGCTGCCAGGTATGATGTCCATCAGGATCCCTGAGATAAAAGGCATCACATCCCGAGATGGTGAGCTGCTGCTTGCAAAAGCCCCTGTACTTTGTGGCACTAAAAAAAAAAAAAGGTCTAATTTTAGCTAAAGATTTTGCTTTTCCATATCTTTTGATTGCTGTGTCTCAGTGCAAAACACCAGAGGTGGGCAACATACCCTTGATCTTGTTAGATTTCAGGGACACGAGAACTGATTGAGTTAGATAATCCAGTTATTAAAAATACAGAAAAATCCTGGGCATATCTGCAGCCTTTAAAAAAATAAGGTTTCAACAAGGATTCTCTGCTTTGTTCAAGTCTGCAGCAGGATTTGTCAGCCTTTTCCAGTATGCAAACCCCTAAACTTTATATATATGGACATACAAGCTCTAATTACTGCACTGACTCTGGGCTCGCTTTTCAGAGTTAATTTTCATGTCCTTCAAGGAAATCCACAGTTTCCCAAATTCCTCATGCTCTAGGTTGAAAGTGCCAGCCTGACAGTGGCTCATGCTACATGCAGGGCCACAGGTCCATGTTGCCTGCCTGGGGCAGGGGCGATCTGAGTCATCTCCTACAGCCCTTCCAGCTGCTTTCATGTGGTTCTGCAAGTCTAAAATCCAGCGGAGCACTGCCAGTGCCCTTTGCTCATTCCGTGCTTTGAGCCAGCGCCTGATGCTCTGCGGAGGTGCCCCAGATGCCCTCAGTGCCACGCAGGTTTCCCAGTGCTGAACAGGGCTGTCACAGAGGTAGCCAAGGTGGGAAAGCTCCCATCCCACCTCCTGGCACCCTGAAAATGATACTGTGGGCCAAGGACTGGAGCTGTACGCCCCCAGTGCAGTGCTGCCAGCTATGGGGTGCTGTGGGGTTTGTGGGGGCTGCTCCACTGAGGGGGGCACAGTTCTGCACAGCCCTGCTGGCAGGTTTCCATGTCACTAGGCTGTCTGCACTAACCAGCCCTGAGTTTAACCACATCAACCAGGACCTGGAAAGGCAAACGATGCTGCAGAAAGCAGGGAGAGCTCTGTCCTTATCTGCAGCTCAGGAACACAAGGCAGGGATGTGAGGGAGCCCCGTGTGCAGCCCCCCTGTGTGCTGCTCTCCTCAGCCCCCCAGGGCACCTGGCTGCCAGCAAGGTCTGGCTCGGCAGCATCTCCAAGCTGCACAGGCAGCAGCTCAAGGGGCCACTGTGCCAAGGCTCCACGTGGCAGCAGGTGGAGATCCCCGAGCCCAGCCCGTCACCGGGGCAGCCCACGGCGCTGGGAGCGCGGCAGGAGCCCAGCGCCCTCTCAGCCGGGGTCCCTGCTTGCTGTCCTGCTGGCTTTGCCGTCTGGAGGAGCAAGGGCCGAGCACGTTCTCTCCTGTCACTACCCTGCAGTACAGGGTGCTGCTCTCCTTGCCTGAACAACGCTGTTTTGGGAGGGAGAGTGTGGGAGTGCAGGTGGGGCGCTGGGATGGGCTCGCCCGAGTTCTCGCATTAGCCTGAGCTGAAAACTCAGATCTCCGTCCAAAGTACGCGCCTGGGCCGCGCTGCAGCTCCCGCAGGCACAGCGCACGGCACGGGCATGTGTGCGGCCGGGCGAGCGCGTCCCTGGGCTGGCTGCGGGGTCCCTGCCGGACACGGCGCTGCCCGGCGCCTGGGCACTGCCAGGAGCGCTGCCTGGAGAGGGACATCCCCCACCCAGCCCCCCGCAGTGCCGCGTGGCACGCAGCGTGCCAGCGCAGCCCGTCTGTCCGAGCCGCTGTCCCTGCCCCGTACTCACGGGGCTCGTGGATGCCCGGGTAGTCGCTGAACTCCAGCACGTAGAGGTGCCGGCCCTCGACGCTGCGGCCGATGCTGTAGATGCGGGTGACGTAGGGGCACTGGCCCTGCACGCGGAACAGGGCCTGCACCAGCTCCTCGTAGCGATGGTGGAGGAAGCTGAGGGCGGCCGCCCCCTCGAGCAGCAGCAGGGCTCCCACGAGGGGCCGCAGCCACCGCGCCATCCTCCCAGCCCCGGCTCCCTCCCCGCCGGGAGCCTAAAGTGCAAACTCCAACCAGCTCTTTCCAGCTGCCGAGTGCCAGCCCCCTGCACCTGCGGGCGGGGGGCGGCGGGAGCGGGGCGCGCCGGGGCCCCGCGGCGCAGGAATGCTCCCCCCGCCCGGCCCGCGGCGAGCCCGCTCTGCCCCGGCCGAGTTTCCCCCCGCTCCAGCTCACTTATTAACTGGACAGCAAACAGGGCCCCGCAGCCACTGGCTGTCACCGCAGAAGAAGCGCAGGGCTGGAAAACTGGCTGCGGAGGGCGTCGGGGCTGCCAAGCGCACGGGGAGCGGCGGGCGGGGGAAAGGAGAGGAAAGGACAAGAGAGGAGAGGAGAAGGGGCCGGCGGGCGGGGGGCTGCCCGTCACCGAGCCCTCTCGTGGGGCAAGAGCCGAGGGGGATGGCGACGGCGCCGGGGCGGCCTCGCTCCCGCACATTCCCGCAGCCCTGCCCGGCCCCCGCCTGCCTCCCACCGCTCCGCGCCGCGCCTCCGCTCCTGCCCCAAATCCCGGGGAAGCCGAGGAGGCACCGCCGGGGGCTCCGCGGGTCGATCGGCCCCTGTGCCCGGCCCTGCTCACCCGGCGATCCCATCGCTCCCGGGATAAACAGAGGCACGGGCTGCACCGCCCTCGCCGCAGCTGGCTGCCCAGACTGCCGAGCTGGACGGTGCAGGGGGAGGGCAGAGCAGCGTGAGATGCGATGCAGGAGCTGCCTGCTGAGCAGGGACCATCCCGGTGAACTCCGCTCGAAAGTCTGGTGTCACCCCGCCCTGCTCTGGGAGCGGGCATGAGAAAGAGCTCTGACGGGCACTGGGCAGCAGGACACTGCTTAACTGCGTAAAGACAAATGAAAATGTCCTGCTTCTGCTAACAAAGGGTTGCAAACTCTTTCTGGATGTAGGGGAAGCTGATTCTCTCCGCCCATCTGCTACGCTTACCCCAGGGGGCACCAGACATCTCATGGTCCCTGAACTCTGCCCAGTGCCAGAGGCAGCCTAGCTTTGCAGCCTTGCCCCACGAAGCTAGAAGTATTTACTAAGAAACCCTGATACAGAGCCCAAGCATGAGCACAAACAGCTGAAAAAATTACCATCACGGCTGGACAGGCCAAGAGAAAGGTTCCCTTTGGTAACACGAGCATGCTATTCTGCTCTATCCAGGCTGTGCTAGAGAGGAGCCCCTCTGGCCATCAGTAATGTGCTGCCCAGGATACTCAGTGCCATGCCAAACATTTGCTTTCCCTGCAGCCTTCTGTGGATCTGTGCTGCATTGCTCTAATTTCTGTGTCAAGGGTTGCTTCACCCAGCAAAGCGTTTTCTCCCAGTTCTTTCCTACCTGTTCTCCACATCTGCTTGGGCTGCTGTTTTCTACCTCAGTTTTCCAGGAAGAGCAGTGGTAAAACCAGGGAGTCCCTGTTTATAGCCTCTAGCTGCTGTTGATAGCCTCTGATGCAAACAGCAGTCAAGGCACATGGATTGCCTGCTCATGACTTGGCTTACTCAGACTTTCCCATATCCAACATTCTTCTGCCCCAGCACCATCATAGTGGTCCTTTCTCTCCTTGGCCTTTTGCCTTCTTGGTCTTCTGCCCTATCTGCACAGTTCCCTCCTAAACCCCTGTTTTTGAAAAACTGTCCTTTGGAAGACATGAGCAGAAAAAGAAAAATATTATCCACATATAGAGATAACAGCAACCATATTAATACCTTCTCCTAGTTAAGCTTCATCCCCCCACATCCCTGCTTGTCAGCCAGTCTGAAAGCAGCACACATTCAGGAGCAGGAATGACATTGCATCCTCTGTAGCCAGGTAACAAGAGTCAGTGCTGGAGGTGGCAGCTTCTCCCAGCCCGTGCCAGAAACCAAGGCAAAGCAGCTGAAGCTGTGGCATGGTGAGCATGGGCATGGTAGGACAATTCTTGTCTCTACAGCAGGACTGGCCTGGTGGTATTTTGCAGAGCTGGCAGCCCACAAACAGCAGTGGGAAATGCCTTCACCTCCTTCACATCCCTGCTCCCAGGGCTGCTGCGTTCCCCTGGAGCTGCTCTTTCCCCAGGCTTCAGCAATGAAGGCCCTGTGAAAGAGTTGTGGGCAGGTTTCCAGCACTACCCAGTGTTAGTTGGCAGCCAGAGAGCGTTAGACAGGGTTATAGTAAAATAGCACAAGCCCCATGCTTGGCCAGTTTCACCCTCCCCTTTCCCTTCCTAGGCTGCTTTTAGCAGCCTGGGACAGCAGTGGCAGAGCTGGAACTGCAGTGCTGCCAAGGGACACATGAGGAAAGCTCTCACTTTCCTATGGAGGCAAGCAACACCAATATGAGAAACAAAAGTAAAAAAAGAAACGCCAGAGCATTAGAACCTAAAAAGGAGCCATGGGCAAAATCTCATGTGGGTGGAGAACATATCTCACACACTACTAGGTCTGGAGAGTTAGTCAGCGTTATCCACAGTGCAGGGATGGAGGCAGCCTGTTATCAGGCAGCAGGTTTAAAGCACACAAAAGGAAATAGTTTTGCACAAAAGACACCATGAAATTACATCATCAAAGCTGAAAGTTAAATGAGTGCAAAAGAGAATAAGATGTGGAGAACAGGGGCACCCACAGTTATCAGATCTTGAAGAAATCATTTGATCTTAGAAAATTTGAGATTTCCTAAGCCTCTGATGGGTAGAAGAAAAGGATTGTCCTGTTTCCCTAACTATCCTTCTAAATCCTTGCCCACCACACAGCTGGAGATGAATGCCAATGCACTGCCTGTTTGATCTGACCTAGCATGGCCTTTACACATTCTAGGAAAATGACAACCTAATGGATCTTTAATTCAATAATAAATTTGAACATGTTTGAAAATGACGATGAAAGCAGAAACAAACAATAGAAGATGTTAGAACTTAGAAACAATAAAGGAAGTAAATAAAGACCTCATTTGGAAAATACGGCTAATACATGTGGGATGGATCACACACTCCCCCACCCCCACCCAGATGTTCAAAAATGGAGAGACCTTGAGGCAGTGGAGAAAGAAGGGGAGCAGGAATACTCTGTGGTGAGAGTGAGAGGAATGTGGATGCAAGTCCTGTCCCCCCACTGTTACATTGCTGATGGGCGCAGGCAGCAAGGAGCTGATTCTGCTGGCACTTGCCATGGAAAGACTCCATCTGATGGGTTCACTTTAGTTCTGGCCATATTGTTAACAGAGAAAGATTGGAAAATTTGAGGAAAGTTCAAGCCAATAACTATAAGAATGAGCGAACTGTGGGGAGTGCATGCTGAAAGAAAAATAACAACTATGACAAGCATTGTTTGCCTTGGCAGAGCTGTGGCTGTGGCTGCACACAGAGCCATGCAGCCCTGTGAGCAAGGGGCACAGGATTACTGTCCTTCACCTGTTAGGGGGCTGGGAAGGTGGGCTGCAGTGCCAGCATGATGCCAGTGGGGCTGCCTGGTGGAGGGAGAGGGAAAATGAGGACAGAGGACTGATTCTGTCCATTTCACAAACTGCTTTGAGGAGGCCAGGATGAAGCTAAGGCAAAGAAAAATGTGGTTTGGGCATTAGCATGCTTCCCAGGAGTGAGACAACCTGTGTGAGGTGCCCAGAGCCTGGAAAAGACCACAGTGCCTTTCTCTACCAGGAGGGGATGCTACCCATCCACTGGGAACTTCAGGAGAACATCAAGGAACTGGCAGAGAGGAAATCACATCTCGGGACTTTTCCATGCTTAGTGCCAGAAGCTCCATTCCACTACTGGCAAGCTCCCATCTTCTGGAAAACAGCATGAAAACTTTTCTGGCATCAGTTCAGAAGTCTTTATTATGATAAGCATACAGAGGCTTGTGTGTGCATCAAAACAAAGATCCATTTCTTCAGGGCTGGGCCACGGAAAGAAAACACATGGCCTGGGTGGCAGAGACTGTTGTCCTCAGTGTTCCCTCCTGAACAGGCTGTAGAGCCTGTGACAAAGCTGGCAGCCCTGCAGAGCCTGCACATCCTGCCTGGCACAGAGCATGGGAAGAACTGGGGTGGAGAATGAAGGGGCACACGCCCGGCCCAGAGCTGCTCTGGGACAAACTGGAAAGCCCTGGCCGGTGCCAACACTTCAAATCAGCCTTCCAGTGCAGAGGTGATGTCCCCACTTCTGAGAGCTTTCTTCCAAGCTGAGGCCCCACTGTGCTCTGCTGTAGGGCTGGAGAAATCACCTGTGCACAGAGGAGAGGCAGCTTTATCAGGGAGGAGAGTGAAAGTACTTAGAGCCTGTGGTGGGGAACAGTTTTCCTGCAAGAGGTGTGGGTGCTGCAGGTACCCAGGCTCTCTCTTCTGACAAATTCTGAAAGCTCTGCCCCACACTTGGCTGAATATGGCAGAGCTCATGGAGGTCATCAGTCCCAGCCAGACCAGGCTGCTCTTGCACCCTGCAAAGCTATCAAATCCCTCTGCAAGGAACCTCTTCAAAAATGGACCAATCAACATCTGAACCCAAACCAGAGACACTCATCCCACCTTGCTGCATCTCAGAGATTCCAAGGAGCCCAGGAGAGATCTCTCTTCAGCAGAGACCAAGGTCTGGAGTCTTGGCAGCACAGCACAGCTGAATAGTGAGTAAATATGTGATAGACATGAGCATGTGATGTTAAAAGATGCTTTACCCAGGAAAAGCAAAATGACAAAGCAGAAAGTGTCTAGAAATTAAAGCCAGAAGCTATCAAATTAGAAATAAGGCACAGATAATTATCAGTGAGGCAGATCAACCGTATTAACAAGAGAAATGATACATTATTACTGGCATATTTGGAAACTCCCTCCACTATCATTAATGGTCTTCATGTACACATTGGGTGTCTCTGGAGCACACATTTGAGTTGAATGCTGCTGGATGAGATGCAACACAGAGACCAAGAAATGAATGTTCATAAACTTGATCTCTTTGGCCTAGGATTTTGAGTATCCTCCATGAATAAAGCCCTGCAATAACAGGAGAGATGGAGAGAAAACAATCACAGGCTGTTTTGTGAATGTTCACTACCAGCCAGTGGCATGCAATGGTCTCATCCTGACAAGATGCCTTCAATCAAACAATTCCTGGGGCCTCAGGCTGCTTCACCTTAGAAGTCCTTATCCTGGACAGATTGACTTGCCAATGGGGTCTAAAAGTCATAAGGTTGTGACATATCATGACATATTTTGCATTATTTTAGTTTGGGCCCTTTAGGTTGCACTCAAGTCACATTTAAAGCTTTAAAAAACTGCAAAACTCAAAACAAAAAGTGAGATAATTAAGACAGGAGGAGCAAGTGAAGATAACAGCTGCTCACCTGGCTCCAGAATCAGGAGCTAACAATATTAATACCATGGGATTTGCAATGATGATACAAAACATTGTAAAATCTCTTCTCCCAGATATTTGACATTTTCCTTTGACATAAATACTTAGCATGGGCAAGAAGAGCAGACTGTCACAAGCTTTCTTTCCACACCAACTTCCACATGAAGTTTTTGCATCCATTTCTGACATGTCCTAATGGATCTGCCAGTTCTCATCATGGACACAACTGAGCAGCTGCCAGATCCCCAGTGAGGTCTCAGGAGAGGAATTGTCACTCTGCAGGTTTCCATGCTCTTCACAGGAAGGATGGAGGCACCAGCTCACCTGGGGAGCTTCTCCAGGGCATCTGCTCTGCTGAAGGCTCCTTTGCAAGGAAGGTGCCATGTGATGGGGTGTGCTGCAAGTGAGGCTGTCTGGGCAGCAGAAGCAACTCTCATCACACATTTCTCCTGCATGCCTTCCAGCCATGGCCAAAACCTGCAGTGCATCTCTCATCTACCTATCTTTGCTGCAAACAACAGAAGGAAGACTGCATCCCTAGCTGAATTCTGACATTGCAGTGTGTTTGAGAAAAAAAACCCAACTGGTCAATGGACTCACAGCTGGTGAAGGGTCATTTGCAGATTGAACTGGATAATCTGTTTGGGGCAATAATCTTTGAATAATATGTGTTTCTGTGGAGCCACACAGAAGGAAAGATGGCTCATATTGAGAGACAGGGATGTAGGATGTGAGACAAAGGCTGTTCTGAAACACAGTGACTGGAGAAAAAGGTCGAGCTGTGATAGTCCAGCTGCACTCAAAAGCCTAAAATCTTTCTGTTAAGTGAACTCACCTGGACCACAGATATGTGAGTGGTGAGCATAGAGCATAGATCAACATATACACTATTGCTGACTCTACTACCTGCTGAAAACTTTGGTGTCCATGTTTCAGAAAGAGGTAAAACTTTTAAAACAACTGGAGTCCAAACTACAAGTGAGGTCAGCAGAGACTACTTTACAGATTGAAAACCAATCTATTTAATATGATATAATGACAACTTGCAAGCACCAACAAGGAAAAAGGGATTTTAATAGCAGAATTACTCAGTCTTTTATAAATGGGCAGAACAAGGTCCAGCAGAAGCTGATGCCAGCCAATTCAGAGAAAAATAAGACACAGATTTTCGGAAGAACAATGATCTGCCCAGAGATCTTAGGACAGGGTAGGTTTTTCCCTTACCTTTAGGTCCTTCAATATATTAGGGCTTCTACTTCCAGGCATGAAGTAGAAGTAACTGGGTGACAATTTCCAGCCTGGACTGTGCAGAGGGACAGACTGGGAGAGCTCTGTGTTTGTGCTTGCCTAAAGGAGAAGGCATTATTGGGGTTGCACATCCTGACCCCCTTCACACTGCCTACACCTCTGCTTGGGGAAACAGGTGTGTTTCTATGCCTTCCTCTCTATAACAACTGCTTTCTTTTTGCCTCCACATTTACAGGTCATTAGGAGAAGAGATTTCTGAGATTTTGCGGGAGGTAGACAGGCACCAGTGGTTTCTGAGTGTTTTCACAAAAATGGATTTCTGACTTACCTCTCTTTTTTTTGGACCAAGAAATGGAAAAAGGGAAGAAAGTGACTCATAAACTCAGTCAGTGGCATTGTCCTAGTTGTGTGCTAGAAGATGGGCTGCAGTATGGGCACTCACAAGCCCTGGGTCTTATGGCCATTAGGATAAGCCTGTGTTATGAGGAAAGGAAAGGCAAACCTTCACTAATTTTGCTGGTGGGAAGAGTGGTTCAATCTGTGCTGGTTAACTGCTGCCAGCTGCCTACAGGAACATTAACTAATGAACACTTTCCCTAGAGTGGAGGCTGCTGTGTTATCAGCACACTGGCCCTGGATTGCTTTAGTGGGTCTACACCTGAGGGCACATTGACAACAGCAGAGTCCCTGCAGGCATAAACAATCACTACTGGCCAAGGAAACTGGGCCATACAAGCTCTGCCTACAAAAAGCAGCAGTGCCTGGCTGGGAGCTTGAGGCTTGATGTACCTTAGGGACGTGGGAATGGCTCAGTGCAACAGTGAGCCAGCTTTGGTCCAGCAACAACATCAGGAAGACGTGGGAAAAAGGCATTTTGCCACCTGCAAAAGAAGCTGCCAACAGAGCCCAGCTAAGGGCTGATGACCACAAGCATGCTCAGTTTCTTCGTCCTCATCCCTTCTTTTCCCAGAGGGGCATTTGGGAGCCTGACCCACCTTCAGGGGCCAACCAGGTGCAAGAGCTGTGCCAGCTGTAGGGCTGTGAGAGCTCAGGGTGCAGGGAGGGGAGCAGAGGTGTGCTGGTGCAGAAAGGGCTCTTGGGGGCACCTTCAGCAGAGAAGGAGCAGGATCACCCTGTTTGTGATAGCTCCCAAGAGCTCAGTGGGATGTGTGACCCTGAGATAACCCTTGCAGGAGCACTGGCTCCCAAAGATTGCTGCCACTTTTCTCTTTATAATGCTGTGCACAAGGCAGAAACCAACAAGCAGCAAAGTTTCATTGAATGAAAGTACAACTCATTCAAGGAGGAGACACGAGCTTGTCTGTCCTTGGCAGAGAAGGTGGCGAGCCTGATGTCCCAACATCTGTCAGTGCAAGTGTGATTCAGAAGAAATAAATGCCCTTGTTGTACAGTCAGTAGCTTCAGTGAGAGGGACTCTGCAGTACAGCCTGCTCTGCTGGGGTCTCCTAGCCCTGAGCAGCCAGGATGACATGGCTCCTCTCTCCTTCAGGTTCTTCCTAAACAATCCCCTTCTGCAGGCACTTGGGCTTGTGGAAGAGAAGCCAGGCAAACAGGAGCACAGACACCAGCACAAGGGAGCACAGCACCATGAGCCCCACGTAGCTGCCGTGGGAGAGAGGGGGCCTGGCTGGCTCCTCTGCAGGGATCATGTTGGTCAGGTTCAGCATGTAGCCCAGGGTCCAACCTGCATCACTGCTGCCAATCTGAAACACAAGAGCACAGTCAGTGCTGTGAGGCTGCCTAGGCACTGCCTGAGCACTGGCACCCCTGGGGATACAGGGCCAGGCTGTGTGGCAGGAGCTGCAGGGAACTGCTGGGGCAGAGCCAACCCCACCATGAAACACACCTTTCCAAGGAAGTGGATCATTTGCCAGTTATTTTCAGTGAACCCATAGCCATTTTCCAGGAGAGAGAGGATGTAGGCTCCAGAGAAGCAATATTCACTCAGGTACTTTTCTTTGATGTGGTGATATGCTGTCTTCACCTAGGGAAGGAGAAAATCACCAGATTGTTAAACAAACCTTCCCACTGCTCCAGCTCGTGCCAGAGCATCCACTGCAGGTACTGGGGAGATCTCCCCATCTTGCTCTGGAAATCAACCCCAGCCATTTATCCTACAGAAAAGTATCAGCAGCCCCAGAGTACTACAACAAGTACAGCTCACCTCTTGCCAAGGCTGGGCACAGAAGCTCTCAATGGTGCTGGTCACTTTGTTCAGAGCAAGGGGGTTTGGTTCACTGGTCAGGTTCAAAAAGTTCATCACAAAATAGAATGCAGAAAAAGCCTGAAGGAGAAAGATTCTTTTAATCTGACTAGGCCACAAATCCCACAAAAGAAAATTAATTTATTTATAGATAGGGAAATATAAGAAGCAACATCACACACATAAGAGCAGGAATGTTTTCAAGAGTAATGTCATTTTGAGACATGTTTCAGAGCTGCTGAGAGGTGGAGGTAGGAATTACAATATCCTGAGGAGCTTCAGTGAGCTCTCTCCTTTACACATGCCAGTGGCACACAGTGAACACTGATTGCAGTCACAGCCATGGTCCCATTTTGGCAGCTGAGTGAGATGAGTGTGCAACCAATATCACCACAAAGAGCAGAAGTGATGGTCTGAAGGATTGTGCAGAGCCCCATCATGTAATCCAAAGTCCAGAAACCCCATCTCTGACCATGGCCAGTATCTGATAGGTAGGAGGCAGCTTAGGAACAGGGCAAGATTGTTTTAGCAGCTCCCTGGAAAGCCTCACAATCACTGAGCAGCTCTTGCAGCTCTAGGACTGATGGTCAGCGTGGTGTCACACATAATGTGTGTTCAGTGTGTGCACTGTGTCCTCATCATGTCTGGGAAGGAGCCAGGTGAGCTGACTGGTTTCATAGCACTCAGACACTGCTGGTGAATTTCAGATCTGGTACCACCACTGACCTCAGGAGACAAGGTTTTCAGAAGCAGTGTTCCTGCCTGCACCAGGCTCTCCTGCCTCTGCTGCTGGACAGCAGGAAGGACAGCTTAAAAAATGAGTAAACCCAAGGAGATGGGTTAGAATGGGAACACTGCAGTCCTGGTAGGCCAGTATGTCCTGGGGTAGCTCTTAACTTGTCTGTCCTCACAGCAAATGCAGAACTGCTTTTGTAGTTCCATATCCAAAAAACCATCTTGTAAATGATTTCCTGCCTCAGTCATGAAGCATTACTCTGAATTCCTGCTCTTCTGACATTTTGGATTACAGAGAGTTGAAGAATGAATGAAGACTCACCCCAAAATCCCCTTGTAATGGAGGTAGGTATATCCCATTGAAGGAGCAACTGGTGTAAGGACAACTGCTTTTGTTGAAGAGTTTCTGGATGTTTTCTCGGCACTTTTGATAGTCCCCCTCTCCCTTTATGTACAGCTGGCTGAAAGGTAATTGCTTTTTCTTGTCTGATGTGCAAGGGTTTTTGAAGAAATCACTAATATTTATAGTCCTCTCATAACCCTTGTGAAAGCATGGGTCAGGGAACTCGCTGTTCTCCATGGTCTGAAAGTAAAAATCAATCCAAGCTGTTACACTTTGCTCTAGAATAACACCCTGGGAAAGGACCACAAGGAAGGGTGGCACTTTTCACAATACATCACATCCAGGTGCAGACATCAGGTCAAAGGCCTTAAGGCACTGGCTGTGGAGGGGAAGATGTGGGTACTGCCACAGCCTCCCTATAGGACCCTGGGCAAATTATTTTAAGTTTAATTTGTAAAGCTGTGCTGTTGATTTGGGTTTCTCAGAGATACTAAAACGAGTTCTTCAGTTAAATGCAGTTCTCTTGCTATGCCATGCCCAAGAATCAAGGCATCTCAAATTGGTAGTGCTTTTGAAAGTATTGAGTGTCCTTGGGCACCTCATGCCCAGTCTGCATGCAGAGCAATGACCTTTCCCTAACCCTGACTAAGAGGTGAGCTGGGACACACCAGCTTTTACAGCACCAGTCTCCCAAAGCTGGCAGGGTGCAGGATTGGTCAGTTACAGGTGTAGAGGTACTTGCCTGTAGATCCATGGCCAGTTTCTGTTGCAGAGCCTGGTCCTTGCCGTAGCAGAGGAAGCTGTGCGTGTACACTTGGTAATCCTTGCCGTAGAGACGGAAGTAGAGCTGGTTCTCTGGGGACTCAGAAGAGAGCTCCTTTGATACAAAGGTGATCTGTGTGGAGGCTCCTCCAAGGTCTAGTGCTCCTGATGTCTCACTTAAGGATTTCAGGGAGAGTAGAAGCTTTTTCCAGCCAGACTTGGGGAAAAAAAAAAATCAAAGTAAACCAGATATATTGGGCATGGGCAAGATTTATTTTGGAGAAATGAAAAAGATGAAGAACTATGAGGAGAGAAGCAGAAGCAGAGAACACAGGAAACATGGGAAGTCCTGGAGGGGGCATGAGATGAGAGCTGGAACAAGATATAAGAAAAATGCAAGCTTGTAAATATAGAAAATGGATCATGTCCAAGTGTTTGCAGGAGGGCAAAGAATATGAAATCTAATACCATTGCTATGAGAAAAAACAGTCCACTTACTTTTTCAGCTCCCAGAAGATTTATAAGCTCAACAGGAAAGAACCATAGTCAAACTTTTCAGAAACAGAAATATTTTAGATCAGGAAGTGAGAAGGATGCTGTACCCAAGAAAATTATTGAAGATGCTGGTGTTTTATTTCAGTGCTTGAAGCCTGACTATAGTGGTGCATCCTGATACCACTAGGTATACCACATCCTGATACTCACAGCAACTGCTGAGGCAAGATGTGCAGCTTCCTGATCCCTGTCAATGGCTTACAAGGGGGGAGAGTGCCTGTGGCACCTTCTTGCAAGGCAAGACTAACAAAGTGCTGCAAGCCAATGACTCAAATGTGCTTGCTGTAGATATACTACCTGCTTGAAATTGCCCAGAAGATAGTTAATGGTGATCCATCCATAGGCTCCTTCTTCCTGACCAGTGATGATTCTGGCACCTTGGAAGTTGAAGGGAGCTGAGCGTAGTGTGTTTCCTACTGAGGACAAGACTTTGTCAGCTGCACTTTCATTCTGCAACCTGGATGAATGGAAGAAAGGATGGAGTAACTCTGGCTGACAGCTCCCTATGTGCTTCATTCTGAGCAGGCAGGCTGCAACTCCCCACCAAGTGTAAGTGATAAGAGATTGGTCATTCATAGGAGTTATCAGCTTTAGCTGGCCATGGTCCTCTCTGTCACACCCTGGCAGCACAGCTGCCATCAGCTCTGACACTTACAGACCCTGCAGCTGAGAGTGGTAGGTACTTGGAGCAGAGAGCAGAGCTCTGGTTCTGTAGCATGTGTCCTGATAGGAATTGCACTGTGGAGACTCCTCTTACTCTTTACTGTCACCATTAGAGAAGAAATCCAGAAGACATCCCAAGGAAGATTTCCCAGCCAATATATACCAAAGATCATTTCCCTGTCCTAGCCAGAGAGGTCTGGGTCACCCTCATGAAAATCACAAATTGTAACTAAAGGAGGATGTGATTATAAAATTACCTTAGCCTCTGATGGCCCTCTGTGGGGAGTTACAACATGTTTGGGCTCAAAGAAATCCAGGATTAGGCCTAATGCCAGACTGTGGGGTTGTTTGAGCATCCCTTTATTGTGGGGATGCCTAGGCATCAGCCTGGGCACTGCTGATCTCCTGCTGTCTCTGTGCTGCCTGTGGTGCAGGAGATGATGGAGGGCTGCAGTGAGTGGGGAAGCAATGGAAAAGTGCAGGGGACCCGGGGCCCAGAGAGGTCAGCAGCAGAGGAGGGTGCCAGCACTGGGGCACAGTGTGAGCTGGCAGTAGGTCCAAGGGCTGCTCCCCACTGCACATCCCTGGTGCAGCCCTGCAGAGAGCAGGACGCCCTGCAGTACCTGAGGAGCCGCATGCCAGCTGTTGCTCCGAGGTAGACGGGTGTCTCTTTGTGCTGTGCTGAGGGAATCACCTCTTTTGCTTGCTGTAGGCACTGTGCCAGAGAGGGACCTGCCTTCTCTGTGGCATGGGAGTAACCTGAGATCCCAGGGCCTGCAAGAAATAAAGACACTTTATTGTTCAGACTCCAGGCATAACCCCAGAATGCTGTCATGAGCAGGTGTGTTAAACAGGATCACAGGCAGCACAATCAGATTCATCCACCCCATTCTGGGGAGCTTTGGAAATCCTGCAGCACCAGCTGAGCCCAGTGCAGGTAGTGGGTGGTCACAGAGCCCAGCACCTGCCACCCTTTCTCTGCAAAGCAGGCTAGGAACTAGCAATGAGGGCTGAGACAAGCCATTTCTTTAGCATGCCCTGAATATCTGCAATCTCCTCTCTGAGTCTGCCTGGGTGTACCCTGGATCTGTGCCTGAAAATCCCTGACCCTTCTATGCTGGCTCCTCTGGGGGCACATGCTGTCATTTCTTTGTGTACTTTATACTCACACTACAACACTGGGTGTCTTGCAGCCATTGTGTCTTATGCTAACCCAAGGAAAGAATCATTGTCCCTCTCTGCCATGTGCCCCTGGTTCCCTGGGCTGTACCAGGACCAGTGGAGCCCCATTTGCTCCAGCTTGCTGTGTGCTCAGTGTGCTGCTCATGCCGTGGGATGCTGCAGCACTGAGCAGCCATCACAGCAGCTTGGTAGCAGTAGGGCTCTCCCCTGCACTGCAGAGACCAGAAAAGATCCCAGGCAGGTCTGACAGCACCTCAGAAACAGTGATCCATGATGGTCTGTACTGTTCCTCCTTGTGTGCACCCTGGGCTTAATTTATGCCTTCCTAAACCATACAGTATCTACACAGCAATTAAATGGGATAAAAAAACTGCCATGGCACGCATAAGTTGAGCAACCTTGAGCCACAAGCCCTGTGCATAGCTTGCACAGAAGCCTTGAAAAAGAGCAAACCATGCTGTCCTCATTGCATCCATCAGCACTTCAGCAAGAGTGCATGCAGACATTTTATTTATTTAAGTACATTCCTTGGTGTAGTTCTTTCCAAAAAGCAATTAATTCCAAGCACCCTGAAAACAAAGGAAAAAGTGGATCCAGGAAGGTCAGGCACACACAGCTCCCCATGCGAAGCAGTGAGATTTACATTATCTCACAGATGTAACACTGTTTCTGCCATTGACCTCTTCCTCTAGATTTCTCCTCCCTCACCCTTTTATTACATTATCTCTTCTTCACCCCACGCCCCTTCCCCAGCTCCTTTTCCCCTCTTACCTTCAACTTTACACACCTCCACCTGCTTCACCACCCCCGTGTCGTTCTCCTTCTCCGCTGGCCACTCGTACACGTAGAGGTTGGTGTGGGACGAGCCTGCATCCAGCACGATCCCATACTGCAGGCAAAACAGAGCCCCTTCCACACCTGAGGCACCAAACCAGCCCCAGCGTGTGCTGCCCACACACGGGGCACCAGACACACACAGCCCATCTGGGAGCCTGTGCCATTGCTCTTCTCAGAGCCAAACTCCCGTCAAAGGAAACGGGAGCAGGGAAACCGCCAAGTTGGGACGGGTTATATAGAGATGATTCCCTGTGAAGCTGTAATTTGTTTTGCCACAAAGATGTGGAACAAGATGCTGAGGTGCATGGAGCCAGAAAAGGAGGTTAGGCAAGCCAGCAAGGGCAGTGACATGTCTGTGAGCACTATAGACACCTCACCCCCCAGCCTGCTCTCCTCTAAGGGTACCAGCAGTACCTTTATATTCTTCGGAAGTGGCTGGTTCTGGGTCACTGCTACAGCAATTAAAGCAATTACAGCCAAAGTAGAGAGGAATCCCAGGATGAGCAGAATCGTTCTTGTTGAGGACATCTTTGGTTTGGTACCTGTGACTAGAGCAGAACAAGGATGTTAGTATCCCAGTAGCCCATCTTTCCTCACACCCCAAAGCATGTCTTTTGGCATGTTCCTGTAGTCCCTTTTCCCTACAAAGTACCTGCCTTTGCCCACCAGGTTATGAATGGCCTGTGTTTGCAGAATTGACACAGTGTGGTTATAAGTCACACACTTTGCAGAACTTGCACCACTCTAATTCCTCAAGTGTTACAGGCATATTTGGGATAACCTATCTAACAAATTAAGATTTTTGTGGTTTAATATACATGGTCAGCAATGGAATTTGGAATTCTGTAAAAAAAGGCTGCTTATGGCTGATGAGAATCATTTATAATCAATGTGTCATTTGAGCTTTCAGAACCAATATACATATACTTACACTTTTTAGTGGCTAGCATGATGCTGTCTTTCCCATTTTTCTGCTTTGGATAATCCTTCATGCATCCCACAGTCAAAACCTCATTTCACAACTTAACTTATTTTCCAGCTTTTAAATAAAATACCATCTTACTACATGGAGCTATAGAAAGGGTATTTTCCAGATTTATAACTTTGATGTAAATTCAACACTTACAACAAATGAATAGCTCCATATGTACTCCCACTATAACATGAAATCCATTTCCATCCACAATGGTGCTCCATACTCAAAAGCACCAATCATCTGACTGGCATGGGAAATAGTTTCTCTTCTCCTTAAACACAAATACTCCAGGAGATGTTTAGAAATACATTACAGGCCATTCAGGATGGCAACAACTCGGTGCAGGCAAGCACATCAACTACTGGCACACTGTGAGAAGGTGGCTGAACCTGCTCTGCATCTGCATGCCAGAGCTTGTGTTCCAGAGGTCTCCAGACCTCCAGACCCAGACCAATGTTCCAAATCCATCCTGGCACTTCATATCATGCATGCAAATATGAATTCGGATCAGGGTCAGCTTCTAACTGCTCTGGTTTATATGTGAGAGGTGGTCCCAGGTTCCAGAATTATATGGTGTTACCTGACCTTACAAATGACCCTAAATCCTCAAGTTATTCTCAGAAGTTGAAGTGAAAAGAGGCAACACACCTCTGGAAATCTCTAACTATAGGCAGGTAACAGCATCTTACCTTCTTAGAGAAAATGGAACCTAAAAGTGCCAGGAGAGCTGGCTTTGAAAATGCTGCAGGCAGGCCCATTGGGAACGTACCCCTGGCCTGGAGCTCTGCTCCCTCCCATGTGTAAATCTGCTGAGGTTAACTGTGAAATGTGGAGCATTGTAATGCTTTCACTTTGTGAGTGCCTGCTAGAGGCTCAGCATGCTTGCCAATGTCTCCAAGAATGCAGCTCAAAAAAATAGTGCACATACCAGACCGTAGGAAGTAAGAGTGTATTTTATCCAACTCTGTTCAAAAACACCCAGAGCTCAGGGCTTGAAGTGATTAGAAACAGCAGAGCCTGATGGCTGGGAGACCTTCCTTTGTATTGGAGAGAGTGGTTGGCTCTATGATAGCACTGAGCATGTCTATTGAACAAAAATTATTTATCCCTAGAAAAATTAATTAAAGTAAAACTAGCTGTGCAGTATAGATATGAAGTGAGCATGTCTGAAAACTGAAACTGCTGCTGACAGATGCACATCCACACAATTATTGCAACCCTTACTCTGAGATCTTGCCTAGAGGCAACCATGAATGAATCTGTTATGTGTCTGCTGTCATGGGAGTGAAGGTTGTATGGCTGCACAAGTTCTAAGACTTTCAGACTTCCTGTTGTGATGGGTATTGTCAGACTTCTGAGTCTTTTCAGCAGCCACACTCTGAAGTGCCAGCATTGGCAGCAGAGCAAGAACATTGTTCTCACTATAATGGGCTATCCCAATTATGAGCTACAAACCCCTTGTCTGAAGGCAAAGGCATAATGATAATTGTCTGCATCCCACCTGTAGCCTGAGATTAATTTTTTTTTTTTTTGCCAAGGCACATTATTTTCTTAACCCTGAATATGACTTTTGGCTGAATTTTAGTTCAGTATCGTGAGCACTTTTCAGGACTCTGGGGTTTGTAGATAAGTGACTCCATTGCTGTATCCCATACCAGACCATCCATCTCTGAACTCTAATGCTACCAGAGAGCATTTTATTTCAATGTTTCATACAAGGAAAGGTACAAGGTGATAAGCATTATCCAGAAGGTATTGTAACCAAGTAAAAACCTTCCAAAGAGCACTCAAAGTGTACAATTGAATATTTGACAGACTTGCTTAAAAAAGACAAACTTATTTTAAAAAATCCAAACAAAAACCAAACCAAAAAACAACGCTGGCAATCTATCTAGAGGATTCAATGTAGCTAAAATTCACTTGCTGTTTGTTCAGGAAGGTGAGGTATTTCAATAAGTTCCCTTTTCTGTGCACTTGGTTACCTCCTTCAGCTCTAGGTGTAATTCTGCAGGGGATAAGAATTAAGTCCAGCTTCCTCCAGCTCCTTTGTCACATTCACACTGCTGAGTGCCATGCAAACCCTCCCCAGTGTCCACCAAGTGGAGCAGTACTTGACTGATTGCCAGGCCCCAGGGTTTTCCTCCACTAGAAGTTTTCCTCAGCCAAAGATTAAGCAGACACGATCTTCTGTCCCCGTGCCCAGTCAGAATCCAGGTAGAGACAGATCTCTGCTCTTTCTCTCATACTGCCCACTGTGTGCAGTGACTAAAACATCCCTTAGGGCCTTAAGTAGGCACAGAAATGATGCTGCTTTTCTGCTCTCAGAGCTGCTTGGTGCTGGAGCCCTGCCCGGCTGCGCGGGCATCGAGCCCTCTCCAGATGCTGGAGCACAGCCCAGCTGCTCAGGCATCTCTGTCTGCTTCCAATTTTGGTCTCTGCTTTTTGTAGGGGCTACTGCTGGCTCCATCCAGTGATGGCCCCAAAACATAAACAGATCTAGCATCCTTTCTGTCTCCAAGACAGAGAACTGGGAAGGATGTTGTCAGTCACTCCAGGTAGCATCAATTTTGCTGTGGAAACCCTGTTGCTCTGAGTGAATAACCAGGAAGGACCACACCAGCGTGGGAGGCAGCTCTGTGTGAAGGCAAGGAAACAAATTTGACTCTTGTGTCTTCCAGAGCTTTAGACAAAAAGGAAATGGCCCCTCCAGCCAACACTACACTAAATCACTGGCACCTCTGCATGCCAGGAGATGTCACTCGCCGCCAAGGCTGCCCACCTCAACTCTCTCCTCACCAAACAAGGCTTAGTAACAAAAGCTAGAAGGAAGCAGGCTGCCAGCTGCTTTTAGACATGCAATAAGAAGAGACTAAGGCCTGTCTAAGGAGTGACAGTAGGAATGTCAAGCAGAAAAGAGAAGATGCTGTGCATAGACCAAAGCCATACTTGGTTCAGACAAGCTCACTGTGACCCATCCTCTCTAATAAATAAATATGAGCATTTTTGTAAGCTCTGACTTCACACAACAGATAATGTTGGTGTTTGATCTTTCATTTGGATGCTCATGCTTAGTCTGTTATAGAAGGGATCACGAGAGGCTGTACTGCAAGGCATCCCTTCTTCCACTGCTGAAGTGCCACACTGACAGAGACAATTCCCACCATCACACTCATGGTGAGTGAAAATGAGATTTCAGTAGTCATGAAGTTTTTCAGGCTGAAGTGCCCAAAATTATCTCACTGATTACTCTGTGGGGTTGCTGAACTTGCAGGGTTCAGGGTTTGATGCACATTACCCAAAAGGCACTCCTGTCTTCAGACTCACCACAACCAAAGTCTGAGTGCATAAACACTCAGAAGAGCCACACTGCTTCATTTATCAACCCTTTTATGAAAATTTTCCCTGTCCCCAATGGACTTCTTACTCATTCTTCCTGTGCCTTTTTCATTTAAACATGTTTGTATCCAAGTTATCTAGGAAGACTTTGCTGCAAAGTAATGTAAACCACCTGTTTCAAGCTAGCATATTGGAAAATTCTTTTCTTAGGCTGTCAAGAGGCTCAAATTTGTCTCAGAATTTACATACAAGCACATATACGGTAAGTCAATAGCTTTGGTTTAAGGGGCTTTATTTCAAAATATCAGGACAAGACACTCAGCAGGTTGAAATTAGAATTCAAGCTCCAGATCAGGATTTTACATCCCTTTTTACGACTGTTACATGGAACAGTGTGGGAGACTCTGCTCCAAGTTTTAATTATTCATATGACAAAGACTGTGGCCTAAGTACTGGTGTGATCTCTGCTCCTCCTTGTAGTGCTATGTAGAATAATAAATACACATTTACTGGGTTATATTTTTCCAGATGAAATACTTGTAAGTGCTGAAGTACAAACATTGGAGTGTCAGCGAAACTGATAATCCAAACAGTATAATGGGTTTTTTGGATGCTGTCTCTCAGAGACATTTGATACTGAAATCATGCATCTCTACATGTCTCAAAACACACAGACTCCTATGAATTTAGCCTACACAGCTTGGCAGCTTGAACTGGCCCCTGTGCACACATACCTGTGCATTAGTGAGCTTGAAAATAAAGAGTGTGCCTGTATCTGAGGTAACACCAAGCTGGGAGCAAAGCACACTGACACATAGAACTGGAATGGAAAATACATTTGACAAATAGGTAAGAGCCTGGTGAAAACATCTAACTCACTTAAGGATAAAAGCAAATATGACATTGAGGTAAGAGCCATCACCCAAAGAGAGTGTGGTGAGCAATCTGTTAAGCAGCTTTTCCAGAGAAAATATTACTGCAGCTATAGCAGTTTAAAGTAATCATTCCTTCCATCTAAAGCTGGTAAATCCTCCTGTGAGGTTCTATGACCAATTTTGGACACTGCTTTTCAGGAAAGACGTAGACCACTTGGAGAAACTCCAGAGGAGAACAAGAAAGATCACAAACCTAAAAGCTCGACTTGTGAGGAAAGACTGAAGGAATGGAATTGTTAAGTTTGCAAAATAGAAGAGTAAAGAAGTCTCATTAGCTGTCTTCAGACAAATGACATTTCTATCTCTCAGAACTGGTGTAGCCAGTCCTGGGTTTTCTCCCAGCTCTGTTCCCTTGGTTGGAAGGAGAGGCTCAGCACAGAGGGGACAATGCACTCACGAGCTGACTGTAGGCAGCAAAGCCAAAGCACAGCATCTGCTCTCCCTGTGGATACAGATGCAGCTGGACACAGGTGCTCCCTCCTTTGCCCAACAGAGCTCCAGGTTTTGTTCAGACATAATTCAGCCACAGCCACCCTGCTGTATGCTGTCCATGTGTGCAGCCCTGCTCAGCGTGGGAGCACCTCACCCTTTACTGCTTTTGGTGCTGTGCCTGGGATACAACCCTGGGAAATGGCACAGGACACATTGAATGAACCCTCTTTTCCTGGAAAAAAGAAAAGCACGTGGAAATCCTGGAGAGCTGCTGAGGGCTGCAGACAGCAAAAGCTGACAATAGTGGCAAGAGATGGGTACAAAGAGCAGGCAGCACACAGACCCTTCTCTCCCCTCCACAGCTGCCCCAGCACAGAGGGGCTTTGTGCTCAGACAGCCCCCTGGCCCTGTGGCACAGAGTTACTGCTGGAGAGGTGATGGCCAGGGGTTCTGGCCACGAGCCCCAGTGGCCCAGAGTGCCGCACCAGCAAGTGCCCCCTTCACTGGCTCACAAAGCAGGTCCCCTGCCAGAGACCTGGCCCAGAGCTGGGCATGGTTCTCAGCCTCCCTGGCTCTCTGCAAGGCACCCACACCCCCTCCCACCCTGGCTCTCAGCCCATCTCCCTGGTGTTATACACTGGCCACACCAAGTCTTCCCAACGCCTGCTCTTTAAAAAATCTCTCTGCAGGAAGACACTTTTCTGACTTGCATCACAGCAACCAGACCCAGACCCTCAATATTCTTAAAACCAGCAAGTGGCAGGATGCTGCTGATGCAAAGACCTTTAGATAGTTATTTTTCACATTTATATGCTGTTTACTGGACTTTTAATCCTGTATCCTACTTGCACTCATACTCATTTCTTGATGATTATCACGTCAAAGTGGTTTTTCAAATCTGAAGAGAATACTGTTGTCAGTTACATCAGTTTCCTGTTAGGAAGCCTCTGGTATTAATTTGCTACTAACCATCAAAGCTATATTTTAACTGGAGAAGTTTATTGTCACTACCCACAAAGCCTGAAGTTTCATCAGAAATATCCAGCGAGTTCAAGGGGGCTTCCCCTCCTCCCCGGTTTACCAGCTAAATTACTGCCTGAATATGCTTGTCTATCACATCATGTGAAGGCATTTTTCTTTTTGGGGAGAAAAAAAGAGATGCATCAAGCATTGACACCTTTCATTTTTGTCATTATTGATAGTTTGAATACACAGACTTGCAATGGCCCAACAGTGCTGCCACTTGTGCTCAAGATCCTTACATTCCTCTTTCTCTTCTTAACTCTCTGGTCATGATTTTTTCCTTATGCTACTTTTGACTATCTTTTACACTTTCCAACTTTAAATTTGCTCTAGTTTTGTTTTCCTTTTTTTGCCTCTGAATATGCATCTTTAGGAGATTTTATTATTTTCAAATTAATGTAACTTTCAACAGTTGGATTATGGCTTTTGTGGAGTGAAATAAGAAGAGAATGGGCTGGTTCTTATTAGCATTCCCATCTCTACATTTTAAATACTCCGCTGATTCAGTTCAAGTGTTTTTTATTTTGTGATGTTACTTCTTTTAAGAGCTACTAGACATTGTTGACACAGAGTAAGTGTGCATTACTTTTATAAGAATTCAAAACTCTCTTAGAAATTCCTCTTTTTCTCTTGAGACTGAGGTCAACATATATTTGTCTTGAGCTGGAAGTAATCATTGCAAATTGTGAGATGGTGACCCTCAGTTCTGAGAAATTGCCTTGTCTTTCACTAAAATCCACCATCATATCAGCTTTTCTTGTCCCTATATAGAGAGCTATGCTATTCCCTGTCTCCAGCATCCTGGCTGTGAGGGCACTAACCTTCAGTGCCCTGGTCTCCTGCTCCCAGTCCTGCCCCAGGCAGCTATTGTGTACAACTATTTAATTGTTGTTGCTGCTGAAGACAGCAGGACCACTGCTTACACTGGAAGATGGGTGATGTGAGTCACATCACCAGCCCAGTACGACCCACCCTTTCCTGTGTCCCACCACCACCCACACATGAGGGGGATGTTCAAGTTATCATAGAAAAAAGAGAGGAAACAGCCTCCAGAACAACCACTCCCCCCTTCAACAGCCACGTTGGGCCAAAAAGTTCAGAAACTTCCTGGAGAACAAAAAGTCCTGAGATTTGTAAATGCTGCAACGCCCCACAGGAGGTTCTGATGGGGAATGACCATGGAGGAAAGAGGTCCAAATGCCCAATCTCCCACAGCTTGCTGTGCACCCAGCATGATTTGAGTCCCAGTGGTCCAAATACAGCCCCAGCAGTCACCAGTTTTCCTGTGTGCCCTCCCCACTGACAGCCTTTCCTGCCTTGGAGGGGCTGTGGCCACCAAGCCTCTCACCACACCTCAAGGATGTTTTTCTCTGAACTGTAGATTTCTGGGATCACCTTGTGTGTTGAATAACATTACTGCTTTCAGGGGCTCCCTTCCTTGCTTTCCAAAATAAACAGCACAGCTGCCCAAAATGCCACACGTCAGCAAGTGGAGCTGCTGCCTGTGCTGCCTGATGATTTCTGCACAGAAAAGCAGCCAGCACTTCTCCTGAAGTTTCACTTCCCATTCAGGACCAAAAACCATTGGAGACTGGTCAGAGACACACAAATCCTGTTCCAAGCTGGTGCAGCATCAGCAGCACTGGCAGGCCCCTGGGGTGATGCCCATTCCCCAGCAGTCCCACATGTGAGTGCCTAAGCTGCAGTGCCTAACTGTGCCTGGGATCTTGCCTATACCCAGGCTGTGCCACCCCTTAATGCTCTGATTTCCAGCACATCTATCTGCTGCCTTACAGGAGCATTTCTCAGTCCTATAAGGTACCCAGTGTGTTTTTCCTCCCTTAACATGCAGAGCATCCATTTGCAGCAGAGAACACTGTAGGCACCTTCCCTTTGCAGCTAATCCTAGCAGATGAAGCAAAGATCCCTTTCTATTCAGGCAGGGCAGCAGCCTTGCTGCCTCCTTTCAGCAGGCCAGGGTTAGGGCTGCATGCATAAAATAAGATAGCACTCTGCTTTATCACATCCCAACTCACCCCTTTACCTCCAGCTGTCAGCACTGTGATCTCAATTCCTCACTGCAGAGCACAGGACAAGGAACAGCTGGAATAGTTTCTTTCTCTTGCTGAGGAGCACATCCACTCTCTAGGCCTTGTGGAAAAATATACTGATTTCTCAGAGGTCAGTTTTAATAACTAGGATTCCCACAAACCATGAGGAGAATTCCGCTCATGATATTTGGCATGAATATAATTCTCTGTTCCTCATGCTGCTACAATTTCCATTTCAAATAGCAGGAAACAAATTACCCTGTGGTATTTTTAGTGACAGCCAATGGTCAGGAACATGGGATCAAAGGCTATTGAGGGGCACAGTTCCTGAGCATAAGAGAAGAAATACGTCTTGGAAGTTACAAAGGTAATTAGGTAAATATGAATCCAAATTTTCATGGTCAGGGGAGCACTTTGAAAAGGCTGGAGCCTCATGCTGACATGTAACAAAACAGCAAAGGAGTTTTGCTGGATGAATGGGCTGGCACAGGATGCTATTAATCTCTAAAATTCTGATTGCTAATTACTGGGATGTGCAGTAAATCCTGAGAGAAGAATTAGGCTCAGGAAAAGAAACCCATTTGTAATCAAGCCATAGTTTGGCCTTCAATTTTTGCATCTCCATTAATCTTCCCTCTGCCCCCACTATTCTTGCCTCAAACATTTCAAAATACAAATACATGAAATATTTTGGACAAGGCAGCATGGGGGGCAGTCACAGCAGCTCACACTTCTGTCCAGCGTGTCCTTCTGAGCCCACAACAGATCTGCTGCTTCCCTGGGGCCGCTGTGTTTCCCAGCCTCTTCCATCACCATTCCCCCCCTGGCCTGGGGTGGGAGGTCAAGCTCAAGCCAGAGCCAAGCTTCCAGCCACAGGGTCTCCAGCCCAGCTGCAGAGCTTGCAGCAAGTTCACATGAGCACACGTTTCCCTCACATCTCCTGCAGGAGCAGGGACATTGAAAAGGTTATTTATTAACAGCTCTGGGACAAATGAGCAAGAAAGAAAACAAATCCATTTATAAATCAGCTAAAGAGAAAACTTGTGACTCTAATGGTCTGCTTTGTAATTCCTTAAGTGTGGCCTGGAGCTGCCCTGGCATCATTTCTTGTGGTGCTGAATCAGCTGAACAGCCCCCCTTGTGCATTGAGTAGCCTGATAAGAGCAAAATACACCCAAGAAAGCACTAACTCACACCATGTCCAGATTTTTCTTTGTCTCTGTAAGGACTTGAGGAGACTGATAGTGCTGTAATTCCTCACCACTACATACCAAGCAGTGACTCACATTAGCATCTATCTCTGCAATCCAGGACAAACGCTTTCCTCCGGGACAAGGTGGAGACAGGATAAGGAGAGAAAACTCACGCTAGAGCTGTCTGAAAGAACAACGTCACTGCTATCTCAGCTCTCCTTCAGGACCATACAAACCCTGAACACTTTGCCAGACTTTGTTCTTTGATAACATTTCTCAAGGGCGGGGGGGGAGGGGAACAAAAATAACAAAACACTGCTCTGTTTAACAGTTACCCATAGCAGAGAAAAGCTGAGCTAAAGTTTCCAACAATTATCAGTACAAAATCCCAAAATAGACATGCAATGTACCGTTTTTGAATTTAAAACTGACTGGACAAGAGTTCCATCATGTGGATTGAGAGCTGTGTAAAGAGAACAAGGCAGCTTATCAAGATGACATGTTAGAACAACAGTGTAAAAATGCTCAGTATAGCAGTGATATGGATGAAGAAACCAAGGGCTCAAGCAGATATGGCAAATTGTTGTGTAATTCATTGGGAGGAACTGTATGTCCAGGAAGGAGAGGTAAATTATGTCCAAGGTATCTATGGAAACCACCATCTTATACAGGAAACAATTAAACTCAGAAAAAGACAAACAAGAGAAAAATAACTCAAACTTCAGATGCTCATAAGGCAAACAACACTAATTGAAAGCAGGATTTGATCCCAAAGAGATGGGGCTCACTCAAAGAGATGAGAGCTGAAGGAGAAATGGGAGCTGCACAGTGACTCTTTGGGGCTGTCTCCTCAGAGAAAATGTGGGAACCCTAGCCTTAAATGCATTTATAAACTGGCTGGGCTCCCACAGCAGTCTTGTTCAGATGCCTCTCAGCAGTAGGTCTCTTCCTGGGCCATGACCTGCTCATCCTTTACGCAGGCATGTGGGAAGTCAACTTACTTTGGGTGGGAACCGTGAAGTCAAAATCTTGGGAGCAGTTTCAGTTTTGCACTTGCTATCACTGAAAACATCAGAGAATTTTCCTTGCCCTCCTGTTTTGTCTGATATTTTTATCCAGTATTTTTCAGCCTTTAGAGCCTCTTCCAGCTCAACTTAGGCTTGATTATGTTTTTGCTACACTGATCACACCAAAACAAAAGCTTCTTAAACTCTGATGGTCATACCAGTTATAAATGAAGAAAAGATGTGAAAGTTTTGTTTGAGAATGGAGAAGTTTTTAATGTAGCTATGATACAGCAAATTAATGCAGCAACAGCACATGACCTTATGAAACAGGAAGATGATGTTCATTTTGGAAAATTGTTTTGGTCCCATTTTCTCACCCATGCTCACTCTCTCCATACTCACAGGCACCAAGCTCACCAGGGGGCTCCAGCAGGATCCTGTGTGAGATGAGAGCAAATTCCAAATCCTCACTGCACCTCTTGGGTTCCTCTTCAGTGGCAAGCTACAAATCCTTGAGCAGGTCATTTGCCATCTTCAGGAGTTAATGGTTACCACAGGGTGATCTGTTTGCCTGGAAATCCCTTTTATCTAGAACAGGTGGCTGCTCAGTGCCTTTTTTCCCTCCTCATTTTGGGTACCTTAGCTCCCACTGTCTGTCTGCTTGCTGGGAGAGGAGGACAACCTGCACAGAGGGTGTGCTGTGAATTCACTGTGATCCTTCTGCTACTTGAGGAGTTTTGTTTCCCAAGGACTTGTCTGCACAGCAGCTTTATCAGCACCCAGGCCTTTTCCTGTCAAGCCATCCATGTGAGGCTTATCAGGGCACAGGCAGCCAGACTTGTTGCAAACACATTTTTCAGCACTTACCCAGTTTTAGTGCAGTCAGTTGTGTCCTTGGTTATCACTATAGACCATTCTTTTACCCCTTGATCTGTTGCTTCTTCTCTCTCTCACACATATATTTCCACTCACATTTCTTCCAGGCCAGCTGCAGTATTTCTGCTCCTCCAGCTGCATGCCTACCTTATGCATGGTGTGCTTTCCTTTCACAGGCCATCATTGCAGCTGCATCTCCTGGCTTGGTTAGGCTATGTCAACAGCAAGGGAAGTAGGTTTTAGGGCTGCTGTGGCAAGCATGCAGCTCTGCTGCTCAGATGCAGCCAGGTCTGCTCAGAGCTTGTGGCACAGCACTCATGAGCACAGCAGCAGTGGCACTTTGGGGAGTTAGAGGATGCTGAATCCTGCAGAGCAACAGTGAAGCCTGTCCCTGCTGGGTGTCACTACCAGACTCACCACAAAGGGTTTTATGTAGGTTTACAAACAAGATCTCACCAACAATGTTAGAGCTGGAGCTGTTTTCAGCCTGTCACCTGCAGAGCAGCTCCCTGTGACAGTACAGGGTGAGACCATTGTCACCACTGTAAATAAAACCTGGTACTGCTCCTATATCCAGGCAGGGCAGGGCTGGCATTAACCTCAGCTCCCCATAAGGCTCCTGTGAGACAGGAGCTGCAGTTATCCCAGAACAGAACCACAGCACCCACAAGGAGGCTTTTTGCACTCACATTTTCTCATGTCAGATGAGTCCATCCTTCTCCCTGCATACAGACACCAAGCAAGGCCAGGACTCTCTCACTAACTTCCCAATATGTTCCCTTGGCTCTGTGGCTGTCACAGCTGACTCCATCTCTCAGCAGCCCTGTCTGCCCACATCATAGGGGAAACTAATACAAAACAGGTAATGCTGGAGGCCCCATCATACTCTTGTCAGCCTTTCCCTAATAACAACCCATAATACTTAAATTTGACACAGTGCTTTTCACCCACACATTGCCAAGGAGTTTACAGAGGCCAGCACCATTAGCCTTATTCCCCCAGCTGATGAAAAAGCATAAGGGAGCAGCAGACATCCCAATACTCTGCCCTGTGGACCACTTGTCTGGGTAGCTCTCATGGACCAGGGGTTGCAGCACAATCCTTCCTGCAGAGAGACAGAATTCCCAAGGTCCAGGGAAAGAGCAGCACACTTTGGCTACAGCTACTCTTAAATTCATCTTCCATCATTTTGATATATTCTCTGATGTTCTGCCAGACTAACAACAATTTGGAGATTAATGGTCTTGTAAAGTACACACATGACTCATTCTATGACAATTTCTATGCAGTTCTGCTTCAACTTTAAAAACAGCGAATAAAAATTGAAAATGTCATTTACGTTAGAAGAAACGTGCTGGAAAAGAGAAACACAGGCATCAGAGTCCCCCAGAGGAATGAAGGAATTCCCTGTGTCTCCTTCCTGCAGACTAACTTCAGGGATGGAGGAAGGAGAAACCAGCAGAGTTAAAAGAACTCATTGCTACATTATAAAGATGCCAATAAACTAAAGACTAACTACGACACCACGCCCAAAATTCCCAAGATGTGTAAATTTATGGTTACAGTCTCCTGAGAAATGGAGAGGCAAAAGAAGTCCTCCAAATCCCTATTTACAGAAGGACATCTATTCCCAGCAAGGCCTATGGGATCCTGTTAACATTCTTAAGTGCCAAGTGGCCACAGGACTGAAGATTCTTAAATTGGTAGAGAAATTACTAGTCTCTGTTGCTGAGACACGCTTTGTAACCTAAAAAGCAACTGTGAAATTACTGTCTTTAACAAGGAGCTCATAGCATGGGGCCAGGTTCTATTGTAAACCACTATTTTTAAGATGGAGTGCAGAGGTTTAGTTTCACAGTTTGCTTAACTGCTGTTTGCTCTGCCACAAAAAGGCACTATCCTACCTCTGTCTTATGCCATAGCTCCACCTTTCAAATACAGTCCTAATTCTCTTTAGTTAATGGCAATATTAATTCTAAAGAACCCTGCTGGAACATTCTTTTCTTCTTTTCCATATGACTTTCATGCTTTTAGTCACAGCAGTATTTCTAAATATTGTAAACAAGAGCCTGACCACTAGATTTACCAGAATAAAGTTCTTTTTGGCTTCCTCTGTTTACTGCAGTCTCAAACAAAGCTGACAAACAGTGAGCTTACTATACTATTCCAGTGAAGTGAGACTAAATATATAGAAGCTTTAGATCAACTTATTTGGAACACTCATTTCAAGACAAAATTGCAGATTCCCAGTGCATTTCCCTAAAGAATCTGGAGCCAGCAGGTAGGGGCTGACTGTGGCAAAGAGCAGATGTTCTCCCTGATGAATGGGAGCTGCCCACTCCCATTCTGGCAAAGAGCAGGGAGGGACAGTTCTCACCAGAGGAACAAATCCCACCCTGTTGCCTGTCCCACCACCAAACCCACCCTGCACAAAGCAGCTCCACCTTTCCTCCCACTGCATGCCTGCTCCCTGGGCTCTGCTGTGCTCTCTGGAGGTTTCTATCCATTAGCTGTGCTGAAGGGACTCCAAATTCCCTCCATCCTCACTTTTGGAGAAGTTCACCCTTCTTGCTAAGCCCAGGGAGGAAGGTGGAGATGCTGCTGCCTCCCCTGCCCCAGCTGCAGTGTGACTTCTGGTGAGAAACCACAGCAGCTGAACCAGCCTCTCCTGTCTCTCCTCAGCCTCAGAAGCCCCACAAGCAGATTGTGACAGTGCTGTGAACCAGCTGAGAGCCTCAAGTGGTTTCTGAGTCCTGAGCTGCTGACTCACCTTTTCCAGCCAGCACACAGAGCTCAAAGGCCAGGGATGCTTTGAGCTTCAGCTGAGACGTTGCAGACAGTTAATGAAAAAACAAATTAAATCTCATTTCTTTGTAAAAATAGGTCAATTTTCTTTGCATTCTCTCCATCAAGAGCACTCTGGCATTCACCATGATTTGTGATCAGGGCCAAAATTCTCAGGAAGGTCAGAAACAAAGGGAAGAATACAAATCAAGAGCCTTTAACTTTTACTTAAGCAACATAAAAATATTTGCTTAAAGGTGCAAGTCCCAGCCTGTAAATCAGTCAGTTACCCTGTAAGGGTTACTTTTTAGTCAGAAGAGATGTAGCATTCAGCTGGGTGAAGGAGCAGAGAACAGCATGGGTCAGACTGATGGATGCATGTCTCCTCACTCTAGAAATTTAATCCCTATGTCTATAGCACAAGGGGAAATTGAAAAGCAGTGTGAAGGAAGACAGTGAAGCAGTCTGCAGATCTTCACTGAAAGCTCTTCCCAGGCTGGAATGGATAAGTATGGGCCCCAAAGGTTTCAGACAGGAACCATAACAGGCAGAGCTGAGGATTACTGGCGGTGGCCAAGCACCAACAGAACAGCACTGACCATTGCACTGCCTGCATCACCCTTGAGTGTGAGCAGCCAGTGCAGCACTGGGGACAGAGGGACAAGGAGCCCAAAGAGCAGGCTGGGAATCAGATCTTTGCAGCATTTTCCACATTTGGGGGCAGTGAATGCGTGAGATGATGTGAGCAGATGAATTTGTTCAGTGTGCACTTAACTGACTCTGTTCTCTTCCATCTGGTCTCTCACACTTTTCCCCTTAGCTCATTTCTTAATTTGTACTGCTAATGCAGTGTCTCAGAGCACAGGGCTTGTTTCGTGTCTCTCCTTGTGTTGCAGTGAAGATTTTCCTCCTGCACCTCCCAATAACTTTCATGAAAGTGACTTTTACCCTTCCTTACCCTCATTCTGTTCTCTCACTTGGGCTGGTGTTGACTTTTAAGTTAAACAAGCTGAAAGTTATCACAGAATAAAAAGTACAAGGCTAGAGAGAAGGACAGGTCCCTTTTTTCTTTCAGCAGCAAGATTTATATCAAATAACACCAGCTGTAGATGTACATCCTTAGGCTCTGCTGCTCTCTGTGTGAGCATTCTGGCAACAGCTCTGTGACCAAGAGGCACTTGTGGAAGTGCCTGCCATAAACCTTCAGCTCTGCTAGGAAAGGGAGGTTTCCAATGAGCTGAAACTTAAAGCCAGTTCACACCTAGGTGACAAAACAGTAATAGAGTTTTGTAAGTAGTCCTCATCTAACTCAGCTTTCAGAAAAGCAACTGGAGTGCTTCTCTTGTGAACATGATCTAAAATCTTAAAATTTAAATTTGTTCAGTCTCAAGCAATACTAATCCCTTATGATGTGGCTCTCCAAAGTAATTTCAGTGTCACCTACTTCATCTCAAAGTTCAGCCTAAACACTTCTGTGTTTAACCACATCTTAACCATCTTGAACAGATGACTTCTAAGCTGAGAGCTCAGCTCCTGTCTCAACATATTTCCAACCACATCCAGCTCTGTGGAACATTGTTTTTGGGCATTGGTCTAGTAGGAAGGTATAAAAATGCCTACCCAGAGGGTATTAGCCTGAAAGTTTTATTTTCTAGCTGCTCTCAAACCCACAGGTGGAAAGATGTCTTAGGAAAAGAAGGAATGTAACTAAGCATGATATTTTCACACCACACTATGCCAGTTATGAAACTTAGGTAAAACCAAAAAGATTATAAATTATTATAGCTTCTGTAACCCTTTGCTTTTCAGATGTTCAACCTCTTAAATTTATTCTTTCTCCTCTGGAAATTCCTCAAGGGTTTTCTACATGTTTCTGGTAATTACAATTCGAGGAGCAAACGGATTGCAGTGGTCACAATAAGGTTGATTAGAGGACAACCTTCTCCCTCCATGGTAATGAAGAACCAAAAATCTCTGAATTATGGCTGTCCCAGACATATATATATATATTTATAGACATTCACATACATACACACACCTCTACATATTTTTTTTCTGAACAACATTGTCTGGAAATCGTTCTGGTCTATTCAGTGTTTGAATGTCTAATTTTCCTCACAAAGTCACATTAGCTGTGCTTTTACAAGCTTGGCTTAAAGCCTTTTGTTTGCTCTTTATCTTTCCAACCACTCTTGGCTTCTTTAGGCTTTTTCCTCTGACTAAATTGGTATTTGTACTGGTCCTCCTTGCATTGACAAACTCCATCTGCAAATCAGCAATGATTTTATGCTCTTTAGATCATTATTGGAAATGTCTAATGTCATCACGCCTCTTGCAGAATACCTCTGAAAACACAGCTGTTTCATGATTATTTCCTTTGATATCTATTTTTGAAGGTCTATTGTTATCCAGGTCTTAATCCATTAGTTCATTCTTTGCTAGAAAGTCATAGGGAGACTTTTGCAATCAGAGCATTAGAAGTGCATCTATTGTGAAAAAGCTTAAACATGGAAGGTATTCATGTTTACTCTTTTCAACCACATTTTTTTTTCCTCTGGAAAATAAAACAAGTACAAATAATTAGTTGGAAAATAAAGGACCAGTGCTTTCCCAGTCCTACACTTATAATCCAGACCATAGCTGTTAAATACCAGCCAGGGAATTCAGTTCTTCCAGTTCCCCTTTTGTGTAGTGATTCTCAACTCTCAGGAAAGTTGGGCTTTAGAAGTCCCTTAACTTACAGCCCAGGTTTAGTCAACAGCTACTCAGCTTTTAAGAATGCTTATTTTTTTCCCTGGAACTTCAGTGAGTGTTCATATGCATAAGACAAAATGCAATCTGTTTTTTTTTTTCCGAATGGGAATCACACCAGGCTTGTGTGACATCTATTTTTAAGTCAGCTGATTTACTGTGTAAACAAAAGAGCCTTCAAGAAAGCAAAGACAGATTAAGAGATCTACCAGTACTTGAAATACTTCCCACCACTCCTTCTTCTAAGTGCATTCTCCAGCCAAGTTCCAAACCCAAAAGAAACATATTCCTTGAAGTTCTTGCTGCAGACTCTTGGAAATGGGACTATCTCCATTCTAGGATGCAGACCAATCTGCTCACTTGAGGGGGCCACATGAACTCATAAGTTTGCTTCTGTCTGGGATAAGTAATTTCCTTTTTGATTCATTCATTCTATTATCCATTTTGACAATGTTACCCATTTCTACAATATTATTCTGAAAGTTACTTTGGTAAGTTTTATTCTCTACAAAATCAAAAGAACATAATCAAACTAGCTATTGAGACTTGGTTACTGAGGAGATCTATTCAGTAACTTATATAAAACTGATGTCAAACTAAATTGGCAATAGCTCTCCAGAATACCCACCATCACACTGCTGGGATATTGGGGGAACAATAGCATTCTTCCCATCCCAGAGTCATCCACAGCATTCCAATTGAACATCATTTCATATAGATCTTCTCAGTAAATATTAGGCACATTTCATTTCAAATTGTTGTTAAACTTTATTGATCCCAAAACAGTAATCTACAAAACAAACTACTTCCATTAACTCCCATTAAATATTCCTTCATATCAGAATTAATTTCCTCCCCTCCCAGTTTTGGAAAAGTATTTAATCAACACTTCTCTGTTTTTGTCCTGCATAATTGTTAAAATCTTGCCCTGTCTGCCTCCATAACAATCTTGCAATTCATCTACACACATTATTTTGTTCCTGAGGCATACTAAATGCCTCCTTTGAATTGTGCCTAGCCCTGATAAACTTAAATTTTCCCCTGACATTTTTACTTTCTCTAAATAATTTTCCCCAGCTGAGAGTCTATGTTTTGAATCAGATGTTCTCCACTTCCTCTTTCTCTGCTTCCTTTTCATTTACTTGTTTTGACTTCTGCTTGCTGCCTTCACTGCCTGAATGAACAAATCAAAGTCGTCTTCATTCTTGGTTTTGATGTGCTGCTCAACATGTCTTCTTTAAATTTGTGATTTTTCCATTCACATTCCTTTATTTTTTTCCCCTGTCAGGTTTTGCTTTATTACTGTTCCATGCTGGAACAATCTATAAAGAGCAGTCATCAGACATTGATTAATTAATCAATCTCTGTGTATATAGAAACCTCCAAATCAGAGTTACTACATGAGCACCTTTTATGATGAAATAGATAAATTTCATATGTTTTATTTATTTTCACAGCTGTCTACATGAGATCAGTGTCATGCTCTTGCCAGACAGAAGTACACCCATGTATCTTCTTGTAACATGTATTTTTAGGTTGCCTTGCTTTCTGCCCAAGAAAGTATTCAATGATCAATGATATAACCTGTTGCTATGTAACATCCCAAACAGAATTTCTTTCTTGGCCATGTTAGCATATTTATCAAAATTTCAAAGCAGAGCTGACAGAATCAGCATTTAAAAACAAGCTTCCTAAAACTGAAGAGAAGTGTTCCAAAGGCATTCATTACAGTCCCTGTGGACATGGCTCACAGGAAACAGGTGTCCTACTGAAACACTTCCTAGTAATTCCTTTCTGATGGAAGGACATGCCCTTGGTGTGCATTTGTGCCTGATTTCAAGGTGGAACCTTCCTACTCCCTGACAGATACCACCTGTCCCAGACTGCCCCATGCTGAGCCCATTGACTGCTGCCTCTGGAAAAGATACTCAGAGGGGCATTCTCAGAAACAGTGTGGTGATTTCTTTTCCCACACAGATGAAATGCAATTTATTTTATTGCACTAATTCTCTATAGGGTCTTGCAAGACTTGCATGCTCTGTGGTTGGCCCATTATAGAACCATCGTTTCCTCATCTGCAATTCGCTGGAGCACTGTCAGTTTCCTTTAGTTTCCTTCTGTCTCTTTAAAATTCCACTTTCTGAAAGAAGGCTTACTTGGTTGTTTTTTCCTAAATCAGTTCTCATTATTCAAGTTTCTTCCCTGAGATTCCTCACCCACTAGAAAAGACGTCTCTATTCAAGCATTATATTTCATTTTTTGGAATGAAACTTTCAAAAGGCTGGTTTCAAAGCTATTCTTATCTCCATCCTCAAGAGAGGCAAATTATCTCCAAATATTTCTAGCTTCACTCATGACTGCGTAAAGTAATGAGCTAACCTTCTCCTTCTGCCAGTCTTTGCTTTAAATTTTGTTGTACGTCAGACTGAGAAAATGCTTCTTCTTCTCACATGCCATTTATTGTATTCTATAAAGAAATAATGTTGGAAAGGTCTAGTTTACCATTTTGTTTATTCTAGGGGGGAAAGAGAAATCACATTTTGTTTCTCCGTTGTCATAACAATGATAAATGAGAGTCTTCCACCGGGTACTGAGCAAGAAACTGTCTGCCCAAATATTTTCCTCTCTTATTGCCTCTTGCGTGTTTGTCCGAGTTCGTGCTCTGTGTTGAAAGCCCCGCACAGAGCGCAGCGCTGCCAGCAGCACGGACAGACGGACCGCGTTGCAGAAGGCTGTAAACAGAGGGTAAGGCACCCAGATAGAAAAAAGCCGATACTAAACTAGGAAATGTTTCTGCCAAACGCTGTGACTAGTGCTGTTACGTGCACCGCGTCAGCTGATTGAAAAAAGGCAAAGCCAAGCACAAGACGTGTATCTTGTAGAGAAATCACGGTGCAATGAGCATCTGCAGCTCTTGCCGGCTGCCTGCCCGCTGCTCGGGACCGCACTAAGGCCAGAGGGCTGCCCGGCTGCCGGCGGGGAATCCTCGTCTTCCGAGCCTGCACCGGAGCCCCTCGCACCCAGAGCTATTGTTTTCCCCGAGGTCTCCGGGCTGCCAACACTTGCGCCGAGTTTTCCTCTGCCCTCCCCGCCCCCTTCGCCCCGGAGCGCGGCGCCAGCCCCGGCACAGCGCGGCCGCCGGGACCCGCAGCCGGGACCGGCCGGGGCTGTGCCCGCCCGGAGGGGATCCCTCGCCCGACCCGGACAAACTTCGGGCAGCCGCGGGCGCGGAGCCCGTTCCGCACCCCGGGCACCGCCAGCCCGCGGCCACCCCGGCTCCCCCCGAGCAGCCGCGGCCCCCGCCCGGCTCCCCAGCCGCAACTCGGCATTGTCCCTTCGGGAGCGGCCGGGAGTCCCGGGGCTGGGAGATGATGTCAGCCGGGGGCGGACTGCGGCAAGGCTGCGCCCACCCGGCGAGCCCCCGCCGGGAGCCCTCGCCCACCGCCGGCAGCGCTCCGCGGGCGCGGAGGGAGGGACGCGCCGCCCGGGGATGCCGCAGCCGCAGCTCCCGCCCGACTGGCACATCCCGAAGGAGCTGCTCATGAATATGCACAGCCTCCCCCGAGCGCCGGCCGCGGGATGCCGCCGCCCCGGGGGTCCCCGCCGAGCCCCGCACCCCGCCGGCGGTGGGGCTGGCTCGGAGCGCGGCGATCGCTCCGTCCTTACCCTTTGGCTCGTCCATCGGTGCCGGTGCTCGCTCCCTCCTCCCGCGCTCCCCCTCCTTCCTCTCTCAGCCTCTGCCGGCTCCGAGCTGCCTTAGTGAGAGGTGCTCATGGAAATGGGCGCTTTAGTGGTCCATGGCTGTGGGAGGGGTTAGTTTAACTCTACATGACTCAATCGGTGTAACTTGCCGGCTGACCTCCTGCTTCTCTCGGAGCACGGATCGCCTCCGAGCTGCCGCGTTACCGGCGCCTCCCTCGGGCTTCTCGCTCACGGCCCGAGGGTCCCCCGCGGCCGGGCCGGGGCTACCGGGGGAGCCGGGGCGCTGGGGCAGGACTGCACCCCTGCCTCGGGGGGCAGGAGGGCATCGTGCCTGCAGAGAGACAGTATTTTGTCAGAGTAGGGTTTTTTGGTGGTTTATGTTTGTTTTTTGCTTAAATCGCACGAGACTGAGAAGGTACCCTACCCATCAGCGAGGCACGCAAATGGAAGCGTCCAGAGAAGGGATAATCTTCCTTGTTTCTAGAGGTCCAGCTTAGAGGAAAAATACTCAACCAAATCATGAAAGGAGACAAAGTCGCAGTAACTGCTGGAAAGTCATTCTCTGCGCCTACCTGTCCCATAGAACGAACTCACACCTCTGGCTGCGCCTCCTGGGGAACTTCGTGAAAGAGCCAGTTTTAGACTTTTTGCCTGGAAGGGATCCTACCCTCCACCACTTTTTATCCCAGACTCACCACAAATAAGAAATACAGGGCAGTGCTGGAGGAGTCTCAGCAACTTTTCTCCATGCTTATGACATGAGTCCCGTTCCTGGAACCACAAGTGCCTTTATTCCATGCTGCTGCCTCCCACCGCAAGGGAAGCTGTGAACGACCCTGGCTCTTTCACTTCCTTTTCAGAGAAGTGGACACCAGCTGCTCAGCATCTTCCCTGCTGGTCACCCAGGGGGAGAAGTCACTGGAGCACAGCCCCCAGAACCTGCAGCCTGCTGCTCTGCCCTGCCTTTGCTGAGCCTCTCCCTCTCAGAACTGCTGCTTTTACTTTCTCTCTTGTGGCTGGACGCCCTCCAGCTCTGTGCCCACCACCAGCTTCCAGAGTTCTTGCCCCTAGGGGAGACAGGAAAAGCAGGATCCTGATGCTAGGACTTGGAGAGTGACTTCTGGACCTGGGGTTTCAAATCACTTTTGTTATTGCAGCCCATCACAAGCAATGATCAGTTCCTTTTCCTTCACAAACATTGACCTGGCCTGTATTACTCCAACTGGCAAGACAACACTCCCATTTATAGTGTTTCTGGGAACAGGAAAATAGGAAATTAAACCTGACCTTAATCACTCCCTACAGCTCCCTGAGAGGTGACTGTAGCCAGGTGGGGGTTGGTCTCTTCCTCCAGGCAGCGACTGACAGAACCAGAGGACACAGTCTTAAGCTGCACCAAGGGAGATTTAGGTTGGATGTTAGGAAAAAGTTTTTACAGAAAGAGTGGTAAAGTACTGGAATTTTCTGCCCTGGGAGGTGTTAGAGTCACCATTCCTGGATGTGTTTAAAAAAAGATTGAATGTGGCACTCGGTGCCATGGTTTAGTTGAGGTGTTAGGGCAGGGGTTGGACTTGATGATCTTAAAGGTCTCTCCCAACCTAGTGATTATGTGATAATTTAGGTTTTAGTGATTAGGTTCTTTGTGAATTACTGTCAGTGTTGGTTCAAAAGCTCAAGGAGGAATGTTTTATGAGATGAAGGTAGACACCAAGTGTTTGTCATCTTAATGAGAGAAATTGGTCTGGAAAGTGTAAGAGAGAACTGATCTTACTTCCAGTGATAAGACAGCAATGTATTTAGATGGTTTAGCATGGCAGAAGTAATTTTGTTGGTCACCTTGAAGATCAGTTTTTTTAAAAAAATAGGAGTGTAGTTGATACAACACTTAGTTAATAAATGCAAATTTGAAACTATTCACTGTAATAAATATCAACTGCAGAGATACATCAGGAAGAAATATTTAAAAAAACCCCCAACCAAACAAACTTAGAAAAAATATGAGTCCTTATGGACCAGCTTACACACTAACTTCCCTGAAGAATACTAGCTGGTAGGGTATCACCACAGGAAATAAACCAAATATATAGAAAAATGTCACACATTGAATAAATTAAATCAACTGAAGAGTAGTTTTTAAAAATAGTAAGAATTTAGGACTGATTTTTCAAATGCTATATTAGACTCACTGTCTCTACAGGCAGAAATTCAATAAACTCAATCTGCTGAGCTCACTCATCAGCTGAGAAGTCCAAATTTAATAAGATATATACAAGCTCCCCTCAGAGAAAAATAGATATGCTTTCACACCATGTTGAACACCTTTTAGGATGCCCAGAGCCGTGTATTTCAAGTCCTTTTAATGTACCTGACAAATCACAATAAGCTTTTTAATGCCAGTCTGCCAGTGACAGGGTTTTGTTTATTTTTTCTTGGGAAAGCTCACTTTCAAACTGAGACACATGAAACTTCTATGGGGAAGGATGATACATTCTCAGCCAGTGACCATGAAACACACAGCAGTGTTTTCACACAAGAGCAAGTTGCCACCTGGAACATGAAGGCCCCATGGGGAAGAATTGCTGTGAATAGTGAATACTGCACCTAAAAATACCCAGGTCATTCACAGAGCCACAGGGAGCAGATTTCTGTGCTGAGGATGATCTGCTTTACCTGAGGGACTGATACTCTTGTGGAATACCACTTGTGAGTAGTATTGCACAGCTGCAAGGTCAGGGAATGGTGGCATTGCAGACTATCCTGCAGCCACTCACTTTAGGTGTAAGACAGATGAAATGCTTTCCCCAGCCTCAGTCACAGCCTAAGGGGAAGAGTAGACTTTTTAGCCTCATGTGACATGAGATGCAGAGTTCCCCTTCCACATTTGAAATCCACATTTGCTAGAGCAGTTTGGTTCTGTCTGCTGATCCTCCTGCCTTTGGGCAGACCTCTGTCTGCAATGCACAAACCAGCAGAAGGCAACAGCAGATTCTGTGTCACATTTCCATAAGAAAACAAAATGAGGAAAAAAGAGAGCAGCCCAGGAGGCCAGAGGCCAGAATTTGTACTCAGATAAGGCTCCAGACAGCTGAGGAGGAAGCTTGAAGCACAAATAAAAAGAGGAAACCAGAGAACTCAGGATGTAGTTTCCACACATCTTGAGCAGGAGGTAAGAATAGCAAAAAACCCAGAGTGCCACTTTTCTACTCTCAGGACAAAACTGAGCATCCTGAGCAAATCTGGAGGAACAAAATCCATCTTAAATATCCATATTCTTCCTAGCCATAGTAAGAACTTATTTACAGTCATTTTGCTCTAAGTTTACACAAGTTGTGTGTGTGTTGGTTTGTGGCTAAAATTATGCAATTTCCTAGATCTCTAGAATTTGCTATTTCACAGATGAGGCATGCTGAGTTTGGGACTCAGGGAAGGAGCAAGAGTGACAACACTAGCACATTAGCTTCATTTCCAGAAAGCAGAAGATGGGATTGAGATGATAATGCTGGAATTTAGGGCCAGAACCTCTCATCCTTGGGATGAACAAAAGAAACATCCATAGGAAAAAAGAGTCAGGGAGCCTGAAAACAAACCTGTGGGCATTAGATACACAAGTAGCTTGTTTCCACAGAAAGAACTGGTATGAAGGAATCAGAAATATTTCAAAGGAAAACCGGTAATCCCATCACCAAGCTCAACAATATTGAAGTCTGTGTTTGCTTAAGGGCCTGAGGTATGTGTTCAGATTACAATTTATGACTCTGTGTGCTTAAGCAATGGGGGGAGTGGCAGCTTCAAGAAGTGTAAACATTGAGTGTGGGATGGGCTGAAGAGTGTTTGGGCTTTCCCAGGCATTTATTCCCGGTGTGCTGGCTCCTGTCACCACTGAGCAGCCCCAGCCCTGGGAAAAGGGGCAGCAAAGGCACCCAGCCTCCATCCCCAGCATCTCTGGAACACCAGGAATGACAAAGGAGGGAGCAGAATGCTCTGCAAAGGGACAGTAATCCAAGAGACTGGAAAGAAAGGCAGGGGAGAGGGGCCACACATTGAAAAGAGAAGGATAACCAAAACCATTCCTGGTGCAATCACCTCAGACTTGACAGTTTTCACAACACTGTTGGCCAAGTCCTCCCCACATCTCTGGGTTTCTCAAATAGTTGAAGTTCAAATGCTTGATTTAGATTCCCCAAACACTTCCTTTGTGTAAAACAAACCTCTTGGATGACTCCTCAGGAAACAGAAATCATGTTCAATGACCAAGCAATGAGCTATACAGTATCTGAGTGCACTGAGCATTACTTTTTGAGAATGTAATTCTTAAAAAAACCCAAAAATAATCTGTTTTTGATATTTAGGTAGAAAGGTGAGATGACCTTCAGCTTCATCTTGCTGCAAACAAGTATGGCTCTTTAGCCTTAAACTTATGAAATGCACTATCTATTAAAAGCATTTAAGTTCCTTTCCATCATCTTACTTCCTTGTTTTGGTTTAAATATTTGTAATTGTCCTTTCAGAGAAGGTCCCTGTGCTGTCTTTATACCACTATTCACAGGCATTGTCACCCAAGACCTGTGTGTCATCACCTTTAACACCTTGAGATTAGCTCAGCTGGTTAGAGTCTGGTACTAAAAACACTAAGGTTGTGGATTTCATCCCTGCATGGAAATTTGCCTATCTCTGTATGTTATTTTTGTGATATAGGGATAACAGTGCTCAAATGACATCTGCAGAGCAACTGTTCAAATGTGCTTGTATGATCTCTACAAAACTGATAACACAATTAGTTAATTCTGATAACAGAATTAGTGATGCCCATTGAAACTGGCAGAAAGAGTTCCTGTGCCTTTGTAGAGGTGAATCAATTTTCTAGTTAGTCTGCTAGGTTTGTTTTTCTACACAGTCTCAACTATTGAAGAAAAATTATATTTTACACAATGAATGAAATAAATCAACACTCTTGTTAAAAATTCACAAAGCCTGATCAAAACATGCAGACAACTTCCCATGCCAGTATGAATGATGGGCACTGACATGTGATTTGAAAGGAGCAGTACCAAAGTCCCACTCTCTAACACCTTAAACTACCTACCTAGCTTACATTAGCAAATTATCTATTAGGTGAAACTCTTTAACAGTGCCTTGTTCTATAGGTTCAGCATTCAATATGAGTCTCATAATATCATTAAAGATTATATTACTAACTTCATTTAACCCTACAAAGACACATTATCATACTACAAGTAAAAACAATTAGTCTTCATGTGCTCTACAACTTAGTGTAAAAATAAAATTATGTCCTGCAAAGGAACATGTTATTGCTCATTAACTGGTTAACAAAACAGCAGTCACTCTTTCTGCTCAGGTTATTTCATGCACTCAGAACTTCACCCATGTCAGCTGTAAATAGGATAAATCAAATTTACCGAGTCTTCATTTTGCTTGGTAATTTTAACAAAACTCTCACAGTTCCAATCATAAGCAGCACCCTGCCCAAAATCTGCTGCTCAGATTGTTAGTCATTGTATTTATCCAGGACATGGGTACTCCCCTGCTGGCAAAGCTCTTGTTTTTCCTTCCAAGCAACGGCAAACAGAGCTAGGCATAGCTATTGTTATTGTTTTTTTAGCAAATACACAAGTCCTTGTGGTATTTTCAAGTCTCTTTATCTTTTGTTCTTACAGTTTGCATCTCTTTGTATCTTCCTACTATTTTATCTGGCAGGAAGAGCAGACACCCCCTAATAATGGCTCACTGAAGCAAAAATTTCCAACATTCCAATGCTCCCAGGATAGGAAGCCCATGGGAGTAATTAATAACACCTTTAGTCTGACACTCAATATTATGGGGCCATCAATATCTAGAAGAGAAAGAAGCTCTATAAAAAGAAATAGTTGAATTTTATGAAAACGTAGTAGAAGAAAGAAAAAGTGAGGGGAAACACAGAAGGAATATCCTCAAAGCTCTAAGAGAAAAAACAAGAAAAAAACCCCAAACAAAAGAGTATCAGAACAATAAGTGACAACTATACAATGAATTAATAAGGGAAGATGGTGAGTGCCAGTTGCCCCATCTAACATGCAGGTAAATTAAATCTCCCAAACTTGGTAAATTAAAGACAGAAGATAAGAAAATGTGAATTAGCAACATGCATATGAGCCTTGAATAACTACTGCCTTAAGACTGAAGAAAGGAGACCATTTTATTACCACCTCATCTCAGTGTTTTTTTGACCAAAGTTCATTTTTGTTTTGTTAAATCTGAATTTATCATGCAGCACCTTGGTAGCTAAGGCAAAAATAAAGATACAAACCTTCTCAAAGCAGATATTTCCAAAAAAAGAACTGTACATATTTAGACCAGATTGTCACTCACTCTTAGTATTTCTTCAAAAGAATAAAAGTAGACATAACGTGGAAAACATACGTAGAGTGAAACAGAATAACTTTAAAATAAATGTTTTTTAAATGTCTGAATTCAGCTTGACTACCCACTCACCCTCTGTTGAGTGATTTGGTCTTTATTAAGTGAGCATCCACAGAGGAAACCAGTGGCAGCATGTTGATGTATTGTCCATCAGATGTCACTCAATTATTGGCAGAAGAGAATTTGGCTGTGTCCATCCAGGACTATCTGAAGACACTGGCAGAAAGGGAGAGATCTTAAAACCCCCAAACATCTCCAATTTGCATTTGTTTGTTAACCACAGCCATAAATAAACCCATGATAAATCACCAGCTGCTTTCCTGTGCTCTAGAAGCATAAAATGCTCTCCCTCCTAAGAAAGCCTCAGATGCAACCTTGGCTTTGGAGGATAATGACACTGGGTGTTTTCTATCCTTTATGAAAGTCCTGGTGGCTGTAGGAGCTGCTGCTCTCTTCACATCCCACCTCACTTCCCCTGAGCCCGTGCTGAGCTCATGCAGGTCCACGAGCACCATGGAGAACGAACTATCTATAGACATGGGAGCTCCTGGAGATTTTCACACTTGCTTTGGAATCTCACTGCCAGATTCTTCTCCCTGTGGGTTTATGTACATTTTACATGGCTTCATTTTACATGCATCTCAGTGTGGTCATCTTTATTTAGTCTCTGAGAGGTTTCCTGCTCTTTAATTTTGCACTTCAAGGGACTGAGAAGGGAGACTTCAACAAGTCCAAAATTTAAGAAATTATATATCTCAGGTTCACTGGTGATTGATATTGAGGTTTTAGTACTTTTGCTTTTTATATAAAGTCTTCTTCATCCTATTTCAATTCTCTTTCTATTAGCTGAAAAAAAGTAACTATATGTTTAAAGTAAGCAATTATTTATTTTTTAGTCTTTGCATTGATTTAAAATTTTTGGGAAAAAGGTTAAGACCAGTCAGTTCCAGTTGTGTCAAGCTTCATTCTTAATTCTAAACTGAGCAACTTTATGAAATGCAGTGTTTGAGCATGTATTTATAAAGGAAGATTGGTTTGAGATCCATAAATTCATATATATTGACTACATGATATAAATGGCTTTTCAATCCTTCTGTTTCCCATAGTGGTTTTCCCTTTCCCCACCACTGACTACAAGTTTTTAACTACAACACTGTGTTGTACTCTCAGATCTGCCTCCTTGCTAAATATACACAGATTGTTTCAAAGCACATTTTCTCCTTGAGCTGTTCTGTGTACCAAAATGTGCTTTAATCATTCAGCATGCAGGAAGCATCCTTCATCCACTTTCCCCATGAACACATCTCCAGCTTGGCATCCAGTTTAAACTGTCATTTGTATTGTCAGTATTTTCCCCATATAAACTGAGCAGTGTCTTCACCTACTTAAATGTGTAAGTATATTCTTGTCCAACAATCTTGCTTCTAGAAATAGCCTTTCTACATCTTTCAGCATCATCAGATGGCTGAGCCTTTTCAAGTTGAAAACAGTTTTCCTTAAGTTAAATATCCCTGTTTCTCTCACTCTGTTGTTAAATCATTAACTCTTCAAACCTCTGACCTGTCTGACACCACCAATAAAATAAATACTATTAACTCAATTCTCCATTTAGTAAGATGTTTCACACAGTAGGAAATTTCAGTATTTTTCAGCATTATTTTAGTGTGTGTGAAAGAGTTATGTCAGTATTTCTCTCAGGCATTCTTTGAAAAAATGAAAGTTAAAAAGGGAACCGAATGATATGAATAGATATTCACAGGAATAGCTATGATACCTTTTCCTGTAAAGGAAAGACTGAGGTCTGAGAAAATATTCCCAACTGAAAAGATTCATGAAGGACTAGACAAATATTCTTGACTGTCTTTTTAAGGAATTCCTGCAGAGAAGTTTCCTTTCCAAGGAAACTGTCACATTTCCAAAGATTTTGCACAGCACACTTTCTGGCACAGTGGCTTTTTTGTTTGTTTGGTTAGTTTTTTTATCACAAATGAGATACCTTAACTATCTCACTTACAAATTAGCAGGCTCTGAGATCATTCTCATTTGCAGACAAAATGCTGTTTGTAAGGTGCCGCCCTTCCCCAGGTGTGCTCGCCACACTTGGAATAAGGATTTATCACCCACTGAGATTCTCCTGGTGACATTTCCAGCAGAGATTTCATTGTGTGGCAGCAGTTGCATTAAAGAGGCAAAAAGCTGTGTTTGGCCTCGGGTGCCACTGAGGTGGGGAGGGATGGAGCTGCAGCAGGAGCAGCCTGGCTTGGGAAAGGATTCTGTGCCAGAGCTCCCTGGCTCAGCCCCTGGAGCTCCAGCCCTGCTGTGCCCAGCAAGGCTCTGTGAGCAATGGGTAATCAAAGCTGTCATTTGGGAGCAGACAGTCATTTAAGCACTCTGCAGGATGGCTGTCAGGCTTTTAGGAGAGCTGCTCTTGTGTGGATCACAGGCTTTCAGCAGGTGTTCATGCCACCAATCCATTACTTACCTAGACATCAAAATATGGCATGCTGAAAAAGGAAAAATAAAAGGAAGGGTTTAGCCCTCTGAAATTATCTAAACTAACAGGCACATCTGTTCAACTAACTTTTTTAATTTTCAATCTACTTCTTAAAAGACACTGGAACAAGAAAGTAGTACAGGAAAAGGGAGCTCAGTGAATAGTTCTTGTTTCAAACCCATCAGAAAATGTCATATTTTAAACATACTAATACAGATTTCAAGTTTCTTAAGGGTTTACATTGAGGTGTTTTTTTTTTCTCCAAATTGGTTGCTGGTCTTTGAAGACCTATGAGTCATTACGTAAAATTTTTGTACCCATGCAAAAAGCCACAGAAAGAACAACTGCCTGTAGAAACTCCTGATTTCACTTCTACTGTTCTCTCTCCTATTGAGCAGACTTCCCCTAATTCTGCTGCATCTACTAGAACATTGCATCACAGAAAATCTAACAGGCTAAAAATATATTTTGTAGGTATAATCTTAATTATGTTCAGGTTGAAAAGATTTCGTAACCTTGGAGATGGAAAACAGTGTTAGAAATTATTATTTTTAGCATCAAGAAACTTCTCCAAGCAACAATACCACACAGTATAAAAATATACCAGGTCAGTACACTTTGGAGATTTCAGATGTTTTTTCCTCTTATGATCTAAACTACAGTACATTTAAACTACATTACTCTGGAACAATTTTCTCCCTCGAAATTTTTACTGCATATGACCAAAGAAATTACACAGAGATGTGAAGATGTACAAGAATTTTAAACACACCATCCTTACAAACTGAGCTTGGCTCAATAAGAACAGAGTTTTTGATTTCAAGACAAAATTCACTGCTTTAAATGACTTGCAATAGAGAGAACAGAAATTTCAAGTGGTGACCTAAACCTGAAGACAACTAAAGTAATTTCTTTGGGTTTTTTTGTGTGCTCCTCATAACTTAAAAGTCCTTGGGCTGCAGCCACAGGCAAAAGTGCCATGGAGGAGTGCTATGGCAACAACAATCACATTATTTGGTCCTGTTAAAAATGTTTGTGTAGTGACAGTCCCAGCCATGCCCCTCCCTTCATTTCTTCTCTTAGAACATGCCAAGCTGCCCAAGCAAACAGCAGCATCCCAGCCCTCTCCATCTCCTCACTGGGTAACGAGTGTGAGCGAATGTGACTGTAGGAGGAAATAATTCAAAGTACTGTGTGAGTACCTCTCTGCTAATAACAGCTTGCTTATATTAATAGCATCCTCATTTCTGCTAAATAAAGGAGAAATTCTTCTAATATTGAAAGAGACTCTCCCTGACTTGACACTCTAACAGGGAAATGTGCTGCACAGTGATGCTTGCCTGACTTGTGTTAGCTAAATGAGGAATGCACACAAACATTTCCCAGCTCAGAACAAATGAAAATTGGAGTTTCAACAGTTTCAACACCTGACAAAACCTATATGAAAGTATATTTGCTGAAGGTTCATTAATAAGATTTACCAGAAGGACATGTGTGGTAACAGTCACTACACCCAACATTTCCCAAGGTGCTCAGATTTCTCATAGGCTTCTTTCCTTGTTGTAACTCTAATTTCTACAAGCTGAACAGGTGGTGAGATTTCCCAGCCATTAAGGCCAGGTCACACTCTCCTCTACCAAAAATCAATTTGAGCAGGCTGAGAAGAATTGAATGGTCTGGAAATCACAGAGGTCAGCTCCTCCCTGGAGCCACTGAACACTGCTGCAGTAACTGGCACATGCTTCCCCATCCTAAGAAAACAGAATTTAAGACAGCTTGGTTTAAATGCAGGCAAAATTAAATACTTAACATGGGAACAAAAGGGTTCTTTGTGGTAGGGAAAAATGTTTTTTTCCTCTGAGTGCTGGCAGATTAGCCCCAGTCTATTCTGCTTCTCTTTTGCTCAGAGTGCTTTTCATTATTACTATTTTTTATATTCTGTTTCAAAGAACAGTCTGGAATTCAGGGAAAAGCATTACCTACTGCTGTGACACAGGCCTGCCTAGCACTATGAAACAGGAAAATGCATTTTCCCAGAGTAACCTTTTGCTCAAAATTCAAGCTCCTGGAATTTCAGGAGGGGTGAGGGCCTGGGTAGGCTACACAAGCATGTACAAACACAAACACTGCCAACCTCGGGCTGTTAGTATTTTTTTGCATAGTTCCCATTCTCATCTTTCACCTCCTGCCTCAGCAACATTTTTTCTTTGATTTTTTAATGTTTCACTTTCCTTTGCACCCTTCCCCCATCTATTGGTTTCTTTCTTTTAAGTGTTCTCTCATTTCTCCTTTTCTCCTAAAAATACTTTATCCTTTCATGTTTTTACATCAGGCTTTTTCACCTGATGTTTTCATCTGTTTCTTTTCTCTGGAGAGGATTTGGTGTCTTCTATTTCTTACCATTGGTGTGCTTTTATGCCTAAGAAATTCTGAATTAAGTGCTGCTAAACCAAGTGTAAAGCACAAAGACTTGTTTTACTTCAGAAAAAACTGCAGTAACATTCCTTTAAATTATTTCCAGATGTAGTCTATAAGAGTAAGTTAAATTTGACAGCATATACTGTGTACTAGGGTTGCATAATTTCTGTAGTAGTCTGTCATCACTGCTCTGAATGACTGCCAATAGCAGAGATTGAGCAAACGTCCTGCAGATATTTCATTTACTTCTTTTGGAACATAATAATGGCAACAGCAATGGACATCTATGACAAAAAATCTACTGCATAATGAACCCATTTATGAAAATGTTGTTTGCTTGCATTTCTTATATAGCAAGATTTACAATAAAAAATTATAACTACTTTGACTTGTCACTTGCGGAAAAATGATACTTAAAATCTTTAATTTTTAGAGTATTTGAGGGCATTTTAATAACTCCACTCATTTAAGCTACAGAATATTGTTCACATCCTGACTAGTAATTAACCTTTTGTTTGAAGACAATTGCAGGGGTTGATTTTTTCCCCCTATTTTTTTCCTCTTCCTTTTTTTTTTCCACCCTGAGATATGAATCCAAATCCCACTCTGAACAACCTGTGCACTCACCAACATTCAATCAAGCAGGATTATTTGTGCCATGCAGAGACCTGATTAGATAAGAGATAACTGAAGACAAGGAAATAGTTGTGGTTAAGTCTGTGACAGTCACATCAGCATTCAGCACTGTGGGGAAAGACTCAGCTTTACATTGCTCTGTGTATTTCCAGCATCAGCCCATAGGTGTTAAACAACTTCACTTCAGCATCTCGTCATCTGTGCCACTCCTGCAGGTGAATTAACCCTTTCGAGCTCAGGTGTGCTGGTTTGAGCCCTGCACATCCCGGGCAGGGTCTGTGTGCTCAGCTCCAGCTGCTCAGGGCTACCGAGGCAGCAAAACCCTCCCTTCCACCAGCTCCACAGAAAACTAAACACTGTTTAAAAACTAGCACAGCTGATCTTTTTCTGGGGTTGGAATGACCATCCCTGGTAATGAAAATACCCACACAACCTGCCTTGGCCAATCTTTAAAAGCTCTTTTTCTTTAGTGATGATTTACAGATGATTTACAGATGCTGCACGCCCCTCCCTTGACACGGGTCTGTGACCTGCGATTCCCCTCCCGGCAGGACAGGAGCGTTTGTCCCCCAGCGCAGGAGGATGCAGGAGCAGAGAGCAGCTCCAGGCTGGTACCACACCGCCACCCTCTGCAGGAACCGAGCACCGAGCTGCTCAAACCTCCTCCTCCCACGAGTTCCACAGGCATTTTAATGTGCTTCAGTGAGTATGAGAGCGGGCAGAAGAGTCAACCAGAGCTCCAGCTTGGGACAACCCCCCCCGATTTCACGCTGATGCTGTACCCTAAACCTAAAATATATTATTACACTCTTAGTGGTGTTTTTCTTAAAGCTTGCTATTTTATGTGATGGCAGAACTGGTTTAAATAATCTTTATTTACAGGAAGTAGACAGTGTTCCATATTCAACTCCTCAAAATTTCAATTTTCTAAGTTCATAGCTACCCATTTTTTTAATTGATACATATTTTAATAACTAAACTATAGAACATCTATTGCAGAACTGTTTTCCTAAAATTCAAAAAGTTACCCTTCTCTTGAATTCTAGCTGTACAAAGAGTGATAACTTTCTCTTTGTTTGCATTTTTTGAAAATTCCTGAAAAGTTTTTACTTCAGATATAAACCTAATGCTTCTTCAAAAATGCCAGCACTTTTGCTGTTAAAGTTATCACACTTAATTCTAGATGTTGTGCAATCATACTGCCATTACAGAGCTGACAAAACCCTTACTGCTATTTCACTGTTGAAATTGAAATTACTGAAATTTCAGTAAAATTCAGCTTTGAATTTGTTTTCAATCTACTTGCTTAAGGAAATAAAGTTATCTTGCTGATATCTATTAGCTCCCACATAATCTTTCTTGAGGCATTGGGGCATTCCTTAATTTGCCTCAGTTTGATAATTATTCTCAAATATATTGAATTAGCCAAATTTTCATGCAAGCAAACATAGAAAGAGAGCATATGTTTAGCACAGATGAGATGAGCCACCTTTGCTCCAGGGGAAAGGCAAAATCCTGAACCTTCTCTGGCCCTTAAATAGTTGATAGGAAAAAGCATCAGCCCAGGCATATTTTTAGACACCAGAGATTACAGCCATGGGCCAAATAAAGGAACTGTGTTCTCACAACCCTGTTCCTCATCAGTAAAATATTAGATACAATCTTATTTTCCAGGTGTTTGCTGTTAGCCCAGTAATGGGTAGGACAGCCAAGGGTAGAACATTTTGCCATAGCATCCCTCTGGCCTGATAATTAAATTGAAAAATGGCAACCTACAACTTTACCACTCTATTTTATCATAAAGTAACACTAATCAGACCACAAGGTCAATAGTTGCATAACTTCAAGTATTAAAGGATGACTTCTAACCTAAATATCAAGATTTCAGTGCAATACATTTAAAGAACAGAAGAGAAGAATGCAGGGCAGCATCAGTACTGTAAGAACAACAACAAAAACAAAATAAGGAAAACCAGCATTTGGACTACTCTAAACATGCACACACTTGAAAAACCAGTAGGTTTAGGAGGCTCTGAGCCTCAGAATTTCACATCCCAAGGACCATTTTAACAAAACTCTTTGCTGAGTTCATTAAAAGAGACATTGAAGATAATCCACTCCTATTTCATCAGTTACTGTGTGAGTTTGAATCAATGTGGCATTTAAGACCACTGTTCATGTTGACTTGCATTAACTTTTGCTAGGAGATTTTCATGTCATATATATCTATAACTTCTTGAACTGCCTTTGGCATTCTCTCTTCTCAGATCTATTTTTTTCTTCTTGTTTAATAGATCAGAAGGGATATATTATATCTTTTTGAATTAAAACAACTCCCCATGCACTCCTGAGGAAAATGAAAATGCATTTGAGCATTACCACACACTTCTCACATTGTCTTTTTGCAATTTAAAACTTTTTAGCCCCTAGAATAATATAGATAACAGCTTTTCTGTAAAATAAGGTCTGGTCTTGCACAGATTAGAATTTTACTTCTGACTTCAATAGGAACATGAGAAAATCTTTTTCATGACCCACATTGCAGGTATGTTAAGGTATGATAGCTTTCTTGGCCTCTTTTGAGGATTTTAGGACATGGTTATTTAGGCCTAGGCCTGGAAACCTAGCTCAATATTCTGTATTTATTTAATTCTCTTGCCAATTAATCTGTAATCTGCAATTCCAAAGTCAAAATCACAGGCATTGAGACACATGACCTCCCCCCATTAGACAAGAGTCAGCTGAGGAGGGCCAGAACATCAGGACACCCATTTCTTTATAGGGAACTGAGAATTTTGCCATTGCTGTGTTTCTCCAGCCCTGCCTGGACTCTGTCCTCCTGCAAACTACAGGAGGCATCTAATGCTGAGTACATTGCTTATATTCTCCAAAGAAATGCTGAGGCAGCCACTGGAAAATGCACACCATAAATTCCAATTTCCCCCTTGTAATAGTCCCAGAAAAGGCCACTCAGCTTGTAGTGAGTGTGCAGTTTCTCAAAGCAAAAATCCTTATTTTTCTGTAAATTTTTCCTCCAAATATGACAGCCTTACACAAAGGTGTTTCCATTCAAAAATTAACATTGTCATCATGTACTTAGAATGAGCTTAAAAAGTTTTAACTTCACCAGCTTGTGATGTAAATACTTATGGGTAAGTATTTCTATATAATGATGTTCACACACAGTATATTTTTAAGGCAGAAGTGGATATTACATTTTAATTGGTTAAATTTAAGACATCTTAATTTAAGTGGCATGTAAGAGACTGTTATCCCTTCCTATTATTCTCGTTGTATAATTTTACAGTAAGTGAAAACCTGACAAGTGCCTACTAGAAATACTTTTCTCCATGTTTGCACCTAAAATTAAAATTCAAAAGAAATATTGTCCAATTTTATTTTATTTTTTTAGTTTATAAGTAGTTGATAAGCTTTAACAAATATCACTGCTACTACTGAGGCCCATGTTTAGTACAAGTAGGAGTCAGACTGTGGGGTAGTGCACAGCCAGCTACAGAAACAGATTTTTTTCTTAATTTCTTCAGTAAGCTTTGAAAACAGTAAAGAGTACCTTAGTAGCAGAAACTCTCTTGTGTAAAGAATGTAGTGCTTAAAATTCAAGGAAGAAGCAAAATAAATTATTTTCTTTTACAAACAAAATAGATTTGTTTGTTCTACATTCCTCTCAGCTTTGGCTCTCTAATGTCATGTAATATATTGTTACAGAGACCAGTAGAACAAACTAAGCCATAAACAGATGTAACCATGTGGTACACATTCCTAGCACAACATGATTCCATTTGGGCTGGAAAAATAATCTTTTTTTATCAAGTTTTAGTGTTCTATCAATTGTTTTAATCTTGCTCAGCTCTCACAGCAGGTAGGGCTTAGGAAACAAAACTGTGATGAACTGAAGAATTAATACATCACAGAATTGATGATGAAAAGATAATCATTACATTCATGAGCTCTGGAGGCATCTTCAGGCAAACTGAACATGGACAGGAGAAAGTGGCACTTTCCCAGGAACCACTTCTTTCATGAGGAAATATGGGAAAGGTGCAGCCACAGTGCCAGATTCTCTGAGGAAAACAAGTCAGTCTTCTCCCAGCATTTCAGGATTATCTCCAGGACTCCACACCAGCAACTCAAATTTGTTTAGCTGGGCAGTTTAGAGGGAGCTTGGTCCCTCAAAACTTTTTTGGGTCCTGCTTAAAACTGTGGTTTGCTAACTACACCCAGTGTATTTTTCTAACTCCACATATGATACTCTCAAAATTCATCATTACAGTCTGTACAGCTCCCTGTGGCAAGGGGCATTGTCCAAACTGCTTCTTGGTGTCTCAGTAGCTCTCTTTTATAGCTGAACAGGGTGAAAAATAAACATTTCAGGTGAGTAAAAATCCAAATCCAAGTCCAATCAAACCAAGTGTTTTTAAAACACCAGGAGACATCCCAGCCATAGGCTTTCACATTTCTACTGAAAATAAACTGTAAAATTGTAGCTGGAGCAGGACTAGCACAAGCCTGCCTGCTCTTGACAGTTAATCCACCTGGCCTTTCAGACATTGACAGCACCATGCAAAGAAAATCAATTACCAGAGATAACAAATCCACTGTCTTCATCTCAGCTCTCTCATTCATTTAATCTAATTCTTGAGTACTGACATTATTGCAGGCATGATGGGAGCAGAAGTGCTTCACTGAAGGCAGCACCTGGGCTTATTCAATGGAGCTGACAAAGCTCTGACAAAGGCAGCCGGGCTGCTGAAGATGAACTGACAAGTGCTACAACCACAAGAATGTGCCTCTCAAAACAGCCCCCAGAGAAAGGGTGGTTTCAGGTGAAGGTGCCTGGCTCCCAGGGAGGTTTCATCCTCAAGTGCTTTGTCAGCCCAAGGCAAGAGAAAGGTGACAGTGCCTTGAGCCCAGCCTGAGCTGAAGATGTGCAGGTTAAAGGTGCAGCCTGGCTGCTGTAACAGCAAAACCCAAAAATTCTTGAGGTAACAGAGCCAGAGTGCTCAGATTGACACAGGGCATGGACCCCAATTTCAACAAGAATATGCTTTGATTTTGGTGTGAGTGATCCTATAAAATGTCAGATGAACATTCAAGTAATTCATTTAGCTTCAGTTACTACAGTGAAAAAGCAGCAAGTAGTGAAATAAGAAAGGAAGTTCACTTGACAAGTAAAGGCTTATCAAGAGGTTAAAAAAATTCAGCTCAAGATGTGTCTAAAACAAAATAAAAACATAAAATAATAAAAATTTGGTACATTTTATAAGTTACTCTTGATACAGGTAATGTTTAAAGGCTTTTTTTTTGTGTAACTGGGCAACAAGATGTAAAAAAGAAAAGGCATGAACCTTAAATTTGAGCCATTTTATATGCTCATTATTTTCTACTTAGTCTGTAAGAGCTGCAGAGTATGTAGCCCCCAGTTCATTGAGAATTATTATAATAATTTCAAGTGCAACTGTTCATTCAGTATAAGAATGTAGACTTTCATAGACAAACATTTCTTTTAGAAAGTAGACCTTGTATTAAAATGCTGATTGATTTTTCCTCTGCTTCACACAATTGGAAAACTTTATTTCCTAAAGAATTCTAAAACTGGAACACATTTCATTCTTTCAATTACATCCTCTGGGACACAGATTAATGAAATAGAATTGTTGTAGTAATTTCAAATCAATACTCTACTACTAGTGGATTTTAAAACATCCTAAACATTAGGGTTACCTGTTACCTCATTAAAATTGAAAAAATTAAATCAATACAATAGATCAGTGCATGTTTTCTCACTCTTTCTTTGTCTTTTGCTTAGATACATACTGTATTATTTGGTCTAATTTTCAGGTCCTCACTCAATACTGCATGTATTCCACACTCATTTAATTAGCATTCCAAGCATTTACAATTACTTTAATAATATCCAAAAATATCCAAAATAATATCCAGTAATTGTGAATATAATCAAGTTAAAAATGGGCACATTTTGATTCATGATACACCCCATTTTATGTGTCAATATAATGCTTGAGTGGAAATGCTGATGTTGGCTTGTTTGTAAGGATCTTGTTATTGGACAAGCAATTCAAGTATCCAAAAAATCTCACACCCAGACTGCTGATCAGGATTTAACACACCTCCAGGAATCCCTGGAATACCAAAAGCTCAGTATATTTTCTCTTACTTTGGCATTACAGCTGCTGAAACCATTACAGATTACAGTGTTGTTTAATCAATGCTGCAGATGTTGCAACCACCCTCTGAGGTTACAAAGTGTAAGGAAAATTTAAAATTTACTGAAAAACCCAACTTACCCAACATGGGCTCCAGTGCTGATGCAGAGGACTAAGTGCACAGAGGAGTTAAATGATTTCTTACCGTGGGCATCTAGACTTTTGTGTTCAAGGAGTATTTTCTGCAGGCTGCTCTCTGAAACAATTTCATTACTCTCTACCAGCCTGAGGATGGAGTCAGCTGATTTTCCCAGCTGATGAATGAATGGCTCTATTGAAAGACTCAAGCTTTGGGTTAATAATTGAGCTGTCCCTTCTGGGAGTAGCAGGAGGTGGGGCTGGTGCCCCAGGGAGCACAAAGGGGACAAGGGTGTCCAGGAGCTGATCTGGGGGTGACAGGGCAGGTTTGTGCATGGGACAAACTCCTGGAGCCAGCTCTTCCTGAGCTATCACACCCCAGCTGAGGCTGCAGCAGCCCCAGCTGAAAATTAATAAACAGAACTACAGGCACTCTGAAGGACCAGTATAAGCTTTACAATAGACCAGCATAAGTTTTAGTTTTATGTTAACAGGTTTTGCTGGCAGCCTTAACATTACAGGCTGCAGCAGTTAATTTTGAGTGTTGCATTGGCTTGCTTGTCACAACCCAGGTGATCTGAAATCCCAGTGACTATTGCTGCTCAAGGGCTCTGGTGTGAAGAGAATATGCCCTGCCCCAGACTTTCAAATGCATCACAGCTATCTTAGAGCCTTGAAATGCAGACAGGTGCTGAAAAATAATGCCTTAAAGTGGGAATTTAGTGTTCTCCATCTGAGCACTGTGAACCGAAACAGGCAACATCACCTTGATGCTTTGCATTTTCAGAATATTTTCATTCTGATTGAATTATGAATTTCAATTCGTGGAAACTTGAAAAATGTTTATAAGAAGTAATTAGAAAGAGATCCCTAGAAAGTTGAGGATTTCTGATATTGTGCATTAGCTAAACCTGTGCTTGGAGCTCTACTGGGAATAACAATCAGCATTGTTTCTATGCCAGCTGCTTACAGAATTTACTTTAAAGCTGTTTTCTCAGTTTTAATGTTATGAAAGGCCACATGAGACCAAATTTGCTGATTCTCCCACTTACAGCTGTTCTGCAATAGAAATGGCCAGGGATTTTTTTTTTCCACTGGGTTTTCAGCTTCTTTCTGCTTGACCAATGAATGGAAGATAAACACTTCATACTTTATGCAGTTAGACAGACTGTTCAAATGAGATATGGGGGGAAGTATCCCAGAGCAGGCACACTCAGCACATATTCTTGACTTATAATTGGATCAACATTCAACATGTGCAGGAAAGAATGGTTTTTACATCTCTTTAATTTCTCCCTCCTGCAGATGCACTAACAAATAAGAGCTCTAGCAATAACAATACAAAGGCAAACAACAGTAGAGAAATTTTTTGCCATGTAGAGATGTTTTTTTCCTCTCCTAGTCTAAGCCTCAGAACTTCCCCTGTTCTGTAACCTGGGAGGAGCTTCCAGTGTAGTCACAGAAAATACGTGATATCAAACAGCCTCTTAGGGCAACATAGCTGTAACTAGTTTAAGATAAAGTTAAGAAAAAGGACAAGGGGTAAAGGTTTTAAACTAAAAGGAAGTAGATTCAGACTAGATAAAGATGACATTTTTATGGCATTGGTGAAACACTGGCACAGGTTGCCCAGAGAAACTGTGGATGCCCCATCCCTGGAAGTGTTCAAGGCCAGGATGGATGGGGCTCTGAGGAACCTGATCCAGCAGATAATGGGCTGGACTTGATGTCCTTTAAAGGTCTTTCCCAACCAAAATAGTTCTATAATTCTGTGAAAAAGCAAACAGCATATGCTTACTTCTGACGTGAACTGAGACTAGCATGTTCTAGGAAGAAAACCCTGAGGTTTTTACTGCTAGAAGATACAGGATTGAGACCTCTCAGCCTTTGCCTTCCTCAGAAGTTATCAACTCTTTAATGCCAAAAAACAGCACCAAGATTTGAAAGTGAAATAATCAAAATCATCTTCTGTCCTCTGCTTCACACCTTGCACCAGTACCACCATATTTTAGTACTGGTGACAGCATCAGGAAGGGTTTGGTGTGTCCTTGTGTATCCCTCTCATCCAAAATATTGCAGTCACCGGAAATGATTTCTGACAGCAGATGTTAAATTCTGCCTGAAGTGGATTTTCCTAATGCAACCTTTGTTGGTAATCGCGTTCCCTAAGTGGTTTCCTTTATCTTAAATTTTGTGGAATAGTGTTAAATGCCAACAGCTCCTGAAGCGAGAGGTCAGACAGGGAAACAATGTCTGCAAAACGAACACTTTGCACTTCTGGAAAGACTTGAACACTGCTACTCAAAGGCACTCAGAATGTGATGTATTTCCACATCAAATAGAGAACAAGGGTGGAATTCTCTACCCGGGGTAGCTGGAATGTGACAATTGCAAGAAGGAAAACCGAGGCAATCAGCAGGAAGTTTCATGCAAGCTCTGTTACGGAGGTATGGCAGAAAAAGAAGCCATGGGAAGTGTTGCCCTGACTTCTGTCGGTCAGGGATCCCTCGCCACTTCTCCGCCTGGCATCCTTTCCCCCGAAGACACTGGGAACTGGAAAGGGGTGTGAGCGAGGCTGAGCAGAGGAGGAGGGGCAGGGAAGGGGCTCCTGTGGGGGCTTGGGCGAGCATCAGCAGGGCAGCATCAGCAGGGCAGCATCAGCAGGGCAGCATCCCCCGCCTGTGCCGCCCACGCTGCGGCCGCGGGCGGGCGCGGAGCCGGGATCGGAGCCGGGATCGGAGCCGGGATCGGAGCCGGGATCGGAGCCGGTATCGGAGCCGGGATCGGAGCCGGGCGCTGGACGGGGCTCGGAGCTGGGAGCGGAGCCGGGAGCTGGACCGGGCACTGGACCGGGCACTGGACCGGGATCGGAGCAGGACTCGGACTCGGAGCAGGGAGCGGAGCCGGGAGCTGGACCGGGCACTGGACCGGGAGCTGGACCGGGCACTGGACCGGGCACTGGACCGGGCACTGGACCGGGATCGGAGCAGGACTCGGACTCGGAGCAGGGAGCGGAGCCGGGAGCGCAGCTCGGGCTCTGCCCCCGCTCGGAGTGCGCTCAGGTAAGGCGCGCCCGCTCGGGATCGCGGCACCCAACCTCCCTCCCTCCTCATCCCTCCCCCTCCGCTCTGCTGCCCTTTAAATTGCTTTTTGAAAATATTGCTGTTTCCTCTCTGAAGGAATCATTATGTTGTTGGATTAAAATAGCTCAGAATTGCTCGAATTTCTGTTAGTAAGTCAAATGGAAGATGTGTCTCCCCGGAAAAGCTGCGAAACCTTGCTTTTAAAAACAGTGGGTGGCACGTGGAGAAACTTCTCCAGGCATAATGTAAGAGTCGGCTCCCATTTCCCCTCCTCCCAATTCCTCATAAAATCTGCATCTCACCTCAAATCAATACAGAGGTGAACAATGCACTTGTAATTAAAAAGTGTACGAAATTTAAAGTAGGTCACAGTGATTAAACCTATTATTGAGGACTGAGTAATGAAGAAAGGGAATATTTGAATTTAATGAAAACATTTTATTTCTCTAGGAGGTTCTTTTTTTCTAATTATTTTAAAAAAATCCTATATACACAATTTCAATGGCCATTCAAACTTTATAAACAGGGTTCTTAAAGGTTCCTCTCCATCATGAATACTCTTGGTAATTCTAATTACCTGTCATAGAATAAAGCTAAAGTAGTTTGTGCTAGAGGAAAAGGAAAATCCTGCAACAGGCACACACAGATTTAAGTAATCTTCCCACGTGGTAGCTGTGGAAAAAATCTAAGATACATATTTTATTGGAAAAATGCCTCTTGCTTTCAAAGCCCCTCATGCGATTTCCTCTTAGACCAAATTCCTGATTACTTTGAGTTCAGCTCCACATCTCAGTTGGAATAACTCCTCTGACTTCAACCTTAGCAGGTACAAAAGCTTACAGCTGAGCCCAGGACACCCAACTTGGACATTTTTGTATGGTTGCACAATTAAAAACAGTATATCCTGTGATTACTGTATGTAATTCTACTTAGTAATTTTAATTTTATTGATTTGTGCCAATTAATTTTGAATACAAAAGTTTCATAGATTTTAAAAGAATCAAAGCTGCTCTGAAAACTGATTTTCTCCTTCCCAGTCTTTCATCCTGTTGCACTGCTCAGAATGGTTAGTTTGTAAATCACCTGATTACAGGACACTTAACAAAGGAATTTGGGTCTAAGACTTTGGACCTCAACTGAGAAGCAGATACTTAGTGACTTAGAAAAATAAAGTTTTCTCTGGAAGGTTTCAAATATACATAACAATAATCAAACCCAGAAAAGTCATAACTTGGATGGAAAACAAGGGGCACAGCTGGGATACTTTCTGCAAAGTGAGAATGCTGAGAAGAGCTCACACTCACCATGGTCTGTGTGGGGAGAGTGGGCCCCAGGTTAGTGGCTGGAAGATTCTGGAGCTGCTAACTTTCATAGTGAACAGTAATTTAAACTGGCACAACACAGGCAGCATTTCATTCGTCTTTCCAAATCAAGTCATTATTTTCTTAATCTGAACCAGCATATCTGATCCAGCTTCCTGGATTTCCAGCTATTTATCTTAATCATATCTAGGCTGATGTGCCCAAAGGAAACTGTCTCCATTTTGCTCTAGGCAATAAACCCCTTATCCTGGTCTGTGTAAACAGTGCAGGTTTCAGTGCTGCAGGAATGCTGTATCTGCCTCCAGCCCACACTTGTGGGTGCCCTTCAGAAACCTGGTGACCTGCAGTGCTCAGCTGGCAGCTCTCAGCTCTGAGATGGTCCAGGGACACCCCCCAAGCCATCAGTGTTTGCCACACCTCAGCTCTTTGCACCTTCCTGCACAGCCAAAGCTTTCCAGAGGTGCCTTTGAGGTTTCACCCATCAGGGGCAGCCTCTGAAGGTTACCTGCCTCTCTGACCCAACCCCAACACATTCATTCCTTAAATTGCACAGAAACTGAGCCTCTTTGCCCTATTGAAGCCACTTGGGTGGGCTGTGAATTCTGACTGTAAAACTGGTGTGGCAGAAGGCAATCCCCACTTGTCTGTGGGACTGGGTGTGGGAGGACCTTGGACTGCTGACAAACACCTTAAAAAGCCAGTAAAGGTCTCAGATTTGAGATTTGTATTTTGGTACAAGAGGACTCAAACGTTTGCAGATTTATGTTGAGATCCAGCTGTCCAGATGGCAGAACTGAGATGCACAAAGCAAAAAATTTTAAAAAGCTTGTATGCACATAAACCCAACCATTAATAAACCTCTGATTTCTGTGGGTAATTACAAATGACAGTAATCATCAGCCATGAGTCAAACTCCACTAATATGCCAGACTTTTGAGTGTCAGCTATCTAAAATCATATTTAGGAGCAAGGTGTAGAGAAGTTACTTAGTTCTCTGCCTTTTTAAACTAGAAAATAACCTGTAGGACACAGTTTCTGTAGATTTCTCCATAGATATAAGCAGAGCTTGTAATAAGCTCTACATTTAAGCAGTCACATGAACCCATTAATTTCTTCAAATCTATTCCATGGATGTTTATTACTGCATCCATTTCTGTACATTGCTGAAACCTTTCAGTTCAGTGTTGTGCTGGCTGGGAGCAGGACATCTGGCACTTGCTCCATGAAGGTAACTCCTAGAATTGTATTGTCATCCTAAGCACCCAGGTTTTATAAATCCAAAATTAATTTTCCAGAAAAACAGCATAATGCTAAGAGCATCCTTGCCAGTTATTTCCCAGCTAATCCACAATATGTACTGTATTTAAAATGCAGAGAGTGAAAACAAAAAACAGAAAACATAAAATAATCCTTTCATAGGTTATGTAACTTACTCTAGGGCTTTGATGTTCATGAAATTGATAATACAGAGAACTTGGTGAGAAATAAAGACCTCAATCCAGGGCACCAAATGTCTCTCATACACTTAATTACTTAAGTATTAGCAGCATACTGCTAGTCCCTACTCCTTTGGTGGCTGGAAGTGCTGGTACTAAAACTTTTTAAGACTGTAACAATAGATTTGTTTGACTTCAATTCTGACCTTCCAGTGTATTTTCAGGACAGTGATATTAGATATAAACTTGTACATTATTTGGGACTTTGAAACAAATCACTGAGTTTTTGATTTTATAGTCTGAAATCATGCTATGGTAATTTTTTTTTAAAATAAAAATATTTGTCATATTGATTTATTTGGGATAATTTTAAAGACTCTCGTGTAATGCCTATACCTATATAAACAATTTTTAATTGTGAAGTTCCAATTGCAGCTCATTTTGCTACACCAGAGAAACAGTTTTCATATCTGGGGAATCTTAAATTCATTCTACTTATTTAACATTATGAGCTTCAGTTGCTGAAAAATATCTTTGGCAAAAACATCTCATAGTACAGGACTGGAGAAGATGCTTTCAGACTGGAGCAACTTCCCAAGGTTTTCATTGAGCAAGTGACACTTACCTGGCACAGGAGACAGAAGGTCATAGCATCACTGGAACCCCATGTTTAACTTTGAACTATTGCCAGATACAGCAGCAGCAGAGACCTAAGAGCCCTTCAATTGCTGACATAACATTGTCATAGCAGATGGCCCTGCACTGCCTGTCTCAGAGAAAACAGGACAAGACAGCTCCTTTCCATGGACCAAGGACATCTAACTTGGATTACTTGCCCAAGGAGACTTGCACAGCTTTGCCCATGCTAGGCAAGATCAGATGTGCCTAGGGTTTAGAAACAAGCTAGCTGGTGTGCCAAAAGCCACTTGTCAGCCAAATAAGAGGGTGCCCCTTGTAACAGGATGCAGACACATGTATTTGTCTACTTTCATCAGTCAATTCCCCTGTCAGACCTGGATTTTTCTGCCACTGGGTTTTATTCCTTCTTTTTAATTTGCTGCATTAAAAAAACACTTCTTGATACTTTTCACTAAAGCTGCAGTCTCTACAATATTAATCCTGACATGAAAAAAAATACTTGAATGTGTGAAAATTTTGCATTTCTTTCTCCTTCAGGGAGTGTTAGGAAGTACCATGAAACTACAGCCATTATAGGCAGGCATCCAGATTAACCCAAGGACAGATATCATGGCACTTTATTCCACAAAGTGCTTTGTCAGTGACTACTGCCAATCTGTTGCATGTAGCTGGCTTTTCCAGGCTGTGGTGGTTTTGGCTGAAGTGGAGTAAATTTTCTTCACAGTGGCTAGAATGGAGCTGTGTTTTGGATTTGTGCTGTGAACACAAGTGTTGGTATTTCAGGGATGTTTTAGTTACTGCTGGGCAGAGCTTGCACAGGGTGAAGGCCTTTTGTGCTCCTTGTACCACCCCAGGAGGCTGGGGCTGCAAAAGGAACTGGGAGGCAACACAGCTGAGGCAGCTGACTCCAACTGACCCAAGGGGAGCATCCCCTCTGCTTCCAAACCTTGTGACTGCCTTCCATATAGCCACTCCCTTTCTCCCACAGAGTCCTTAGTGTTCCCAGCTTTCCACTGTTTCCCCTCCAACTGGCTCACTTGGTCTAACAAACAGAGGATGAAGTCAAGAACAGATAAGCTCACTGGTTACTCTGCAGTTTCTAGAAGACAGTGCAAGCAGAGGATCCAGAGCAGGGGAGGCATCTGTACATCTCTGGCACTCTGGGTGAATCCCTCCTGAGCTCCTCTCTGCCTTCCAGCCAAGCACTTAAAGGCACTGTCATTCAACAGTTTGGATGTGCAAGTAAAATGCAACTGTAATGCTAATTTGGTTCCTATTCTAAAACCCACCATCTGCTTTTCATTTTAAGATAATTCTACACACAGTTTTAGATGCCTGCAGTAGCAGCCATGGGAATTCAGGCATATGGCCACTACCATATGACAAAGTGTATTATCTAATAATTTCTAGTCTTTCCCCTGCATCCACTTGTGCATAAAGTACTTCAACATAATAGGCATCTTATCCTTTAATTAATTCACACAAAATTCACATCCAGTGAAGTCTTTGGATATTGTTACTACCTCTGCCAGCTGCTTGCCTCACCCCATTTCAGCCTCAAAGGTTTGTGAAACTTTCATAATTCACTTTTCCTGTCATGCTGAAGATAATAAATAACTGAATTCCCGTGAAAAATGTTAAAACATTAGATGACATTTTACAGTCTTAATCTGATCTGAATAAAATTAGGAAAGTGTTGTCTCATATGAGAATGAGAGAGTATTCTCATATGAGAATCTGGGGCAGATTTGTTACCTTCACCTCAATTCAATGTTTAGAGCAAGATTTAGAGCACAATAATCTGGACAGCAGGCAGCCTGTCTAGATAAACCAAGTCACTCAATAGTATATGCAGAACACAGGTTAAGCTTATTTTTCTAGGGTGGGAGGAAAATATTATGGTTTCTGCTGAACCAGTTTTAAATGCTGGCAGTTCCATAGGTGCAGGCATGCAGGAAGGAATCTTGCTGTGGATGTGCAGTATTTGATGAAGCAATGTGGGGCAGGAAAGGTCCAGATGTGCAAACATGCCTAGAGGCATTTCAGCAGAACAAACCAGCTCAGAAAGCCCCATGAAAAGGGGCGGCAGAGAAAACGTGTGTGTGCATGCAACATGTGCACACGTGCAGCAGAGTTTATACATCCAGCTTGTCTGTGAAACAGCTGAAGGCTCCAGTAGTCACCCAGCTCTACTCATTCCTTGGCTGGCATGCAGTGCCCCTTTGCAGGGAGGGCCAGCCAGCTGACATGGCAATCAGACCTCTTGATTAGTGTTTCCTATGCTGAAGTAAGAGATCTTCTCCCTTCTCTTACTTCCATGCTCTCTTCTCCTGAGCATACAAAAGTAATCCATGTACCATAGGATGGATTTGACCCTTCATGTGTTAAAGACCTAAATTCCCCACCCTCCCATAAAATTGCTGCCTTGGATGTTGGCTAAGAACTGAAGGTAAAGCACTCACTTTAGAAAGAAATCAGTAATAAGCTCACTCCTTTTCATCTTCAGTCCTGTAAAAACGAAACCCAAACAAGTACAGAAATATCCATAGGTTTCCTTAATCTGTTTATAAAGGATCTTCAGTCATATTAGGAGCTCATAGTATCAATTCAAAAGCTAAATATAAAAGCAGCTTTATGAAGTACTTATGAAGTCAGTAAGACTATTTTTATTTTTAGCACATTTTCCTGTGAGATAAAGATACTGAACGTAGGAAACATGCAAACCCAAAATGAGATATGCAAAAGGGATCCCAGGATCTGCACCAGGAGTGTTACAGAATCAGCATGTAGAGAGCAATGTTCTGACAACACCATCTGCTCATTTGTACTGTTTTTGCCTATTACCAGCTCTCTTAATGTCTCATGCACGATTTTCTGTGGAAGTCAGGAGGAGTGTATGATTTATTTTGATATTAATATTTACCAGGCTGGTGTATGCTTAAAGTAGCCAAGATGCTGAGAATATTTGCTTGTTTAAAAAGTCATTGAAATGGCCTTCCTTTTTCTTTGGAGACATTAACAAGCTATTTTGTCACTTCCCTGTTACATAAAAGTCATATCCCATTCACATGGCATTAATTTAGGTAAATACCACTAGTTTTGCTCTTACTGGAATGTAGACTGAAAGAAAAATTACTTTGGATTTTAAATAGCTTGCTGGCATTTTATGTTGGTCACTAAAGAATAGTGAAACAAAGTTCCAGGCTGTGAAACTTCAAATTCTTTACTATTAGCAATTTAGTGGGAAATTGAGATGAAAGATACTCCTGCAAAACTCATTCTGGACACTGAAAATATTGTGCTCGATTGTCCCTTCCAGAAACCTAAAACAGATATTTCATCTTCATTTGTTAACATTTAACAGTTGTGTTCCAGGTTCTGGGTAGGTAGCATTCCTGACATGTAGGGTTTATTTAGAGTTTTGAAGCAGGTCTAACAAATAAGGTTTGTGTGCTCTGATGAAATACAGCAGAAGTGTGCACAGTCTGTGCATTTCAGATCCATTGCATGGCTGCATTACACCATGGATTGATACTCTTTTCATCCAGAAATGGATTACAGAGCTGACAGATTTCTTAAAATAACTATTATGGATGTGAATCATGCTGACAAAAGCAAAGAAATCCCATTCAGAAAAGACATCTTGCCTCAGCCAAACATTCTTATGAATATGGATGGTTATATATGATTTATATACAAAGAATTTTTTTCAATAGCTAGGAGTAGAAGCCTAAAGTTTTGTTTTTTTCTCATTAATAAAAAAGACTACCAAGGTTACCTATCAGTGGTATTGATGCTACACATGGACCTGAGAAGTTGCTCTTAGATTGCTCTTTGTTCTAAGATGGGGTCATGTGTTGTTCCTTAAGAAGAGACACTGATATGCAGAGCATGAGTAGAAGAGACAAATCTCAGTGTTTGCAATTCTCCTACACAGGATTACATTATTATTTGCAGCAATTACTTTTCCTGGTATTTAAAGGACTGAGGCAAAAATGAAAGAGCTGTAGTGTACTGGAATGCAGCTTCTGTTGGTGAGTTTAATCCTGATGCCACCTCTTCTTCAAGTTTTGAGTTTTTTGGTTTCTTTTAATTGATGTAAATATTAACTAACACAATAGAATAAACTATTCAAGATACAATATCTTTAGTGTTTAAAACCTTTGGAAATTAATGTATTAGAAATGCATATGTGCTGTAAAACATTACCTCTGCACCTTTTGTTTTCTAGACCTGCAAGAACTTCTGAAAGAACTTGTGACCATGTGCAGTCTTAAGTGCTGCAGTCTCAGAGCCCTTTTCCTGTTGCTGCTCTGTAGGTAAGAAGTATTTGCTAAAAATATTTCTCCAATATATTATTATATCAGTTGGTTTATAATAAATTTAATTATAATTAGAGACATATCTGACCAGGTAACAAAGTAAAATCTTGTCATTTGAATCTTGCCTCTTCCAAAAATGAAAGAACCTGGGTATTAATAACAGAAATAAGGACTGAGCTTCATGAATCTCAGCTGCCTTAACATATTTTTTTAATTGGAAAGACTGAGGGAGAAAAATAATGGAATTTTTGAAGCATATGAACCCTCAAGTAAAGGATTACTGGGTTCATAGTGAGTATTGTATCAGATGCTTAACAAATTCAGGCAGACACGCAGTCCTTGCCTGGAGCACACAGTGCCTTGCCCAGGGACAGAAGCACACAGTCCACCCAGATTTACTACAAGCTTGAGACAGTAAAATTGTCATTGTGCACTAAAAGGAGAGTATCTTGAAGAAATTACTTATTTGAAACACTCTTTTCTTATTCTCTGCTATGAAATAATGAAGTCTTCAGGAAATCTAAGTTGCATTAAGCTGGAAAGTGAAAATTATCCCCTCTGGCTATGCAGAACCCTCCTAACAGTACAGCTGCCATGACAAAAAATATAGAAATGGAGCACTTAAAATATATTCCTTCTGTAAAAATGGGCAAAAATATTCTTCAAGTAGTTCTAATAAGAAAATGTAAGCATGGACAGGTTAAACATTCTCATCACTTCTTTCAACTGAAGTATTTAGAGTCTGTGAGCCAATTCTTTTTCTAGCATTGCCTAACCCTCATCTCACAGTACATTTCTCAGGATAAGATTCTGACTAAGCTTTAACTCAAGTGGGTGTGCAAACATCCATTTAGATAAAGCTTTCTCTCAGTAATGGGAACAGGTGGAACAATCCCCTGAAAGTGAGTTTAAAGCATCCACCTCCCCCACCTTCTCCAGTCCTGCAGAGAGATCTCTGTCCAAAACACACCCTTGCTCTAATTCCACCTTCTTTCCTCATCAGCTGGGACTTGCCACACTGTAATAAGTGGATGACTCATGGCTTAGCCATAATAAAACCCTGCCAAGAGACCAACACACCTAAGTAACCAGGAGGCAAAGTTTTTCTCCCCAGGAGCTCAGCCTGTGGTACACATTCCTTATTATCAGGCAGACTTTGTGAATCCTCTAACTTGATCTGGCTGTGAGTGCCCAGAAGCACAGGCAGCTCATTCCTGGGTACCATCCATGGGTTAGGGGCACACACAGCACCTGGACCAGTGCCTGCCCCACCTGTGCCTCAGGACCTGTGCCTCTGCTGTGCCCAGATCCACACACAGGCTGAGAGGCAGCTCTGGCCCTTGCTTATCTCACAGACAAGATGATGCTTAGGCACAAAAATGTGTTTTCCCAGTGCACAGATCAGGAGGGATTTGTGAAAGTGCTGTTTAAAACAAAAAAACTACCCTGCTTGGCACTGAAACAGGGAAATATTTCTAAACAAAACCCAAGTGCTGAAGTGCACCCAAAGTAAGGACCATGAATTTTTGCCAAGTGGTCCCTTAGATATTCCACTTGGAAAAGCTCTGCCTAACATGTGAAGAGAGTTTCTTCTACTGAAAAATTTACAGTCAGTAATGGTATGGGGTTTTTTTTATCCTTTCTATCTCTCCTTGCATGAATGACACTTATTCACTTCATTTAACATTAAATTACATTACAATCACATCATAGCCCCTTCTTTAGGATTAAATTGGGGAATTGCCTGGATGATGCTTCTCAGATATTTTTTTAATTTTAAAAGTGGTAATGACAAATTTGAGGTAAATTTATTATTACCTGGAATCAGATTAAGTAAATGTATGTTATTTGGTTTGAAGAAAAGTTCCCATTTGTGTCAGATAGGGTGTTTTTAACATAAAGACTGCTAGCCTGGCCTTATGGAATCAGAGACAGAAAATTCTATGAAATGTTTTTTTTTTTTTTTTTTTTTTTTTTTTTTTTTTTTTTTTTCCTGAGCTTAGGAGCATTTATGGTACTTCACTCTTTTTTCTTGCACCTGGTGATATGATGCTACAGCTTCAATATCATCATTTAACAAAAAAAATTGATGACAGTACTGTCTGTTTCAAAGCAGAGAATTAATCAGTGATGTAGCAGATTTTGCTGCAGTTTACCTGCAAAGACCATATAAACCCCCATATCACTAAGCACGAGTATGAAACAAGAAATAACTTTATTTGCATCTGTAAGCCCTTCATCTGTCAGTGAATTGCCTGAAAAAAAAGCTTTTATTTATTCTTGTTTTCCTGGGGGGCGTGTTTCAAAAGCTTGTTCAGACTGTATTTGGCATTTTGTTTATCCTCTCACAGTTCTAAGGTGTTTTTGTCTCTTTCATGATACATAACTCCTGACAAAAAATAGCCAGAAAAAATATTCTTGTACATGTGTCTAGACTGTAGTTTTGTAGTTTTATATCATTATAAATGATATATACTACTGTTCAGGGCAAATGTTCCTTGCCCCTGCTTCCCCCAGTTACCCCATTCTGTTAAGACACTAACTTGAAAGTACCTTAAATAATAAGCAATTTTTTCACCTTTCAAGTTTAGCCAAAACCATAAAAATGTACAGTTTTTGAGCCATTAGAACTAATTAGGAAAATAAATAATTATAATTCAGCTTTTATGAAAGCAAGCAGAAGCATTGAACCTGATGAGTTAAAGCATTTATTATACATTGGCAGTCCAGAACAGATAGATATTCTCAATTGAAAAAAAATTATATAATCAGATTTTTTCTGTAAAAGCCTGTTCCCTCCTCAGTTGCTGGAACATCTGTCACAAGGTAATTCCATGCTCTTATGCATGGCAAGGTATTTCACATACATTAAGGAAATGGAGGAACTTTAACAGCTTCCCTTAACTATAAAACATATACTTAAATATAACAGCACAAATACTGGTTAAAGGAGCAGCTTAGATGCATTCATGAGAAGGTGCAGGTGCATAAGTGGAGTGAGTCTCAACTTTTATTTATCCTTTGCAGATGTGTGCAGCTGTGAGCTCACTGTGGCTGAGCTGGGAGTGGAGCACATGAACCAAAGAGCTCTTTGAGGGAAACAGGGCATGATCCCTGAAAACACAGGAACCCCAAACTGCTGCAGGCACAGAACCTCTCTGGGTTCCTTATCTTCCACCACTGACAGTCTGCCTCTGAGCATCCCCCTAAACCTGCAGCCTGGTGACTCCACACACTCACATTTAGGGACCTCAGGTTTCTCTCACTTGTTGGCTCACTGTGACAGGACTCCTCCAAGGTTTTGTGGCCAAACAGCACACAGGGGACCATGCCCCATTAATTCACAGCCTCAATTACACCACAACAGCTTTCCCAGGCTTACTTAACCATAAAACTCAATGGACAGTGATATGAGGCTACATGTCATGTGTTAATGAGGAAAATTATAAATTACCGCAGGTCATTTAAGGGAAGGACTCCCATGAAAATTTTAAAGACATATTTTAGAAAATAGGGGTTAATGATAATGAACCAGACCACTTTGAAATTGCATATTGATCATCAGAACAATGATATATCCTTACAGCAGAAAAGAAACAAGTTTTCCTTTAACATTTCACAGCACCTAAAACTTACTGAAGAACAATCCAGTAAAGCTGTGAAATTAAACTCATGCAGCTCACTGAACACTTAGCTAAAATTTATATGTAAATTACAAAAGGAGAGATATCTATTCCAAGTGCAGTATTTAAGAAATTAATTACATTCAAATGCATTTCCAATTTTAACACTTCTTTGCAACATAAAACTGGCCTTCTTATTTATATTTCACATCTCAACATGACTGTGTTTGTTTCCTTAGGAAAAAACTTACAGGAAAAACTTCCCTTACTTCAATGCTGGCATTACTCAAGGGTATACTTAAGTAACAACATCATTGTTTGGCAATATAGAAATAGAAAATGAGGAAAAAAATAAAGGGAAAAAATAAGATCATTCAAATAGCTAAGACATTAGTGTTATAAGGCAGCTAATGAAAACCAGCTATTTCTGATGAATAAAAGATTATTCAGCAATAGCAGCTTTTCAAGCCAGTGGACACCACATTTAAACCACGTGCATTCAGTAAGATCATTTCAGCATTTTAGATTTGCCAGTTTAAGGTGCTGGATTTTTCCTAGTGGATGAAAGTCTCAGTGTCCTGACAAAAGCTTTCCCAGGAACAGCAAAATTAAAAACAAAACATCAAGCTTTGGAAAGCTACAAAAGACCCAGAAATATAATGCAGAAGAGAAAGCAGAGTTTTCTGGAGTAGAAAGAGAGCCGAGATTAAGAAATTCAGGATTTAGCACTACAAGGAAAGACCAGAAACACTGGTGGCCCCTCACCAATGGTTTATATTTAGATTATTCTGTGGTGAGTAAATCACTACAGCTACAGCTCTTGCACCTACTGTAGAAGGGCTGGTCACTTTTAGGGTCAGTAATTCCCAGAATAAGGATTAAAAGCTCCAGGCAATGCCTCTGCCAGCTGGGCTCACCAAGTCAATTAATTATTTGCTTCCCACCTTCATAATTCATATCCCACCTTCCCCAAATCATTGGGAACAAGTAGCTGCTACCATCTGTGCTTTAATTTCTGAAGAGCACACCCTGCTCACAGTCTTGAGGTACTCACCTTTTGGGGTTAGGCAAAACAGCTTTGTAATTATTTATATATAACTTTCATGGATGATATTTGTAGCTGTTTCTGAACAAAGGAAGTACTTGAATTCTCATTATGCTTCACTGATTTTGCTCAACAGGCTTATTTCTGTAACCTGTTTAAAAATTGTTGTGAAAGCAGGATTTTAAGAGTGTTTTTATGCACTAGTCTCTGAGGTTTTCTGTCTCTGAGACTTAAATATAATGTATTTAATTATGTAAAAAGAAGCTTAATTTTAAATGCTGACATAAAGAATCAGCATCCCTTCCACATTCCTAGATTATAACCATAATGCCCTGTTTGCAGATAAAGTATTAAAGAAGACTGTTTCTCAGATGGAGTAAAGAAATAATAAACTTTAAGGTATAAAAGAGATTTTTTTTTCCAATAAGAGAGTAATACAGATTATGGAATCTGATATTTTGGAATTTTTTTTACTATGTCCTTTTACAAAATCCTTCTTTTCAATTCCTTTTAGGTCAATGCAAATTCCTGAAGCTGAAGGAAACAGTGAAATTCTACCTCCAACTATACAAAAAATAATAAAAGGGTACAACAAGTATTTACGTCCATTTTTTGATAGTAAGTAGAAAAGCTCTTTTCTATAGCACTGAGTCATAACATAATGTGGTGTCTAAAATTCAGCAGTGAGAGCAAATGGGTTTTTTTCTGTACTTTTTTCCTCTGGTATCTGACAGCCACTGATCTGATTATACATGTTCTGTGATATAATAAGATAGAGTTTAACAGCTTTTGTGGCCCAAGGTGAATCCTGTGTATTCCAAGTACTTGCAAGCTAAACTTCCAGACTGTTAGAAAACCTGACTATCATTGTATGTGTGTCTTCATGAAATAAGCTGTAACATCTTACCTATTTAAAAGCATAATTTCCTCCAATTTCCTAAATAATAACTATAAAAAGCTTTGATTAAAGATTTGAAAGCTTTTGAACATCTATATCAAGCTGTTCATAACAGCACAGGCAAATCTTGTTACTATGCAAAGTACTGTGTGCCTCAAGGATAAGATTGCTAGAGAATTATTTAATAAATTACTCTTGCCTCAGGTCTCAAAGGTCACTGAACAGATTTACTGGAAATTGTGGGGGAGAAATGAATTGAAAAGGGAAAATGGATAAAAAAAGTCATTCCCTGCACCAGAAGCCAGTGGTCAGCAGATTGGAAGATGCACACTGATGCCCACTGCATCAAGGCTGATTTTAGTGCCCTGCAGTGCAGTCAGGCACCTGGAATCTCCCTGAAAAACTTCTTCCTGATTTGAGTCAGGTTATTGCATGGATCAGAAGTACTGAGGAGTCAGGAGGTGGCATGAAGAGCTTGTCCTGGAGAAAGTGCAGAACACTGAAAAGGAAAATATTCTGAATGTTGGAAAGAAGCTCAGCACCACGTGTCTGTCAGAAAATAAACTTGTAGCATGAATGCTAGGCAATAGTTCTTAAGCTAGATGTTTGGAAATGTCAGAGGTATGAGTGCCAAATGAAATATTTTATATCCCTTTATATCCTGCTTAAAAAATGACTTATGACTTTAAAAATTGACTATTGAGTTTCTAAGACCATATTGTTAACTCTTGCCATCCAAATACGTGGTTCAATATGGATGCTGCACATCATATGCCATTTCTGAATCCATTTATAATAATTTAAAGATATATCTGTATTTTAGGTTGAAGAAAAAGGGGAAAACTATTTCATCTATTTGTTTTTATGGTTATTATCTTAGCTGATTATAAAACTGCTATAAAATATTTAATACTCTAAGGATATTTTCATCAAAATAAAAGTAACTTTAATAAATAAACTAACCTTTACTCATTGGAGACGATGCATAATGTAAAATAACTGTGTTCAGTGGCCATTAATATATTTTATTCATTACCTCATGTTAGTACTAGAGATATGTTGGCATTGCCATGATGAGTGTGCTTGGCAGACAACAGAGCCTCATTTCAAAATCCTCTAATAGCAATTGAGACCATAAAGCATATTTGAGTTACAAATTTCCCTTTTCTTTGCACTCTTTGACTCAGCTGTTGTATTGCAGAAAGTCTTTTTTTTTGTTATTTGTTTTTTTTCAGTTATTTTTTAGTCTGTGTGTTTTGTTCAGAGGGATGCCAAGGCCTCTCAGGGTGTGCCCAGAAAGGTGCAGAGGAGCTCAGGCAGGGATGGAGTCTGTGCCACACACAGAGTCAGTCTCACACCTCCAGACAGCACCAGCATCCCTGCAGGTGCTCACTGCAGCTCAGGCATGCAAACACTGCCTCAGAAATCTCTGGTGGGTCTTTATTAGCTCTAGTGCTGAAGGAATGAGATGACACTCTGAGAAGAACACATTTATTGATGCCACTTCTAAATGCAGGGTTGGTGGTTTTGTAAGAAATTAGTTTCTTTGTAGGAATAGTTTGAGTTGGGATGACTCAGGCAATACTGCTGATTTTTGAACCTGTAACTGTTTGTGAGAGCATTTGGGATCACTTTCCCTGTTTTAGAGGAATGTGTGCTTGGGCTGGGGAGTGGCACAGCCTAGTCCTGATCCTTCTCCATCACTGGCAAGGTGGGATACACTGTGTGAGAGGGTCAGGGCCAGAAGGAGCTGTTGCTCTTCTCAGCAGCAGAGCTAGCAAACCACCAGCTTAACAAACCTTGGAAAGTATTTATCTGTGTGACCACAGCTATGCTAGCTTTCTTCCATGCAATATCTTCCTGATTTATATGAGGGTTTTTTGCCTGCAGCTGGTGTACCTTGTTCTTGGTAATGGCTTTATCAGAATAGCATCAGTGGCTGCAGCAGAGCTGTCAAAGAGTTGATGAAACCAGAGCAGTAATTAGTCATTGACACCTCTTCTGTGGCTGCCCCCTGCCCCAGATCCTTAGTTTCTTTGGGATGACATTTTCATGTTGATAGTGAGAGGCAGAGCAGTTACAGATGGATCTGGAGGTCAAACAGCTGATTAGACTGGAGTAGATTAATGAACAAATGCACATTGGAAACATAAACTGGGTTATTCTGGTAGCTACTAAATCAACAGCTACTGCACAAGCCTGCACAGTCCTGACTGTGCAACCTACCAGTGATGATAGACTCTGAGAAAGAGACTTGTATTTCTAGAAATATGAACAGGAGAGGATGGATGTGCACCTAACAATCTATGTTTGCTATTTTGAATGAAAGGATTTGTATAGATGGGAGCCAAGTATGTGTATGTTGATATGCAGAAATATCTCCCCAAAAAATGCTAAGGCCAGCCTTTTAAAGACACTTGGCTTACTTTTCTTTGGTTTTGGCCAAGATTCTTTTGCTTTCAAAAATATGTATTTCTGTTATTAGCTCAGTTAGACACACTCATAAATATGCATTAAGAAATTTGTCATAAAACTAGACAGTATTATTTGTTGGCATCAAAAGTGCTTTAAGCCTAACATTAGTGAGTCATAATGGAACTCTGAAATGTGATTTTTATCAAGTGTGAGAGGGCCAGAGGTGAGCTTAAATTTTAGAATAAACTCATTTAAAGTAATTTCAAAGAGACTTGTACTTGAAAATTTTCTTCCAGCAGGAAATGGCAATTTTTGACGTGATGATTGCTGCCAAGATACAATCATACTCTTGCAAAATCAGTGACACAGAACTCCTTAATATTTAACAAAATGGGGCTTAAGTCCTGAAAATCAAGTTAGGTATAAACAAATGTTCATAAAATGACAGCTCCTTTCTCCTGAAGCCAGAAAAAACCCCAGAAATATTTATTAGTCAAGTAAAATTTATGGTAGCTTATAAATTTTTAGTTTAATAAGTCCTCCATTTGCTTGTTAATTTGTGTTTGGTCTCTGTGCTAGGACTGGCAGATGACTGGAAATGTCCCATCCACATACCACAACTTGGGTGGTATCATTAACAAGGGGACTATGAAGAATTTTTTTTTTTAGTCCAATGACTGCATAACAACATAAAAACTGTCTTATCTTTGCATGGATGGAACCCACTGCTATTCTAGATTCTAATTCTAATTTATCTCACCTTACTTTGCTCCCCTCCTGCACAGACCCTGGCTGCACAAACATTTATGTGTAACACAGACTGGCCTTCCCACCTCTAGCCCCCAAATCAGGTGCCCACAGCTGGGTTAGCTGCAGCCAGAATTAGTGTGTCAAGTAAAACTGGCAGAGTGTTTTATTTTGTCCATGATGGGTGCCATGTACCAGTTCCCACATTGTGAGGATGTTTTAGACACTGTTAGCACAGAGGAATCTCAGCTGGGCTGGTTATTTGGCTCTTCCCTCATCTGAATGTTGCTATTAAGAAGTTCTCTTTCTTTATCTGTAGCACTGGTTCATCAAGCAAGTCTTCACAAATTAAGCAGATAGGTGCAATAAATAATTAGAAAAACCCAGACCCCTAATCTGGAATGATTTTAACCATTCTTTGGACTGGAATATGAAATACTCCTATACTAATATTAGTAGATATTACTCCTCAATGTAATAATATATGGACTACTTCTATAGAAAAGCTGGCATAAGGGATTTAAAAATCAACAGTTATTTCCCTTAAATGTGCAACATTACCCTGACACTTTATCTCAGCAATACAAGTTGATTTCCACCTCAGGTTTTCTGCTGGAATCATGTAGATCAATTTTATAACTTTATGTGCTGTGTCAAACTCTGAATTAATGAGCAATTCCTGCAGACTTCAGTGAACCTTGGATCAGGTTCATAGGGTTGTTAAGGGATGCATAAAATCTTGTAAATAATTTTGTACAAATAGATTTTGTTCTGTGATTGAATGTGATAATTTAAGTGTTCTAATTAAAAAGAGAGAGACTAGGAAAAGGTCACAGCTAAGTATATTTGAATATGAAAGCTGCTTTCAAGAGGTACAGAAAAGTGTCATGCTTAAATCAGTTATTCTAAATCACATTTAAAAGATATTTTTCTTACCTTCATAATTAGTAATGCATTTAATACACTTAAATTTTAAATTAAAGTGCATAAAATTTTTGGGTTCAACCTTCTGTCTAACACGTCTCATTATGGGTTTTTTCCCCTCAAATGTTGTTTATATTAAGTTCTATAAATTTCATTAGATGAAGGCATTTTAGTCTTCAGAAGTGTACAAAAGAGACAAAGATATATTAAAATGTCAGCTGTGTCTAACACCCTTTAGTTTGGTGAGGCAAACTCACAGGGAACATGAGAAAGAAATACCAAATAACCATCATCTAAAGACTATTTTAAGTCCCAGCTAGCCAATATCTAATCCTTTACAGAAGAGCAAAAGCCCAGAACATGTAAACTTCAGCCTACACATGGTAATGGAGATTTTCCTTCCTTTCCCAGGAGCTCAGAGACACAATGAGCATCTGTTTGCCACCAAACCCAGCTTGGGTTTTGGTGTTTGGGCTCTCCCCTGCCTCTCCCACCCCTCCAAAAGCTTGGCTCCAGAGACTCTAAATCATAAATAGTGGTTATATTCAGATAGTAAAAAGATCAATTTATTTGCAATTTCCTGTTGGCTCCAGCTTCCATAAACCGGGATCTTACTTTACTTTGCCTAACAAATGCACAGCTAAATAACATTTTCTGCCATTGGACAAGTCACCTTTCTGATTTCTCTTTGAGGAGCTGAGTAAACAATGCTCCTTGATTTTCATGTTACAAGATTCCATACTAAGCTTCCAGGATTTTTGTCTTCTGGATTAGTTCTCTCAACCACACTGTGTCTGCTGTTTGCACATTTTATTTAAATGTGGAAAACAAATCTTGTCACAGTCATAACAGTCTTGCCAATACAGAATAGATTGCAAGATAACTTAATTCTGTGCATTACTCCCCTTTGCAATAATGCTGCTGCCAAAGCATAAGATGGAAAGAGCATGTTAAAATGATTATCTGTGACAGCCTCTGAATCCTTCTCAGAGGCACTGCTTGCCAAGATAGTTTCCTATCCTGTATGTGCTGCCTGTCTTATTTGTCCCCACATTAATTACTTGCATTTGGCTGTATGGAAACAGAGAGGGTTTTGAGAAATGATTTAACAAGCTATTGTCAATGTGGTCCCCACCAATTTTTGTCTTGTCCACAAACTGTACCAGCAAAGCAACATCAATGTCTTAAAATTATTGATGGAAACAAATAGGATTGAAACTGATTTGTGCTAGAAATGAGTCTGTCTTCTGATGTCTTCAAATCAAGAATTAGAGTTGAGATCTGTCAGAAGGCTGTCTTAATCTGTCCACTTTCTTCATGTAACTATTTGTCAAGAAGGATGTCTTTTGGCAGGAAGTTAAATGCACTGAAAAAAATCTAAGCATTATATATCTCATTATGTAAGAATTCTGTAATACTCCAAAGCAAAGCTGGCAATTGGAGAGACAAAATGAGGTTTTTAGGAAGCTATAATGAATCATGCTAGTGATAATTTTCCTTCTAATTCTCTGTTTGCTTGCAATATTTTATCCAGAATTGCTGAAAAGATGAGACATTCTTCCAAAAAGCCCTTCATTCCCTTTCTGAGGCCTTTCTGAATGCAAGAATTGTTTTGAGTTTTCTTAAACTAAATGAAAAAGGGCTCATGCTAGCAGCTCAGCACTGGAAGTGCTGATCCATTGCAGTAGTAGGTACACCCATGACTCAGTGCTGGTTTATCTTGCTGCCACAGACTGGGCTCATTGCAGTGATCCAAATTTAATTTTTAGGAATGCTATCTGCCAGTCTTCTGGCTGCTCTCCCATTTGGGATCACTTTGAGTATCTATGAAGGGCATAGAGGAGCAGTGTACACAGATTCTGGTGAAACTAAACCCTGTTCCTTGGTGGCACAGCCAGGGCTGGAGCACTGCTCTCCCTTTGGCCATCTCTGCCGAGCTCTGAGGATTCCCTTCAATAACTCAGGACAGACCGACTTCACCTTCCTTCTGAAGGTCTCTAGATTTCTTCTGATGTTGTCATTATACATACAGCTTCTGCCAAACATATGGAAATGCAGGAACTGACTGCCTCATCTGGTTTGCTGCCCAGTTTTTGACACTGTCAACAGGAGACCTTTCAGAGGAAGTTCAGAGGAAACCCTGGTGAATAATTACGTGCAGACTCTTTCTGTTATTAACACTTTAAAATTTACAGTGCCTTACTAAGTAAGCATTTATCTCACATGCAAAAAGGAAATCAGCATTTAACTATTAATGATGTTCAGATTTAATTAACTGCTGGAGCAAAGCTGTCCTTGTATCTTGTACTGGGTTAATAAAGATCCTTTCCATAGGTGTTGTTTTCCTGCTCAGCTCCTCCTGTACAGCACCTTGCTGTATCTGGGGTGGTTTAATTTTCTGCTGGGTGCACTGGGGCAGTGAGAGCTGCTGGCTGGGGTGAGGGGAGCAGGATGGTTTAGTCCTGACTGTGCTGCCTCTCCTTGGCACTTGAAGCCCAAGGCAGGTCTGTGCTCAGTCACTTTGGGCTTGAGGCACGTCCTAACCTGAGCCAGATGTCTTCTGGGCTTGGGAGCCACCCAACACTGCAGAGCTGTTGTGTTACTCAGTAATATTTCAAAAAATACTTCAGCGGAAAGAAAAAAAAGCATCTGCAAAGTCCTGTTTGTTTTCCAGATTCCAGAGAAATGAACCCTGCTTAATTTCAGTAATCTTTCTGGAAAGTCAACTTTCCCCCTCACATGTGTAACAACCTTGCACTGATGATACTGAACTGCTGCTAATGGACATTTTCCTTAATCTGTATCACTTTACTGGACAAGGATAGGTGTAGCTCCTACCAATAAATCATTATATAATAGGAGAAGTCTGATTATTCCCAGGCATGATTCCTGTACAATCATCTGAACACTGCATGGTCTGTTATTAAGCTGGATGGGGTTCTCCCCAAATGATCCTGTGATAGTTGGCAATAATACCCTCTGTCACAGTCATACACAGGAATATCTAGGAAGACATAAATCAGAATATGGATTACATTATTTTAAAGTTCCATGGGTTTTGAGGGTGTGACATACCTTTTGAGGCTGGCAATGTTGTACCTGCAATAATGATATATTACAATGGTAAGTTGTAAGTATTAATTGTTGCACCCTGTGTATCTGGGATGAATTTTGTAGAGGCTGAGCTTTTAATCCTGGAGAGAGAAAAAAAATAAACGTATTCATGGAGTATCAAAACATGAAAAGAATGGAAAGAAACAGAAGAACAACATATCAATGATCTGGAACTTTTTCAGTCAATTTTGTTCCAAAGTTAGCCTCCAAAGTCTTCTTTCAATATATGAACAATAGTTTCTAAACCCTATGTATAATTTAATAGTATAAAATAAACACCCATATTACCAGCAGGGTATGCTGCAAACCTGAAGTCCTGTTTTAAGCTGGAGATTTATATTTAAATTTTCAACTGAGTCCAGAACAAAGGACTTAAAGATTTTTTTTCAGGAGTGGCAGATGTGTAATGATTTTAACACATGTATTAGACATATAAAATATTTTGGAAAAAATAAAAGTACTAATAAACTTATATGTCTTAGAATGACACTTTTTTCTTTAGTGTTACTCATGGGGGTGGAGTTGGACTCCACATTCCTCTGGCTGCCATTTGGGGCCATACAGGAATTTTCTACAAAATGTATTGCAAGGAACCAAGAAGGGCTTTCAGCTGTGAGATAAGGGCACTACCAGCTACAGAAATCTTACCCAAAGTATTCCTGCATTTCTCGGTACTGTGTTCCCTTCTTCTCAATTGCTTGGAAAAATGCACTGATTTAATATTAATTTCCTTGTACAAGCACTCTGTTAATTATTCTGCACATATTCAACCAGGAATAATGTCATGTTTCCATCAAAGCTCTGCACAAATTCTGCATTTTAAGATGCACAGCTGGTGATCTTCCTTCCAACAGTGTGAAATGCACATTCAGAAGGAAATGGGAATCTGAGCATACTGACATTACAGTAACAGCTACTTAGGTAAGGTGTTTAATTACACTGAGTAAGCCTTCACCTTATGACAAGCTCTCCTTTATAAATACAAGTATTTAAATCACTTGTGGTCAAAGTGCTTGTGGTCAAAGGCAAGATATTAAATGGCAATGATACAATATATACATTAAATAAAAGCAAATTAATTATATCAATAAATAAGTTTAAATAAATGTATATATAAATTAATTTATTATATAAATTCTTAAATGGGCACTAAAGAAAGTCACTCAGCTATGCCATCTGGATATTAACCATGTGACACTGCCAGGTAAAACTTCTTACTTTACCCACATCTGATGGACCAGATGTTGCAACTGGAAGAATTCTTTCCACTGCTCTGCACCTCAGAGCAGAAGAGTGTGATGTGCCATGGGGATTCCACACCTTATTGCACAACATTTTCCCCAGCACTTTTTTTTCTGGGGGGGAAAAAAAATCATATAAGTCAGAAAATATTTTAGAAATAAAGCCTGCTTCTGAAAACGAAAATAGTTTTAGTTGAGAAGAACAATGTTTTGGTTAAGAATGTGAAAAATAATCTGTGTTTAAGGAATATTTAAGAGAGCTTCTAAACATTTAGAAAAAAATATGGACAGACTTTGTAGACAATTCCCATGAACACAGAGTGTTTAAGAATTATGAGCTACATTCTGACTTTCTCTTTTTTTTTGCAGATGGTCCTGTGTCCGTTGGGATGAGTATGGATATTGCAAGCATTGATACAATATCAGAAATAAATATGGTACTGTAGTTTTGCTAACTTTTTTTGCTTGTTGATACGCTGATGTCTTGTGCTTACAGCTGCTGGCAATATGACTTCAGGCTTGTCTCCTTGGGAAGTCAGTGTGGGTTAGGAGATGGAATTTTCTTTTTCACTACACATAGTGTTTATAACACTATAATAAGCATAGAAATGCAGCTGTGAATCCCACCTCTCACAGATGCAAACTGCTACTTATTAATCTTAATGAGCATTGATGTTAATGAGAAGTATGTGGATCAGTACTTATTTTCCAGCAGAAATGTCTAAATCTTTATGCATTTCAGAAAAATAAAGATATATTAATGTGCCTTTGAAGCCACCCTCTTTCCCTATGATTAGACACAGCTGAACTGAGACTGTTTTTCTCTTCTCTTGTTGCTGTCACACATTAATTCATTCCAGCTGTGTTTCATTTAATTTGTATCATTTGTTTTTGAACAAACTATGAAATGGAATGTACTTTTCTACTTAAAGATCCTCCATTTGTACACAGAAATTAAAAGAAAAAAAATAATCAGATATTAAATATGAGTGCATTAGTAATTAGAAATTATTAGTTGCTATTTAGAAAGGGGAAATAAGGTCAGAACTTCAGATGAATTTATAATATTGATAAAAACACACCATAAAATCAAAAGTTGTTTTAAATGTGTTAAGAAATAGTGTGATCTTAATGTAGGACTGCAAGGCATATCTAAATTGAAGGGGAACTGGACTGAGTGCTATGTTTGAGGTCTTGATAAATTTGATACCACTGTTTCCTTTGAGATGCTAAAAGGAGAAATTGTGCTAAAACATTCCTTTCATTTTTCACTAACTTCTTTTGTCTATCTGAATTTTTTCAATTTTTTCCAATGTGTTCTTAAAAAATTCTTCATTTATTAGCTTATGTGAACAAAATGAGATTTGGAACCACTCACATAAATCATTCTAAAACTTAAAGGTTTACAGAGCCAGATTATCTGCTTACAAAGCTCCAATGACTTCAGCTGATTTATAGCCCCAGACTTAGGCCAGCAGCTTTTACTGTAAATGACCATAAGAACAAAATTTACCAACCTCACATCAAGTGCTGGAAAATTTGGCAGAGCAAGATTCAGTGCAGCTGCTCTTGGAGTGCCAGAGACGTGGAGAGTCACAGTCTGTGCCCAGCAGCTGTTTCCATATAATTCTGTAAAAGAGAATGCAAGGCAGGCTCCCTTTGTGTGATAATTTTGTTTTTTCTCTCTCAGGATTACACAGCTACCATATTCCTAAGACAGAGGTGGACGGATGAGAGGCTTTGTTTCGATGGCAATAAGAGCTTGAGCTTGGATGGTCGACTTGTGGAAATGCTTTGGGTGCCAGATACCTTTATAGTTGACTCAAAAAAGTCTTTTCTTCATGATGTCACAGTTGAGAATCGTCTCATAAGGATATACCCTAATGGCACAGTCTTGTATGCTATAAGGTGTGGAAACACCCCACATCAGCCTTTGTGATTACATCTGCTTGTGTTTAAAGCTTTCCAGGTTCTGCTTAAGAAAATGGGTCTGTCTGAAAAAGCACTACCTTGTAGTTTTATGAATGTATCATATTCTTGATCAATATGTAGAGATTGTTAAATTTAGTAATAGTTCTTCTTCCCTAAACAGACCCTTTTGCTTTCATGCAGACTGAACACAGGAGTTTCATGCTGCCATGCCAGTTTGCAATGAAACCATCACAGGGGAAAACAAGCTGCAATGATTGACTTGCATGATTTGTTGTGAATTACCCTTTGTAAAAAGTTTGATAAATATAACAAAATCTTAAAATATGTTGCAAAAACTGAAGGAAAATGTGAGCTGTAAGTGAGAAGAGAGCAAAGGGTGGCTTTTTACACTGTCACTGAACTCTGCTGTTCTGCAGTGATTTCCATTTGGAATTGTATTTTTCCTTACAGTAGATATGAGGCTAAAAATATTATTTCAAGAGGGATCCATCTGATTTTTAATTTTTGCTGATAAACAATTTTGTCCCATTAATACTTAGAAAACTGTTCTTTTTTCCCCAAGGGTCACCACAACTGTTGCATGCAGCATGGACCTGACTAAATATCCAATGGACAAGCAGACATGTACTTTGCAACTGGAGAGCTGTAAGACACTTAATCCTTATTATTTTTATACAATTAGAAAAATATCTGTGATCTTTTTCTGCTAGATATTACCAGAGTGGCTGGAATTTTCACAGAAGGCAGGGGACATTATGTGGCCAGTCCCTGCTGAATTACAGCAGTTCTGTGTGCAAAGCTGTGTGCACATATGTGCACTGACATCCCTGGAAATAGCATGGCAGTGCTGGAATCCTGCAGTGCTAATTAATGATTGAGCAGAATCCCTGGCTTGGTTTTGCAGTGCATGCTGCAGTTACTGTCTTGGTCTTCAGAGGGAGTTCTCTGAGCAGACAATTTCTAGCAAAGATGAGAGAATTTCTTTTTCCCTTTCAGAGAATATGTAATTTCCCCCCTTGAGATATAATTCCTTTAGGAAAGAAAGAAATCAGAATAAGGATTATTTTTAAGGCATATAGTTCATATTTTATAATTTACTGTTTTCAGATCTTGCTCTTATTTGTGTCTATGTCAGTGCCCTGGTAAAAAATGCCATCAATTGATGGACAAGAGCAAATATATTTTTTTCATTTTATCAATCAATATTCTCATATTTTCTTTGAAATAGGTTCTCTAGTACTTTGTAGACATGGTTACTTTTCAAACACACAAACATGCACTTGTGTAATTATATATTTGCTATTATTCATATCACAAGACTCTAGAAAATAATTTTTGCATGGGATAACGTAGAAGAATAACCAATTCTGTAAGATGAAAATATATACTCAAAAAACGTGTCAATATGAGCTCAAAATATTTTGGAAGGCTTTTTGGTACTTGACATGTTTTTTTCTGTATCTTTTCAGAAATGTGTGTGTGTGTTAATTACTAGTTAGATTGCAAAAAAGTTTCATTTTAGAAAGAGACACAAAGGAAAAGAACCCAAAACCTTCTTCACTCAGGGATCCCTCTAAAATAAGCAGTTTTATGAGATCTGTTTAACAAACAGTGATATGAATTGGAATTGGGATTTATCTTTATTTTCCTTTGGAGAAGCATATTGGTAAATCAATGTATATGGATTTAAATGAACAGCACTGCCTAATGAGTCGTTTAGTATTTTCTCTAGTTCCAGAATGAAATATATCTCCCACAGGAATTTACAATTTATTTGACAGGACTAAAAAAAATAAAGAGGAGAATTCCCCATGTAATTAAAACCAAGCATTTTCAGATTGATTCCATCTGCTTTTTTAACAGCACACAAGTGTCTCCTGTCCAAGGGGAAAACCCAGTTGTGTCACAACAAATGCTCTCATTACATTTGTGTTTAGTTTTGAGGAAAACAGATAGAAGCAACAAATACAAAAAAGAAGAGTGTGCCTTGGGGCTGTGGCCTATTTTCATCAATGCACTGCAATTCTTTTTTTTTGGTAGACTGGAAATGGGATTTGTTTCCCCATGTGATAAGTTAGGTTAATTTATAGATTATTAATGTTAACATCCTCCTAGCATTTTGCTTGCCAAGGCCATTACCTGTGTTTAAGAATTGTGAATGCAGACATACTCACACATCTGCACAAATATTGATGCTTATAAACAAAAAGTAAAACCTATAGCAAATATTTGAGCTGAAACAGAGTTAGGCTTTTATTAAATGATTATTAATATAAAGACAAATATGTAATGACGTTATGAAGTAATGGCTTTACACAATAAAGCTTCCCCAGTGACCTTCCCAACACACTTTTCTGCTATTGCTGGTTAGTAATTTTTGTTGACTTGTACTTTCTACATAGCAAAACACATTTTGGCAACATACCTATTGGATTTTTTCTCCTTTATTGCAACACTTTGGAAGGTAATGCTGGCATATGTTAGGAAACTGAGACATGCCACTCTGAGTCTCTGTTGACGTGGGTGCTGTGATATCTGGGAAAGTGGAGGGTTCCTTTCCTGGCTGGTGCTGCCAAGGGGGGTTCCTCCTCTCTGCCATGTGCAGGGAACACCACCCTGCATCCTTGCAGGCTGAAGGGTTTCTCCTCACATTTCCCTCACACAGACCCCCACTCCATACATACACACAAATACATATCCATCTCTGAAATTTTATTTCTTTTTAGACTTGTCCTTTACCATTTATTCAGTGAAGAGCCATGTGAAGGCACTTAACTTGTGCTTGACAATCAGTGTAAAATAAATTAGCAACAGAAAGGTAAAGAAAGTAATTAGTATTAGGCATTATGAATGTTTAATCCCAAATTTCTGTAGTTAACCCTGTTGACATTAGCAGCTCACACTCTATCAACAATGTACAGGAATGAGACATTCTGGACTTGAGGAATTAGCTAGGATAAAAATTCAGTGTCACATAAAGAGAATAGAGATTACTTGTAAAAGCCAAATAACATGGGCTTGAGGATTTTGTCTCTATAAACTTTTGAAATGTTTTATAATTAGTAAAATATTAATCCCTTGAACAAAGAATAACTTTACACAGAGGGAGCCCTGTACTATTTAACTTTACTGACTATTGGGAAGGCTCTCTCAATAAAAATTGTTCTTAAGAGTTTTGGAATTATTATACTCAAATAATTTTCATAGGAATGATCACCCAAACCTACTAATTGTTCCACTAATGAGAATATTTTGGAACAAAAGCAAAATAACCTCTGTTTCAAGATATGCTCGTTATCACTCATGTGGGCACCAAGAACTTCTGTCTCACACAACTTGGAAGGCTGAATATCTTAAAAACAAAAAGGAATTTACTGTGGTACTCTCTTGTTCTCTGGACTTTATTTAAATGTCTGCAGTTCATTTATACTGAAAGGAAGTAGAACGATTCCATGGCCAGAATAATGCATAAAAACTGGTTTTATGAGCGTCCTTGTTTTGACTAAGGACAATGCAATCATTTGTTTATAGAAAATGTTACTTCTGTCTTACATCTCACAAATCTGGGAAATGTCCCAGCATGTGGTTTTAGGGAATTGAAAACTTAGCTTGGATGCATATACTTTTGGCTCAGTCTTTTGACACAAAACTGTTTTGGCTTTAATTGCTATAAATGCCACAATGTGAGCAGAGATTCCAGGCCATGATACCTTTTCATATAACTGCCAGTGATAGTGAAAACAAAATTTGCATTTAAAGAATGAGCAGAGAAAAAATTTTCAGATGAAATTGTAATTTAATAGGTAACAGCCCAGTGTTTCCTTGCAATAAAATCTATGAGCTCCTATTTTCCCTACACAAGATGGCTGGAGAAATGAGTTCTGTTTTGTCATTGTAAGAAAAAAACCCCAATAACTTAAAAATATTAAAAGCCACTTTTTTTTTTTTTTGTTTTAGTACCTCTCTTTTTTTTTGCTGTGATTCTAGAGTTTTGTTCTTTTTGCAGCATATACCCTTGTGCAATGTATTGCATTATTGTCTCACTGTAATTTACTTACAGTTGACTGAAGTCTAAAAATAATCATCAGCTCATGTTTCTGTTCCCTAAGTTGAGCTATTAACTTGCACAATATAAATCTGTCAAATACAAGAATGATTGATCCAAGTAAGCAAAAAAAAAAAAAAAAAAAAAAAAAAAAAGCTCAAATACTCCCTGTTAACATGTAAATTACATTAACATAATCTTGAATTAATCATATATACTAGTCTGTAAAGTGGCTGCCTTTTATATAAAGGGGAAAAGCTACAGCTATGATTGTGCTGCACATTGACAAGTGTGTGCAAAACACAGTTGCCTTCTGATAGATGATTCATCCAGCTCCTAATTACAGCCTGAAGGTTAAGAGGGAACCTCCTGGGGCCCCTGAAGTGTGCCACACTCTTGAGCCTGCAGAAACATCAGCTTCCAAGCTGGTGTCCTTGGCAGATATCTGAGCTCCTCAGCCAAAACCTTGTCCCAAGTGATGGTTCAGCTCAGGTTAGAGCACATCCCTTCATCTCTATGGGAATGAGGACCAAGGCACTGCACCAAGGAACAGCATCTTGGGATGCAACACATGGCACATGTCATGTGTAGTCAAAATGCTGGCAAGTGCAGTAATCCATAAATGCTCTGTTTTCCTAAAGCCTAGTAGCTTTTGCCTTTAGAATACCAGGTGGTACTAATCTATTTTATTGGTTTGTCATTTATACTGAAATGGAAGATATAAAGAGACCACCTCCAAAACTGTCAGCTTTTAACTTACAAGACTTTGCATGTTATTGGAGATCTTGTCATGAACAGGCATTGCCATCTGCCAAAACCCTTCGTTGTTTATGTCTAATTGTATTTGCAGGCACAGAAATAAGAAACAGCTGAACCATAAGTGTGCTCAGCACAAATTAATTATTGTGTAAAATAAACACTCTTGCTGGCTTGTGTCCCACTGCAGGGGGTTATAACATCAATGATGTCACGTTTTACTGGACCAGAGGAAATGATTCCGTTCGGGGTTTGGACACGCTCCGGCTGGCACAGTACACTGTGGAGGATCACTTCACCTCTGTAGCTGAAGCTGTGTATGAGACAGGTAAAAACACCCCTGGAACCCTTTCTGGGCAGTCTGAGCACTGAGGAAATGAACACAGTGCTTTCTGTAGGATGACAGTTTTCATGTTCTAATAATTACATTCTTGCAGCCATAACTACTTTCCAAGTTCCAAGCAGGGACCGAGATAATGTCAAGAGTGAGCATCTTCTTGGAGGCTACACATTATCTAAAGAATTACAAACAGGAATCTACTGCTCCTCCCATATAATCTCAGGGAGAGCTCTTCTGAAGGAAGAGGAGCATGTAATTGGGCATTTAAGTTGGAGACAGACCAGGGATCTGGGGGTACCCAGCTCAGATCAGCCATCCTGGCAAGTCAAAAGTCTCCTTTCATCTGTGGAAATTCCAGGAATTTGTTGGGTGCTTTCACAGCTGCAGGAATTTGAGTTTCTTGGCTACTGCTTGTGGGAGTTGCTCTTCTTCTGTGGCAACCCAGCCTGGTGGGCAGCAGGGAGCAGATTATTGCTGGAGCTGAGGCTCCTCTGCCCAGGGAAGGGTCAGGAGCATTTCCAGACCTGCTCGTCTGCCCAGCTCAGGGAACTGCTGCAGAAAGTTTCCTCTAACCTCAGGGAACAGCGTGCTCTTGTTTATTTCCTGCAGATTTTGAAAGGGATTTCAGGGAGTTAAGACCTGCCAAACGTTTTTGTTCTGTGAGTTACTCTCAGGTCCTTCACTGCTGCTCCTCACTGTGTACCTGGTTTCTCTTCTGCTCAGGTCAGCACACCCATGCTGTGTGATCTTTAAATCAAGACACACACGTCCTTCAACACTGCAGTTTCACCAGAGGACAGTTTCTAATTCTGAATCACTGAAATATAGTTTCTCTATTCCATTATTGGGAATTTCTGCTTTAATAATACAACTCAGAGAAACTTGTGATCTAATTTCAGGTATTAATTCAGGCTAAAAGGTCAAAGTTCTTTAAATGGATGTAAAAGTAGAAATTTTATACATACCAGCAGGCTCTAGGATCACTGAGTTTCTTGCTACTTATGTAAGTGACATCTGCTTGCCTTCCTCCTCTTTACAGCTTCTGGGTAAGCAGCATCAAGTTCAATCAAAGAGGAATAATCCTTTACTGCTGTTCTGCCCAGAAGGGTATTAGGACCTGTTCACCACACAGGAAAGTGGAAGAGGAAACATGCTTAATTCCTATGACATTCTACCTAAGAATCAGGAGCTTAAAGACAAAAAAAATGTGGTTATTTTGTTTGTTTTTCCTTGTTTTGGTTGGTTGGTTTTTGGTTTTGTTTGTTGTTTCCAATTAGAGTTGAAGAGGCATGATCAGATGAACTGTAGTCTTTCAATAAATGCTGCTCTCTTCCTCCCTTTGTGTTGACAGGAATCATGTATGAAGTCAAAATCCACTTTTTCTTTTAATTATACATTTTAAGACACACAAGTTAATTAGATTAAAATTTCTCACATCTGCTTGTTCCACTTCTCCTGTTAAAAAAAGCCATGGTATCAAGTGCTATGCAGTACTTTTAAAATTTAATCTCCTAATCCTCTTAATTTTCTATTGAGTCATTCTGAACTAGGTGCTATTTTCTACAGGTTTTTCTGGAAAGCAGTGCCTACTGTAGGCCATATTAAAAGAAAAAAGCAACCAGATTATGGAGCTGTGTAATCAATTTTGAAATAAAAAATGATGCTTTGCATTTCCTCAGTGCCAATAATAGTTATGAGAGTATCCTATAAAGAACAATTATGTTATAAATAACATATATTTATAATCACTACAATTCAGAGCTAAAGCTGAAGTTATGAGAAGACCTGCGTGCAGTATTTCCTAACACAGCAAAAAAAGCAATCAGGGTTTGATACTCTGTGAACTTGAGCAGACAGTGCAGCTGCTGTGCAAGTGAAATATTGTACAGCAGTGCTAAACCCACGTACAGCCACTGACAGAGCCAAATTTAAAATGCAGTCAGCAGAATTCCTGCATAAGTAACTTCAGTAAATTTAAGAAAAGGACACTGTGGATTAATCTTGTTTGTAGAACAGCATGTATCACATAATAGTAATCACATTACTGCAATCACATAATAGTAAGTCACTTTGAATAATGTTAGCTAGATTTCTGGCTAGGGTTTGGTGTTGATTTCTTTGATTTGTTGATTTTGGTACAGAACAATTTCATTTTGGACATGGGTAGTGCAATTGTTAGAACTATTTCCTTCATGTCTTTAACTACAGTCCTTGTTTTTCACACACTGATAAATTCTTGGACTCCCAAACCATATTCTCTGCATCAGTGGGTGCTGGGTTTTTATTTTAGCTGTCCAGCCAACACCACCTGCATTCTCAGTGTAATAAATACTAATATAAAAAGCTTGTCTTTTCTTACTGGAAAAACATAAAAGCAATGAAGGACAATTACAGTGTAGCTTTTGTATAAATAGTCATAGAAATAAGGCTGAAATACATCTTAAAATTTATTAATCTCTTCTCATGTCACCAGGCAAGGTCATCTGTATCTGCAGACTACTTCCTGACAGATGTTCCTAGGAGTAAGTCAGACAAACCTCCAAAGTGTCTGCTTCACAATCTCCTGAGATGATTTTCCTCCTGGTGTTTATTACATGCATATTTTCCTCATGTCTAATCTTGATCTCCCTTGCTGCATTTCAAACCCATTATGTGGATATTGAAGATGAATATCCTGCTATTTTTCAGCAGCCTTTTCACTGTTTCAGGACTGATATATCTTTTCTTAGACCAACAATTTTCCTCTTTTTTAATCCATATAAGCAATTTTCTCAATTTTCTAGATATACTGTCTTTGCTATTGTTTTCCCATTGAATTCTCATGTCTTCCCTGGTATGCAGCACCCAAAAATGGGTTCCCATTAGATTTCCTCTGAGGATGGAAAAGTTTGCTTAATGTGTTCCATAAAATCTGTTCCTCTTTATCTGTTCTAGGCTGATATTTGCCTTTCTTGCAGAAAATGATCATGCATTTTTGACCTTGTCCAGCTAGTGATCCCTCCTAGTTCTCTGACTCCTTTTTTGCCTTGTAACCACATATTCCCTGAGTTCTGGGAGCTGGTGATTCCCATCTGAGTGCAGCACTTCATACTTGCTGAATTCCATTGTTTTACTTGGGTTATAGTATTTGGTGAGATATTTTTGAACTCTAATCCTGTTCCCCAGTGTGCTAACTCCACTCCTAACACACTCATGGTCTGCCATCATGTCAGGGAGCAGTTTTGGGCACAGGACAGACCCTATGTGTTACCACTTGATAAATGCTTCTGTTTTCACAGCAAGTGGCAGCTAATTAATCTCAATTTCCATTTTTAGTTGGAGAAAGAAGCAAAGCCATCGTTTAAAACTTCATGCTAATTGGCTGTTGATACTTTTTTCCCAGCATTTTTCTATAAGTCTTGCACCCACTGCTCAGCCCTCCTGTCAAGCCTTTGGCAGCAGCAGGGGTGAAGAGGCTCAGCTTGCTCAGGTCTGGTCTAATGCTGAGACTGCAGCTCAGAAGGCAGGCAGAGACACATCAGGCAGGCAGGGCTCTTGGTGCACGTCCCCACTCTGGAAATGTTAAGTCAAAAATTGGCACATTCAAATGGTCTGTTTGGCAGAACAGAAGGAAAGAAGAGACAAGCACAAATTAAATCTCTGCTCCTTGATGCACAAAGACAAGATCTTTGCTCTGTTAGAAAGGCTGCAAAGGGAGCTGGCTGCTGTTCTGTCTGCAGCTGCTACCAATGTTTTGATGTCTATCTCAGATCTGAGATAGACAGAAATTCTCAAATTCAGCCTCCTTGGGCTGGAGCCCCTCAGCCCTTGTGTGGCTGTGCAGTGCTGAAGCTCTGTGGTCCCCTGGCCACTGCAATCATCAGCTTCTCAGTGGAATGGCACAGCTAAGCCACAGAGGAGCTGCTCTCATTTAGGATTAGTGATCTGAAGCCAAAATGTATACAAACTATACATAGATTATATAAAGTTTGTGTAAGAGTGCATGCTCAACAGTCACGGTCTCTTTCTAAATAGAAGCACTGCCTTGCTTTGTCCTACAGGCTCATCTGCAATTTCCCAAGCTTCAGGAGATTATTTAGTTAATAATAAAGTTTTTCTAGGTTTTTCAGTACTTTTCCTTTTGAGGTATGGTGCACTGAATAACTTCCCTCATTCCCATTATCAGTTCTTTTATTGTCTGTAATTGTTCTCCAATTGTTACTTCTGAGAACATATGCAGGGCTCTCAAAGAATCCCAGAGCTGTAATCAGTAATAATCCTACCTGGTGAGTCTTCAGCCAGCCTCACTTAAGATTCAAATAAATACCTATGCATATCTATCATGTTATGTTCAATTTACTTATCTGAGCTCAGAGCATCCCTCTTTGTAAAAAAGCTTTTCCACTTGACTTGATGTTTTCCATCATGAGTCATTTCTGAGATACTTCTGCAATGTAGAAAAGTTTAGAAAGAAAACAATTTTGGAAATTTTGAAAAAGTTACAGCAGCATAAACCCATATGGCAATGCAACGAATGGAAAGAATATCAAGGATATTAGGAGGCATTACTTTATTAACTCCTCTGAAGTTCTTTATAACACAGACATAAATACACCTGAATACTTGGAAAATTTTTAGTGGCATAATTTTTTCTGGGTTGTTTTTTTGTGGTTTTTGGCTTATTTATTTTTTGGGTTTTTGTTTGTTTTTTTGGGTTTTGGTTGTTTGGTTTGTTTTTTTTTTTTTGGAAGCTAAGTGGATAAATATATGTGCACACATGCATGACATAAAAGGGTTTGTTTCTTTCGTAGTAAATCTGAATTTCAAACTTATTTATTTAAAGCATTTTCATGAAGATGAAACACATGTTGAGAAGCCCAGCCTGAACTTTCATTTCCTTTAGTTCATCTTTGAAAAGCAAGTAAGAGGTAGTTGGTAAGACCTAGACTATGAAGGACAGAAGACTGTTTTTTCTCTGAGGGAGGGGCAAAGGAGCTGTAATAACATATTAGCAATTTATATTGGCACCCTTAGCACCCTGCAGCAGTCAGAGAATTGCATTTCAGTTGCACAACTTATTTATTGTGTAAAAGTGGGGACATTCTGATTACTCGCTGCCTATGTTTATTGTAAACAAGCAATAACAAAACTGCATACTGAAAACTCCATTTTCAGTTCATAGTTAAACCACTAAAATCTATTTTAAGCTCTCCTGTCTTCTGTCCTTAAAAGATGCAAGATGAGAAGGAAATGATGCATTGGTTGAACCACACTGATGTGCTGGTGTGAGCTGTACATCCACATTTTAACAGACACCCAAGGGGTTGGCATAAATAACTCATGACAGAGAAAAGGATGCTCTGTGTGCCTGGCTGCACACCCCTGTGCAGGACACCAAAGTGCTTCTTACATAAAGAGGGATGTGGAGCAGTCTCTTACTGGAGTAGAGTCAGCAGAAAGCCCACAGAAAGTGGTTGTGGGGAAGACAGTCCCATCCCAAAACACTCAGAGTGGGAACTAGGAGCTGCTGACAGTGTTTGTAGAGAATCAGTCCTTCCTTCCTTGCCATTCACTGGCCAGAGATGCTGCAGAAAAGATCAAAGATGAAACATTCTGCCATCAGCTGGGAACAGACACCACAGCAAAATGGGATAACCAGAAAATGAAGGACCTAGGGTGAAAAGGAAGCTTGTTTAGGTTTATGTATTTCCCAAGCAGGGCAGCAATATGCACTGGCACTCAGATGTGCCACTAAAAGGCAGTGAGATGCAGCATTACTCTCTCATATGCAGCTCACACAACAGGAGCAGCAAATCTGTTCTTCTTAAAGATGGTAACTCTTGGTAAATGTGTGGTGTGGATGAAAAAGGGACTGCAATATTTCCCTGTCTTCATTTTATCCCATTGCTCATTTCTTTAGCATGATAAGTGTGCACTGAATACTTTCTCTCCACTACTTCTTCCTTCAGTTTATTACAGGAGGAGTTCTGAAGAATTCTATATATAGGTTGCTTCAAAATTTCCATTATAAAAGCTCTTCTGAGCTCTTTAGAGAAATGCTGACACTATTATTATCATGTCCATGATATGCCTTTGGATTCTGGCAAGAAGAAAGCCTTAAGGTTAGATAAATGCCTCTTTTTTGTTCCCCCAAAAGCCACTCAGCTATAAACTGCTACATCTCGATTTCTCTTTGTTCACATTACTTCAGAAATTCAGAAATTTCTGGCATCAGAAAAAAAAATAACAGCACCAGAATATTCAAAGGACTTGTCTAAACTTGGAAATTTCAAACTGTGGCTTTTAAATGTGATATTTTGAACCGACTTCCCATGTAGGCACTTGACTTTCCTACTGAGGCAAATAGAGATACATCTGCAGGGCACTAACAAGGAGAGGGTGTTATTGTATGGCTGTATTGGCTGTTTCAGAGTTTTAACAACAAGTTCTCCTCAGGCTGAACCACGGGACATCCCTGTGGCACTGTGCAGGAAGGATGCTCTGGTCTCTTTGCTCCCCTTTGCTGGGCACATCCTTCCCTGTGGTCAGCACAGAAGCAGGACACAAGCAGCTTTTGTGGAGCTTCCACTTCCCTTTCCCTAAATGTGCTTTGTGCTGTGGCCTTTTGTTGCACAGGCTGAGTGCTTTTCCACAGCACTGAGCTCACTTCAGAGCACAGATGAGTGCAGACTGACAAGGGAAGGTCACACAGTCATCTCTTAAGTTTTTCACTCCCTGACCTTTGAGTGCTTCACTTTGGTCTGCATTCACTTGAAAGCAGTTTTGGTGAACAAAATGGCATTTACTGAAACAGATGTATTGGTAAAAGTCACAGCCTTGGTAGAAGTACACTGGTGTAATAGCCCTCTTTTCACATAAAAATGAAGATAATGGTGTAAAACATGTTTGTGCCTCTTGCCTCATGGAGATGGTTTAAGTGTAATGTTTGTACCCTTTCAGTTGTACACTTGAAGATCTCAGTACACTGACTTTACAAAGAAGAACCCTAAATACAATGTATCTCTACCTTTGGAAGGAGAAAGAACTGACCACCAGGGGACTATTTATCTCAGTAGGGAAGAGATGGTCTATGTGGCAGAAAACTGAAAACAAGTAAATATTAGAAATTAGGCATTCATTCTTAGCAAACAGGATTTTTTACTGAGAGAAATGGTGGATGCTGTGTGTCTAGATATCCTCAAACTAAGTCTGTGTGAAAGGTGGGCTCTATTCCAACCAGAATGATTTAGTTAGAAGCCAGGGATAATTTAGGAAATTTAGTGGCTTTTGATTAGGGTCAGAGTACATAATCTTGCAATACTTTTTTTTTTTTTTTAAATCCTGTATAGGTGCCTTGATGCAATATATACAATGCTTTTTAAAATGGAAATTTAGCCATCCATTTTCTCATCTGGTAGCAATAAGACATTTCTTGGCAACCACTGCTTTCACTTCAAGCTTTTAAAAGTGCTCTTCTTTGTATCTCACAGCACACCTGAGGGATGCCCAAATAGCCTGTCTGTGCCTATATTGTTGTTGCTAAAGTGAATTCACTGTTCTGTAGTTCTGCCCTGACTCTCAGCAGGCAGCATTTGAAGCAAACATTGGTGCCAGAGAATAGGTTTTATTTAAAATAGCAGAAACCAAAGCTGTCTGGCTACAGAGCATTAGTCTCTCACTGGTGTTTCACTGACATGCAAATGGTGTTTAAATGGTTTTGTAAAAACTTAATAACACTTAATTTGTAACCTGGAACTTCAGAACAAGAAGTCTTTTCTGCCCATTTGAAAAGCAAGACTTTGTTTTCCTGTAATGCATTGAACAGGAAACAATTTCACATTGTGGGCTTCAACACAGCCAAGTTTTGCTCAGTTAGTGAGCTGGACAAGAAGTTCAGGCTTTGCTTTTGAGTGTGCTGTCCCTTCACAAAACACAGCTCTGTATTTGACTCTGTGATCCCAAAGGTTCATCTGCTGGAAATCACTCACTTAGAAGCAAATGATTTGTGCCACAACAGTGACACTGCTCAGAGCAACACAAGCACTCTAATGCACTTATGCAAAGGAAAAACAGATCATGAGGATCCAAAGATACTGCTTGGGTTTAAGTGGAATATAAGAGGTAGATCAGCAATTTCAGAGCAGGTGCCCTCAATCCACATCTTGAGCAATAGTAAATGAAAAAAAAAGAAAAATAAACTCTGTGTGTGAGATAGTTAAAAGTGAGAACCTGTGGCACCTTCATGAAATGACAATCCTTACTGCTGTGGTTCATACTGTAGCTCACTCATTGTTATGAATAGCAACAGCTACATCCATATGTGATTTCAAATTTCCTTGCCTTGTGTAATATAATGGAACATCCTCTTCATGCATTGCTGGATTTATTTTTTCCTTCACTAACCCTCATTTAAATTCCAATTCAAGGTGTCTTTAATAAAACTCTGGACATGGTGACTGAATGTTACATATTTGATTGTTTCCTTCAGTTCAGAGTCCTCAATCTGAATTTTTCAGTGCCATGTTTAATTTTTATAAGCTTGTTTATTAAGCTTTTATCACATTGTAGTGCACCAAAGTAATGCAGGTTGTTATTTCAAAGATCTTTTCATGAATTGCACCTTCACAATGTTTTTCTCCTTCCACAGGACGTTACCCAAAACTTGTGTTCCACTTTGAACTCAAGAGAAACATCTTGTATTTCATATTAGAGACATATGTACCATCAATCCTGCTGGTGGTGCTCTCCTGGGTATCCTTTTGGATCAGCCAGTCATCAGTTCCAGCCAGGATCTGCATAGGTGAGAAGCTGATAAACCAAGGGTTGGATCATTAAGATTCCTTCTGCATTGCACATACTTGCCATCCATTTGCCATTCCAAACACTCCTGAGTTTTATGGAATTACTTTTTGGGTTTTCCATACTCAGTAAATCATATGGATTCCCCTTAAAGCCTTGCTATTCTTTAACTAAGAAAAATGCCTTTGGCAGCTACAGGAAGGAGACTTATAGGCAGGGGAGACTGCTGAAAGCAAAGCAAAAAACTGTCATTTTGGAAATAATTTAAACATATTCAAATACATGGCATGCACAGGCAATTGTGAGGCTTTTGTGAGGTCTAATGATACATACTAATTAACACATGAATAACAAGAGTATTATAAGAGATTAAATATAATTAATTTCAAATAAAGGATATTCTGAAAGAGAAAGAATGCAAATCAGGTTTGATCAGGCTGCAGGTGGGATGGAAAAAACACTCCTACAGAACAGGGAATAAAGAAGGATTTCACATGGAATGAGGCCAGTGGGCAACTACACTGAGCAAAATGGTGTCTGAGTATTTTAAAGGCACCTTTCCACAGATTTGCAATAATAATGTGTTAATCATAAATATACTTCCCATGACACCAAAATCTCTATCATTTTAATTTCTAGCCTTCTCAGCTTTGCTAACATTTTCCATCACTGTTTTTTATCATTTAACTTCAGAGTGACAAGTTAATTTTGCAGTCCTCTTCCTAAGACATGACCCATTTAATGCTATGGCATCCTAGGAGTCTCAGGTCTGGGGAAGACTCTCCTGCAGTAGGGCCCTTGCAGTAGAGGCTCTCAGTGCCATCTGTGTTATACTAGAACATCTATTTTTCCATTCCACAGGTGTCACCACAGTCCTTACAATGACAACACTGATGATGGGAGCCAGAACCTCACTCCCCAATGCTAATTGCTTTATCAAGGCAATTGATGTGTACCTTGGTATCTGCTTCAGCTTCATCTTTGGAGCACTGTTAGAATATGCTGTGACTCATTTCTGCACTCTGCACCAACTCAGCTCAAAGGAACTTCCAAAGGTATTTTAATTATTTGGTTGTTGACCTACAAATTGGATTTAAATTACACCTGCTAAAAAGAATGAATTCTCTTAGCACTAATGGTAAATGTATTTAAGCTATTCTTTTTTAGAATTAGAGCAGGGAAACATAATAATCTTGAGAAAAAGAAAACATGTTTGTATACCTGGAGTTTTTTTGGAAGAGATCAAACAAACTGAAGCACTCTTCCTTCTCTTTTGGTATGGGCTTCGTGCCCATTATCAATGTTCTGGATGTCTCACAAAAACCACAGGCACCATTGTCTCCCAGGCAATAGCAATTACTCACACTTCAAGAGTTAGGCTGAGCTTGGTGACTTGATCCTGCTGCAATATGGAAAGAAGAGTTTTTCATATTCCATTTATGAAAGTCAGTCTCCTGGCAGATGTCTTCATGTGCTGGGTGTATCAGGCCCCTGTAGCCTTCTGGTCTCACCTTCTCCTTCAGCAGCTGCACCTAAAGCCAGACTGGGATCCTTTTTCCCTTCTGCATCATTATTATAAAAGTGCTTTTTGTGGCTCTAAGGAGTTTCTCACAACTCTGAAATACCATGAAATACACTTAAAATAAAAATAGATGAAATCAACATAAGTATTTTTGAGTCTGGTGGTTGCTGAAGTAATGAGGACAGGTTCATGAAGAAGTTTTGTCACATCTTCCATCTCCAGTGTATAGCAGCTCTTTCATAGCAAGGGAAAAGAAATCACAAGGAAGCTGAAAGGTGATTGTCTTGCAGCTTTTAATTATGGAACTGAACCTAATATGCATGATAAAAAAGAAAATTTTAAGCAGCTTATGAAATTTCTGGATTAATAGACAAAAGTAAAACTTTGAAAATGAGAATAATACGAAGGGGGAAAAAGAGGCAGAAAGAAATTTGGTTGAGTGCTGTAGTGATAAATGTCCAGAAGAAGGAAGATTATTAACTGTTTAAGCCAAATGAGAAAAGAGCATCACAAATACCTAAGTAAAGCTCCTCAACATACTAATGAAACAGGATATTGAGCTCAAGTAAAAGAACTTCAAAACCTTTTGGAGATCAGGCAATATGTGTGTGGGGGGGTTATGTCTAGATAGTTTATCAATTAATTTGAGTTTTTGGCAGTTTGGATGAAAGATAGGTCCTGTAAATGCAAGAGAATATGTTAAAAGCTGTTGCTGGGTCTGGGTGCATGGAGAAAGACTGCAAAATGGCCACAAAGCTGAGCCAGCCCAGTGGGTTTTGTGTGATAAAGTCTTTCAGGGGATTGTCTGCAAATGGGCAAACACTCATTTCGAATGAGGATTTGAGTGGAAAGCCAAGTAATTTGTGTTGGCAAGGGAACATCAGTGACAACTCCCTGTGAGCATATCCATCTTGTGAAGTAAGTGGTTGTCATTTTGCTCATAGTGTAGGGGAAAAAAAAGCTGCTTGGAGATTCAGGTAAGAAAGTGTTTCAGTGCTTGGATGATTAAGCATCTTTGGATCTGTGAAGGGCACTTACACTGCTCTTATCTTCACCTGCCTCTGTCAGATTCCCTCTCATCTGGAGCAGATTCTCATGCTAGCAGATGGGGTGGGCATGGGAACTTCAAAACTGTGCATGAGAGCAGGTGGAGGTACAGCTGTAAAACGAGAAGGGAAAGTTTTGCAATTAATTTAATGACTAAAAGGGATAGCCTTTCACTTCAGGCATGTTTCCTGCCTTCTGCTGGGCATCAGCAGTGAGCAAGCAAGGCAAATGCACTTCTTGCCCACACAAAGATAGGGATATAAGAGAAGGAGCAATTGTTTGGTCCTAGATCAGCTTTTGACTCTGTAGAATAAGGAAAATGCTTGTCATGTCCTTTCCTAGTGCAGCCAAGGGCAAGCAATGCTTACTGAACAGGGTGTCAGGGAGAGCACACCTGACTTGTATTTCTCATTTCTTGTAAAAACAAACGCATCACAAGGGCAAAAATAGCAGCTAAAATCTCATGTCACAGTCTAGCAGGTACTTAGCAATTCATGTGTGAGTATTGTCACTGTAGATGTGTTGTCCTCATTACCATATTCTCTTGTGGACACAGGTTAATTGGAAATCTCACGTCTCTGCTTGTTATTCCCATATGTGAGCTGATAGAAAATTTGCACTCAGAATTATGTAAATAAACATAGGAGGGGAAATGGAAATGTCACCCTCTCTCTTGTATAGGCATTAGTTGTACTTGTTTCTCACTTTGCTCTTTGAAGATGTTGGGCACTGGCATATAAAACCCTTCTGAAGCCCCTGAGATCTCCAGTTTAGAACACAAACTGGTGCCAGAGCTCATCATATCCATTCTCTTGCAATGTTTCACATCATGTGAACCAGGACCCACAGAGACACCTCCAAAGCCGATGGCAAAAGCAGAGGAGCCCCTGCTGCAAGGAAGGTCAGGCAGACTGTGCCATTCACATCAGCTCCAGAACAACAGGCTGCTTAAAAGGAGAGGTTGCCTCTCCTGAATTTCTTCTCTTTTGTACAAAGGCATTAATTGTGCCTCTTATAAAGCACAGAAATAGTCCTTGGGTTTCCTCTGTCTTTTACCTAAACCTCCACCTTTAAGGGAGAATGAAGAACCGTTTGAAAACAGAAAATAATTCTGTAAGTGTGAAGTTCAGCCTCTCTGGTGTACCTGTGGAAGGTTCATTCAGTCTTTATGAGCACCACATGAGGTCCAGATGTGCAACTCTCTAGCTTGAAATCCTTTTAAACTTGAGCAGCTTTATTTTCCAGTGAAAGTGACAACTTTGTTGGCTCTTGGATGTCAGCAAACACTTTGCTGAGTGCAAACAGCAGCCACAGTAGCAGGTGTCATAGGCAGTGCTTTTTGGGTGATGTACAGCATCTTTCCTGGATGGTACTGATCTGGAATCTAAACAGAGCCCTTCTTAGTGCCAGCTGCCATTTCCTCATTGACAGCTGGCATCCAGAAAAAAACCTAGTATGACATTTATAATTGAAGCCACAGCTGAACACACAACACAATTTCTTTTTTATAAATTTAATATAAACCAGCTCAGTCTTTCATCATGGTCAGTTCTCCATAGCAATCTGGAAAAGTCCCTTTATAAACCCACTCTACAAGACTTCAGTTTTTTATGAATTAGCAGGTATGATTCTCTTCTAGACTAGCTCTCTCCTTTCCAAGCTATGTGATAAAGCACTTTTGCTATAAACTCCCCCTTGTTTTGCAACTCCCCCTGCCTTGTTGCTCTGCAAATAGAATCCTGTACATATGCACTGCTTATGGTATTTTCTGCTTAAGTAAGAGCTGCCCCTTGGGGAGCTGAAGGGAGTCAAGAACAACCTAATAACACTTCAGCCTCCTGGGAATTGCTCACATGCCTTGGTGAGAAAGGAAAAGTGGCACGTACACAATGTCCTTTCATGCTCTGAAATAAAACTAATTCTGAACAACTTGTAGCCAGCCCTACCTGAGAGAAAAATAGACTCTTAAACTGAGCAATGTCCCAAATCCTGATGGTTTTGAAGTAAAGGTGTTGTAATGAAAAATGAAAGCAGGGGGGAAAAAGTCAGGACTCTTCTGCCAGGCTCCTTTATTTTATTAACTTTCCAAGTGCTGAGTGCATTCATTAGGCTGTTGCTCCAGTCTCCATTTCAAGTACCAGGCACTGCTGACAAAGGCTCCTCTGCCATCCCCAGCACTCCCCTCAGCTGCCTGGACCTTTTGAAGCAGAAGAGAGAGATATTTATAACAGAGTCAGGCCTCAAGTTAAAACTCAAGGTTTGAATTTTAGTACTACCCTGGGGATTATTTAAGGTTCAGACTGGAGTTTTATGGATTGATCCTCTTAATGCTTTATAGGCAGATTTTTATCCCAGCCTTTCACACAGAGATGTGGGAGGGGGGGTGGAGGATGACCAAGGATTTTTGGTCAGTGTATTTTTAGGATAATACGTGGTGTGGAGAGCTACGTTTATCTCTGAAATAAAATATCCCAGATTTTTTATTTTTTTTAATTGTAAGTGGAAAGCTGTAATAATCCCTTTTCTACCACCATTTGTTCTGCTTCACTGATTCACAGCAGTTTGAGGACATTGTCCTGACTCTGCTCTAATTTTCAAGGGTGTCAGTAATTTTAGATAAAGAAGACTCAAGGCTTGTGCTGTGCATATGCACCCTGGGTAGAAGAGCAATTCTGTACTGGCATGGAGAGCACTTAGGTGGCTTAATGAGCTTTCTTTGACTTTAATAGCTGGGATATACCTAAATGAGCTTTTTGTCTGGCTGCACATGGGGATGTACATCTTAACCTTTCAGAAGTTTGTCCTTGTGTAAACTGTTTCTGCTCATGATGCAAATGGAAAAAAGCAAGTTGGTCAGAAGAAAGAGATTCTGCATTCTACACTTCACAAATAAATTTTTTAGACTTGTCTTACACTTATGCCACCTACTGATTTGGGAGGTAATAAAAGTATCAAGAGAAAATTAAAATTATATGTATGCCTACCTGAATTAAAATGACCCCTTCTCAAAGTATACATAATAAGGTTTAGTTTAGATGTGGAATTGGAGCCAGCCTTTGTAGGTCATTTCTTCTAGTGTCTCTGCAATATCTCAAGCCAAACTAAATACTCTAGAAATTCCAAGGAATTTTTAGAGCTGAAGCTGCAGCTGATGTCTAATCCTGTGTCCTCTGAGTCAGTAACAGAAAACCCACTGACTTCAAAGGGTGAAAATTTCATACATGAACTTCATGGCTCTGAGCCATTTCTAATCAAAGAAACAAAGCCCACCAGAAGGCTTATACAACATTCTCCAAAGACCTGTCTTGATGCAGTGAAGCACATAAAAATATTCTTAACCCTAGCATAACTTTGAACTTAAAGCAGGGGTTCCAGGACTAGACAGAAAGCATCACAAGCTATTCAGTATTAATTCAGCTGTGGGTGGGGCTTGTCCCTCTTTATTTTTAGAGTAACTTGGTTTTTAACCACAAAGCACCAGGATGAAGTGGCCAGTTGCACACAAGGGGAGTCTCTTGCATCCTGGGGTGCTGGATTTGGGTGCAGCCAGCTCAGCTGCTGGTCAGCAGCTCCCCCACCTCTCCATTTCCATGCTGGGGCTTTGCCTTCACTTTCTGGGCAGCAACCTTTGCTGGTATTTGCCCTGAGCAGAAGGCAGTTTACTGCTGTGCATTTCAGGGATTTGCTGCTATCTAGTAAAGTTCCCTGTCCCTATTTTAACAAATCCAGATTTGCTTGACAGTCCTTCAAAAGTTTTTGCTGTATGGCATTGCTTAAGTCAATGTTTCCCCATAAATGGGGGCTTTGAGAGCTGAAAGGAGCTGCCTGGTGCCTGTGAGCTTGTCCTTGAAGGCAAGGAGTGAGACAGAGGAGGAGTCACAAGAAAAATCCCATTTGCTCCAGCTCTAAAGGAAACAGGAGATGAAACATGCACTTAAGTACGTGGTTTTGTTCCTGTCAGATTATTGATGATGATGATGGTGAAGAAGAGAAGAATGGAGTCCTGGCAGCAGTGACAAACAGTTGCAGTGCCCCTGACAACACGAACGAGCCCGACTCAAACCAGAGCAAACGACCCAGCACCGACAGAAAAAGGGAGAGAAGCCAACACAGTGTCTGCAGCTCAGCAATGTCAGTCATGAGAAGACTTTTCTGCATCTTTGATTGCTTCCATGTTAAAAATCCTTACCACATAGACAACTATGCCAGATTCTCTTTCCCGTTATCATTCATGATAATTAATGTACTGTATTGGGTGTATTATTTGTATTTCTAAATATTTTATTTTGGAATATTAGTTTAATGTTTAGAAAGTGGACATGGGAGGGGAAGTTGCAGAAAAAATTGAGAAGTTAAGTTTGGATAAAGGGATATAAAAAGACATGCCACCTTTTCAAGTGTGTCTGAAAATTCTGTTAACTCACTTTTCTGCTTTTAAATGTCTGTCATCCAAAACTGGCTTTGTATTAGCATGCATGTCCCCTGTGAAACTACTTATCAAAGGCCAGTAAGTCCTTTTTTTTAATATTTAATGCTCAACTTTGTAAAATAAGAATTATATTATACTTGTTTCTGAACTCCACTGAATAAATGTAAAAATAAAATGCTGTTTTCCTTTTCTGCTTTCTGTACTCAGTTCCTTCTCATTTTTGTCAATAGTGCATACATTTTTCAGATTATATAAGAAAATGTTTAATTGCAGATCAAAGTGGTTTTGCTATGCAGCAAAAAACAGTTTTGAAGACATGAGCTACAAACACCAACCAAAGAGTCTGTTCATCTTTGTAGGGTCACAAATGTGTGTTAAGATCCCTCTGCATTTTCAGACAGAACTCCCATAGTCATCATTGGCTTTTCTCAGTAAGTGCAGGGCAAACTACAGAAATAGACTGGAGCCAAAAGGTTTACATCCAGAGATGTATTTCCCTGAGTGAGGATTTAGTCATTCACCAATCCTTAATGGAAAATGGCAATTTATCCTGATGTTTATGCTCTGTACTCTGCTCAGTCAAACTGCCTGGGTAACTACTGTGCAGAGGAAAAATTTGATATGCTTAATTTTCAGCTTAGGAAATCCTCTTGAACTGCATTCAGTTAAAAAATTTCACATAAAGGTGGAAAACTTCTTGAACAGAAAAGCAAACCCTGCATGTGTGATAGCTCTTGATAAGATAGGAAAAGTTTTACACAGATAAAATGATGTCCCACATGAGAGAATGGTTACAGGTGATGAAAAACCATAACAGTATTTCCAAGTGGTTACTTCACTGACAGATATTACAAGCCTGTTTCCTTCCTACACTGCAACATGGAAGCTGAAAGGTGCTTATCATTAAACCTTTTTCTGACCATAATACGTGTATCTGTTGCATATATTGGAATAAAGGTGTGCATGTGCTCTCATGCACTGTGTATCTTGTATTTCTGGTGATCAGACTCACTGCACACTTGCAAATGCATTAAAAAGCTCCCCTGACATGGACACAGCTTATCACCAGGTGCTGCCTGTGAGGAACATGTTACATAAGAAGGAAGGAAGTGCAGAACACTGTGAGACAGATTTGCTCTTGCTCCCATTTCAATCCATAAAAATCATTGCATACTGGTAAACAATTATTAAGTCACTAAAATCCCCTCAGTATTCTTATTTTCTAAAGGTTGACTACTGAAAATTTCTTTCTCTGCTGCTATTAGTAATGCCCTTTGCGAAGCTTATTGAGACAGTGCAACCTCAAGACCAGTCTAGTTCCCCTTTGTACCTTGTGCTATTCTGACTTTCATATGAAAGTAAATACAGTCAAGAAATCAAACTAAGGCTGCCTGTATTAATGAGCAAAAACAACAAAAAAATCTATTATTTTATTTATCATTCTTCTACTGAATATTTAACCTTAAACCCTTTAATCAGGAACAGGCTGTATGACATTTTTTTCTTGGAGGTGTAAAACTGGATTCAGCTTTTTTTCCAATTCTTACTCCCATAAAATTCACAGAAGACAAATATTAAATCTTCAGACTTAGTTTCTTAATTTTGAAGTCTACATTGTCCCTGGATCTTTTCAAACAGTTACTTGTCATGCTAACACTGAATTTGGGAGCATATAGTTTTTTAGCTTTCAATTAATTTGGAGACAATTCACCTTAAATATTATTTTTTAAAGCTGTTGAAAGTCTGAGCATCTTTATTACAATGCACTAGCTGAAAATAGGATCTGTTTTCCCACTGATGTGCTAATTGTAAATATTTTTATACACTGAAGTCCCCCATGTTTTCATGAAAGAATTAACTGCACAGCCAGATTATTCATTATTTTGCATCAACTATTGCATAGTTCTGCATTAATTGCTAATTTCAGAAATAAAACTTGGTTTGATGTGAATTTGTTGTAAAAGATGTTCTCAATGGATTTACAGTGTGGTGTATATGAAGAATGAAGATGATAATGTCATTTATCTGTTCAAACATAGTTTCTGTCCCAAGAAACTCCCAAATCCCTTGGAGTCAGTCAGAAAAGCTCCCCTAAGTGAAGAGCATTCATGAACAATTCCCTGAATGCTACAACTCAGAGGAAAATTAGAGAGGGAGAAGTCTTTCAGTGCTAAGACCAGGGGCCAAAGTTGAGGCTGAGGGAATGAAAATTACTTTGGTTTAATGTCTGATGAAAAGACCACTTTCTGGTTGATAGTGGAGTTTCTTACTTGGATTTTCATGTGTTCCAATCAGAGACCTTCCAGAGTGATAATTCAGAAATGTTTTATTTGAGACCCCTGGAGGCACAAAGAGGTGCAGGGTCCCATCAGGAGCTGATGGTGCATCCTCCTGCAGTTTTTCTTTGCTGTTAGCAGGACAAGCCCAGCTTCCCATGGATCCAAAGGCAGCAGCCAGCCTGAGGAATAACTTTCCTTCCTTTGTGGAATGTCTCCAAGCCAGGTCTTTTAATTGATCCAGCAGCCATCACACAGGTGTGCAAGCATTGTAAAACTAGAAAAACACCCCTGACCTCAGCAAGATCTTTGATACTGTTTTCTTTCTTAATGGAAAAGTATTATGGAAATACAATTCTATGTTGAGATATTTAATCAGATATAATATTTTATTTTTTAGATTTTAGGCATGTGAAGGTGTTAATCCTTGCTACTTTTCCTCTTCATCAATTATCTGGTGTTTTTCAGATTCAGCTATGCTTTAGATAAGTATCTCCTGCAGCTGCTTACTGTGGTGCCAGCTGTGATACTTTGAGAGTATTTGAAATATTTCACCTGAATCAAGAGGGAAATGCTAAGGAAGGTGATATTTTACAACAGGTACTCATTAACCCTCTCATAAACTAAGAAGGCATTTTAAGTCACTATCAGATAATTTCTTTTAAGACGTGAACAACCAAATATCCCATCTGAATATTCCAGTCAGCACATATGGCAAACATAAGAGAATGGATCCATCTGTTGATCTGAGTACTCATTTTCAGCACAGTGGCCTTGTTTAACAGTGCAACAGTAACTTAAATAAACTTTCCTGCTTTGTAAGCCTCTTCAGTTTTTTGTGCTAATTATTTCAAGAGAACTTGCTTGCATGGGAAAATATATTAAGGAAAGGAAGATGCCCCACGTTGTCACCCTGTACTTCAAAATAAAATTATGCAAAAGATTATAGATTAGAGAAAACTCATGTAGAGTAAAGCTGATGGCAGAAAAGGAGGACAAGAAGCACACAGAGGTGAGCCTTGGGGTGGTGCAGAGTGCCTGGAGGGGCTGGGATGCTGCTGCTGGTACAGTAGATGGAGCTCAGGAACTGCTCTGCAAATGCCAAACGCTGGGCAGGGAGGACTCCAGGGAAAAGCTGCTACAAGCTGACATGTGTACTGTGGTAACCAGGTCATGTTTGTAGGGACAGATTAATTAAAGTCAGGCAGGACAGCATTGTCAGGTGGGCAATTTTTCATGCTTCAGGCTTCTCAAACCCTGATTGTTGTTTCCACCATCGAACATATTCTGCCAGTCCACAAAGTAACTTCATGACTGCAAGACCTTGTGTTTTAAGCATGAATTTTCTGTCTTTCTCTCAAGGTTTTCTCCTGCAGGTTAAAATGTTTCAAATCAAAGCATTACAGCACCTCAATATTTCAAGGCAGGCAGAAGACTGGCTCTATGAACAGTTTCCCCATAAATATTTATGAATTCTAAATAAATGATCCCAGGTAACTCACTGGCATAATGATAACAGTTGCCACAAATATCAAGCTAATTTTAAAAGCCAGTTTCAACCAAGAAAATTTTGCTTGAAAGAGGGCTGGTTGAGAAGGTGGGAAGATGAGCTATGAGGGTCTTCTGGGCAGACTAAAAGGTCAGTGCAAGAACAAGCCCTCTCAACCTGAGAGCTGAAAGCTGCAGTGGATTCTTCTTGCAGAGTAGTGGGTGCTTGACAGTGCTTAAAGCAGCTAAGCTGGACACAGTTTCAGACTCTGTAATGGATTTGCAGTCACTTGTTCTTTAACTTTATAATTAAAACCAGGGGTCCACTTTAATAATATTGCCAAATTCAGCTTTTCATCATTTTCCATCTGGAGGTATCTTTTTTCCCAATCCCATCTGACTGTCAAACTTTCCATCCTCAGAAAAAGAAGGATAAGGGGGTATCTGGGGGCATTTCAGTCTCATGATGTGAGTTTACTCATATAATTTGGGTTCTGGGTTTCTTTCCAAATTGGAATGGGCCCTATTTTCCTATTCCAGATCAAACACAGACAAAACTTCAGAAGACAAGAAACCCCAGAAGATTTTAGCACCATCATGTATGTGCACAAACCATGACTCTGATTCATTTTGCAATTCTGCTCTGAAGTTTAACCCAGGTTTAACCACTGGATAACTTCATCTGTGAAAACACACAGATATCTCCACTACTGTGCTGCAGCACAGTAATGCAGCAGGTAATTTTGGAACCTAAACAGGGTTTGATGCCAGGTTTATTTGATTTCTTCTAAAGGCAAGGAATTTAATCTTTCTGCTTTAAAATCAGACCAGGAATGGATTCAGAATAGCAGCTCTGGTTCTAATTGGGGCTTGGCCACTTTGGATGCAGAGCAAGCTGAAAAAATTAGAAAAAATTAACATGAGAGTATAAAATGGAGTTCAAACCTGAATTACATATTGACATGCTCAGCTTGTCAGTGCCCCTGGTGCTCATGTTAAAGTTTTTGATGCTGTATCTCAGGAACAAACACATGAGATTGGTCACCATGGGCAGAGCTGGCATTGCATGCAGACATACATTTTTGTAAAACAGAGAAGAAGGGGCTGTCTCCTCCTTTTCTATGTCCCAGTTTTGTTAGAAGCCAGTTCATTTTGGTCCACTTCCAGTCTTGGTTTATTGAGCACTGCTCTGAATGAGGGCCAGAACAAGGTGACCAAAACCAGTGCATTATGTGTATACTGTGTATACTTCTACAGGAACCATCTGTTCATTAAATGCACTGGAATGCTGATCCATTGGACTCATATGCAGGACTAGGCTGTGCATGTTGCTAAGTCAGTCCTAATCAAAGTGCTTTCCATTCACAGCAATATATTTTGGAATATATTTAATGAATACAGCTGTCATTTTTGTGAGGTTTTTTTTTTTGGTGGTATTTTCTATGCTTGTGGAGAGAAGATCTACAGGAAAAGCTTCTACCATGTGCTCAATGTATGAGTTGGCTGCAGGGATCTAATCCAATCCTTGCTTACCTTGATAACCCTTAAGTGCATTTTGGAGAACAGAACTGACAGTGCTGACCTCAAAATAATAATATAGCAGATTAAGTCTGAAGAAAATTTTTAACTAGGTAAATATAAATCCAACCTTGCTCTCTGCTTCTTTACCAGGAAGATAAGATATTGAGCATTATTTTATCTTTCTCCTTTATCATCTTTGTGTAAGTATTGTGCTCAAGTATCATTACTTTTTTGAGGTTATTTCATAATGAAAGATTTTGAGAGCCTTGTAGTTTTTCTTTCATTAAAAGAAAAAAACTAAAGCATGATGTGCAAATAACTAGAAACTTTGAAGTCTGAGCCTTCCTATGCCCCAGGATAATTTTAATTCTACTGAACAACCTTTTCATGTAGTGCTGGTCCACATTTTGTGAAGCCTGATAATAAGAACTGATAACTCTGGAGACTTCCATAATTTCCATAAACCATACACCCTTAGGGATGCCAACTACATGGCTGACCCTGCACCATTTCAAACCCACATATTCTTACATATGCTACTCTTCTTATTTCAGGTGTTACAAATGGCCAGACTCAAAAATGCAAATTCCTCATTCTCTTACTGTCCTTACCAGCACATTCCTGCTGCTAGGTAATGGCAAAGTTTTCCTTTGGTTGATCATTCCTACTGTGCAGCTCCAGCTGAATATTCTGTCCTTCATAAGTAGCCATTCTATGATGCTGGAAAAACTCAAAAGGAAGAAGAACCTGTTACTTTAATTTTACTCTCATAACCTAAATTTCTAAATTACCACTTCTGGGCAAATAACTCAAAGTTGCATTTGCCTTGGATTGCCACACATTACATTTAAGGAGACCTGGACCCTTTGTTTCCACAGCCCAGCTGTAGGTTACTGTTCCTGTAAACAAGTGCACATGATGGCCTGAGCTGGATTTCATTCCTGTCAGACACCTGGAATTACAATCCAGCTTTTCACCAGCAGGATCAAAAGCTGCTCCTGGATGTTTTGCATCTCTGCATGTGCCTTTCTTCCAGCTCTGGCATTTCCCTTCCCAGAAGGCTCCACATTGCTCTGTGATAATGTCAGGTCTCCAGATGCACTGCCATGCTGGACTGAAGATGACAGACAAACAAGCCAACATCATCAATTTTAGTGATATTTCAGCATCATCCTGCTCCTGTGTCATTCCTGTGTATACTTCAGCCATCAATCCATGTTTGTCTAAAGTGGTTCATGCCAGAACCTTAAATGTGGAGGAAGCTGAAGAGGCCAATTTATTGTATTTTGACAAGGACAAGCCTCATCTGGCAATCCAGTGAGGCTGAGTCCATCTGGTGAATAGTGCATCCACTTTCTCAGATCCAAATTGCTCTATTGGTTTTCATGACCCTCTTATCTCTGCGCTGTCTCTATCCACCCAGTTTCCTTATCACATAATAGGATTGTGCCTGTATCTTCCAATTTCATTTCTATTGGTTTCCAATCTGTGTGCTGGTCCATCAGCCTCTCCTGCTGAGAGATGGGATCACTCACCCTGAAATGCTCATCTGCAGGGACACTCCTGGCATGGCTGATCACTCCCTTTGCCTCTTTGGGCTTCACTTCTCATTTGAGTCACTCCCTACACCAAGGGGATCCACTCTCCACACCTCTGCCTCTCAAGGGCTCTCTAAGTGAAAATCTTCAAGGAGTTAATTAGAAATTTGATGTTTCAATATATATCTGCCTGCTAGTCCCTGCTGTCTAATTTTTTGAACCTATTGTTGTATTTTTAAGAAATATGATAAAGGAACAGAAATCTCAGGGACAGGACGTTCCTATAAGATTTATGTAAATAGATGTCTAGGTCAGAGAGACATCTGAGAGGTACTCACTGAGAAAAACACTACAGCATGAGCTGGAGTCTTTAAATCCCAGAGAATACACACTGAAGAGGGCACATCAAAATGTCTCAAATGCAGAACAAGCTTCAGTCACAATTTGCATCTTCCAGACATGAGAGTCAATCAACACTGAACCAAAAATCTGGAGAAAAATCAAGCTTCATTAGCTCTAATATTCATGAGTTACTTCTCCAGTCCTCAGAGACTGAAAGTGAGGTACAAGGTCAGAGGCACTGCTCTCTTTCCTTTTTTTTTTTTTTCTCTGAATTACAGTGGGTTTTAAAATTTACATCTTCAGCTTGGTCTCTGGGAGAATATAATAAAAACAATGCTGGTATAGTTATAGAAAAATATTTATGTTACTAATATTCCTCTTGCTCTTACTCTCCCTGCATCCTCTGCTCCTTCTGTCATCTTTATAAATCTTTGCAAACACACTCTTTTAGAATCAGATTTCTTTTTTATCTGAATTTAAATCTCTCTTGATGGCATGAATTAAACCAAAATTCAGCCTGTCCCTTGCACATCTGGCCCTGCTTGACCTTATGGAAATCAAACTGGAACATACAAGGGGGAAAAGTTACTGGAAGAACTGGCTTCATATTTGCATAATTAAAGAATAGAGAAAGAACAGCTGAAGCAAAAATATTAATTTTTAGCTGAAACAAATTTATTTTATTCATCTCCCAAGCAGATTTTTTATTTGTGGTTCTGATAGAGAGCAGGTCACTGGAATTTTACAACATATGCAGAAGATAATTCACCTAGAACTTGAAGAACAAAATAATGATCAGAAGAGGGTGCTCTCAGCTCATGTTATTTTGGTTTTGTTTAGAACATTTTGGTGGAATTCTGCAGAATTTTCTTCTCCCTTTGTTGAGATCAATAAAAGGTCTCTTTGTAATATATTTTCTGGAATTTTTCACTAAATAGATCACTCTTGTGCAAAATACAGGCTCAAGTTTTTGATTCCAGATTTTTCTCTATGCTTTAGAAAGCTTTCTGTAATATTAGCTGAAGTCATTTCACAATGAGCTTTGTGTCTGGGCTCCCACTATTTTGTATGTTATGTTTATGTTCTCATTCAGTCCTACTCTGTTGAAATTAGCATGTACAGGAACTGATTTCCTAGCAGTCATGACTGATACTGTGGAAAACTTTAAAAATTGCAAGAACAGTAGTCCATTTCAATATCAGTAGCATTTTTAATGAAAAATAAACAATAATATATGACTTCAGTAATCAATTTCCAATGATTGAAGCATCCTGCATATCTAAGTATTCACAAAAATATTTATTAGTTGATCTTTAGAGAAGAATTTAATAAAAACTTAGTGCTGCCAATGAGATTTTTTTACCAAACCATTTGACCACAGAGTTCACTTCAGGGAGCATGATATATCAGAAAATAACTGACATTTGTTAAGCTTTATTAAAGCAGTGCTTATGTCATGGATAAAAATAAACCTTTTAAAAGTTAGTTGATATATAGGTGCAGTTTTTCCATTTTTTGGATCACCAGTCTTTTAAGGTGATGAAACTGTGCTGTGCACACATGACTAGAACACAAAAAAAGTGATGGCTATAATCCCAGATGTTGCAGAGTCTCTTTCCTTGTCTGAAGTGGTGAGGCTCAGGGTAAATTCAGGCAGAAGGAAGGCACTCCTTTAGTTGGTGCAATGCAGCATTTAGCTCTGGTCCAGCCTGCTCATGGAAGAAATCTCTCTGATTATTCCCCACTATTGCACTCTTTCCAGCAGTACTAGCACTTAAACAAAGCAGTGTAGCCATCTTTTATAGGCACACACCAAAACTGCCTGGAGGGGGAGAGTTGTGCTTCTTGTATTGAACAGCAGTGATTGGAATGGATGGCAAAAGGATTCTCACCCTTTGTGCCTGTGTACATTTATTTATCTGTGTCTAGAGTGCCTGTGTACATACATCCATGTATGTCTTGATATGAGCTGTACAAATGTGTCTGGAAAAGGCTGGATTTTATTAATGGATTCCTTCTGCACTTTAGACACTGCTTTTCAATTATGAGCATCAATGGTCAGGTCAGACCTAAAACCAAGTAATAAACAGGGCTCCTGCAGCTCCACGTGCAGAGAGGGGCTCCTCACCAGAGTGGCCTTTTGGAAAAAAGTTAACTAAGTAAAATACAACATCCCTGCCTCACCGTGTCTGTTTATATCTGGGCAAAAATGGCTGATGTTTGCCAGGACTTTGATTAAGGAAAACCAGCCTTCCACCATTTCAGATACAGGTTTACACTTTTGTATTCTTCCAGAAGAATGTTTAGAAATCAAAGTTAGAAAAAGCAGAAAAAAAGATCAGTTTTCTCATGCTAAGTTTATCTGAAAGCACCATATTACAAGGAGGTAAGCTGTCACTGCTATTCTAACAATTTCCATTGAGGTCCCTGCTGTCCTCAACATGACAGGTAAAAAAATGAAGGAGCCCTGTGGCTGGGCAGCACTCTCCCAGCTGTCAGGAGAGAAGATAATTTCTGGCCTCATATGCTTTAGTTACAAAGTGGGAGCCAAAGGCATATCCAAGAATAAAACATGAATTATTAGATATCCACCACATACTGAAGAAGTGAAGTCAGACACCACAGGTCACCCTTGCAGCTGCTCGGGCTGGGAACGTGTCTGGAGGGTCAGCAGTGAGTGTGCATCAAGGAGTCACAGGAAAAGGCAGGACAGAGCCATCAGCTCAGCAACCAGCCTGCACAGACAGAAAGGCCACACTCCCCCTCTAATCACACTGATTGTGAAAGAGACACTGAAATGTGGGAAGGAATTGCAGGGGGATGTTCACAAAATCACAGCTGACCTCTCTGAGACTTGGACAGGGAGCACAGATACAAATGATCTGCACTGCAGCTAAAACACTGCATTGCAGACAGGAGAACAGAGATTTGCCCTTAAGATCTAGCAAGTATTACAAATACAAATGTGTGTATAGCATGACCTGAGAGCTGGTAACATGCTGCTTCCTTTGCTGCCTGGAAAATTCAGTCAGATTTGGCTGAGGGAAAGAATGATGTTAGCAACAATCACTCAGTTTCTAAATGCCTAGAAGAAAACGGGCAGAAGTGTAATGAGAGCCCCATAAAATGGCACTTTGGAAAGTATCAGTCTATTTCACCTATTTCTGAGAGAACTTTCTACCCAAAATGAGGCTCCTGCAGTAAGAAAGGGAACAGACAATCCCATCCCAGAACACCACAATTTCCTTGTCTGATTGCCTTTGCATTTGTTGAGGTGTAAGCTGAACAAAAGAGGAGTCTGAAGGTTTGATTTTCAATAGATTTTACTTCCCACTGGCAAACCAGCATAAGGAGCACTGTAGTGTCACAGAGCACTGACTTGAGATTTTCTGAGGCTTGAGTGATAGTCCCAGCTCTGCTGGTGTCCTTTACAGCTGGAAACTCCTCTCTTACTAACATTTCACATAAAAGTGCTCTGCCTAATAAACCAAACTATTGTCAGCACTTACATATTACCCTTAAGAGAACAGATTTTGAGTAGGACTTACTGGATTACAGAAAAGGGAGGAGCACTGGATTTTGGGATATCTTTTAGTTTCTAAAATAAACTATTTTTGTCTCTGTGATGACCTTTATTGTCAGGGCAAGGGCAGGCACAAAGACTTGAGATAAGTCATATGGTGAAGATAACTGCTTGGATTTGGAATACTTCTTAATAAAGACCAGTGTTAATCAAAAGCAGACAGTTTATCCTCATGAGCTCTGAATCAGCTTTTCGGATGTGTAGGGGTAACAAATATGAGCATATACTATGTAAAACAATTATATGCAAACTATTTTGCAATAAAAAACTACCTTGTTTCTAAGGCAAATTGAAATAAAATATTTCAAAAAACTCAAGTTTTTCTACTTCAGTGGAAAAAGATGATTGCTTTTCACAAAAAGTCATCTTAGCATTTTGTCTGTTTGATGCCTCAGCCTACAAAGAATGATCTGAATTATGCCACTACTGAAAATATCAAAGAGCAATGGGTTGTTTTTTTATAGGTCACAACAAAGAATTTATATTCAATATTTCTGTCTTGATTTGTCTTTAACTTCACCAGCACATTCACAGCCAGCAAATGAACTGTAAATAGTTGCTCCTCTAGCTCCACTATCTGAGGGAGCAACAAGCTGTAAATTGCTATGGATGTGAATATTTTTGAACATTCTCTTTATTTTTTTGGCTTGTATTCTTACTTTGACTGTCCCAGAAAACATGACCTGATTACAGGTACAATGTAGATCTTTATATGCTGGCAATTGCTGTTCAGCTAATGATTTAACCTCCTGGAATTTTTGAATAGCTTTTATTGTTTACTGCTAAATATTTTTACTATTCATAAAGAGCCAGGGTCTGAAAGCTGTTGCTAACCCAACTTGCCTCCATCAATTAGCAATGATTTGACATTAAAAAAATGACCACTAGTGTATTTATTTCCTGGAGTCTCCTTTTCCACCAATTCTTAATCACCTGCTTCTGAGTGATTACCACTTTACTGCAGGTGAGGTATCAACACAACAGCTTGAATGTCTCCTGCTTCTTTGGATAGGCAGCACAAGGGCTTACCAGGGCAATTTTGGACCTCTGAGGAAAACATAAGCAAGAAAAATACAGAAATCCTTGTATAGACTTCAGGCTATCATATACGTAAAAAAAAAAACAAAAAACAAAACCTTGGGATGGATTTCTGCAATAAATCTAAAGCAAAGGATATATGACTGATTATGCACCTTTTACCCCTTGTTGGTAAAGTCTGTGGGGATTCATCTCAGATTTTTTAAATTAGGGAAAATGAAACTAAGAACAGCAGCAGCTGGATCTCGATTTAAAACCAGCATCTGTAAAAGCTGATTTTCTTTCCTCCAATAACAACAAAAAAATGCAATGAATGTTTTACAGTTAAAGTTCATTTATGTATAAAGAACCACAAAGTTATTTCCTCATTGCAATGACTGTAATTGTATTGCTTCAGATAACCCACAGACATTTCTATAGGACAGAGAACTATTCAGTACCATGTGAATTCAATCCTTTTCAGAATTATCCCAGCTGGAGGATAGGGAATAAATGACTGAATGAAGGTTTGCAAAATCCTGCCCTACACTGACACAGAGATTTCAGCTATTCATGGGATTGTTTTGGGGATCTCTTCATCAGTAAGTCATTTTGTCTATGAAACTTTCCAAAAGTCCTGTACTTAATGGTACATATGTCCTTCTTTTTTACATTTGAGATCTGTTTAAGCTCTGTCTTTAACACCGACTTTCTGAAGACTTAAAAACCTCTCTGTGATGCACTTTGGGGAATTTTGTCTAAGTAGAGGATTGAAGGCTGGTTCCTGTGCTTAGATGCTTTATTTGAAGTTGAAAACTAATGCAAGTTTAAAATGTACTTTCTGCCCACATGCAAATATTTCTCCTGAAATCCTGCCAGTGAGAGAACTGAGCCTGAGTCTATTGCCAGGTGAAATAAGTAAATTGCTACCTTGCTGGCTCAGTTTGCTAGTAAAACCAGTATCTTACACTGATAGTGCCTCTGGAAGTGCAGAGTTAAAGTGTGAAGAGTTTGAAAAGGAGCCATTCAGATGTCAACACTGTTTGAGACCCTACAGGATTAATATTATTGAGCTATGCTTAATCTTTGCACAAATGGCAAAAAGGTTTTTTACTTACATTTGTGTGTTGACTACCAGTCTACAATTCCTTCCTCTTCCTTTCTTCAACCCTGATAAATGAGTTGTATGTGAGTTGGATGCTTTGGAAAATGAACCATTAGAATAAAGGATGATTTTTTTTTTACAACTGAATTTTTATCAAGGGAAATTATTTCTATAATCATGTGCAAAGCAGGACCTGAAACATTCTAGCTAATATCTGAGAAAAGGCCTATGGAAAGATACTGCAGGGATACCTGTGACTGAATTGCAAACTCCATTTCTTTCCTTGAAGCTTTGCCTAGCTGGATAAAACAAAGAAGCAGTGAAAAATAACACAAAACATAACACAAAATGGGGGATAACACAAAATGAAGATTATTAAGAAGTATTGAGCCAAGATATATATATATATATATATATATATATTTATCTATATATCTGTATGTGTGTGTTTGTCTATATGTATATATATATACACACACATACATATGAGCAATATTTTAAAAAGAAGAAAAACATATCCAAACTTTTATGTGGAATAACTGTATTTTGTTTATTTGTGTTGGAGTATTTTGTGCTACTTCTCTGGCAGACATGTCACAAGTGTAAGTCTTGGGGAAATGCTGACAGAAAAATGATGCTGTGGGGATTTCAGTCTTACTGATTAATAATTTTGGTTATGCTGCTTGCTTAGTGGATCATGTGTTGTTTTCCCAACTGACAAGCTGCAGAAGCAGGTGATATTTTTCTCTGAATTTCAATATTGACTTGGAATGCATGATGGTTTAATATTTTTTGCTGTTAATGATTTAATTGACAATATTAAAAGATAAATAAGCCCTGCCAACAACAAACAACTATGGCTTGCCTGCAATTGATCCCATTTGGCAGGCTCCAGCTTGGAGATGGATGCATGTTCCTCTGCAGAGAACCAACTGCTCAGGAGAGGGCTGCACTAGACAGCAAGCCCAGTCCTCCAGGACAGATGTGTCTCAAGAATGTCACCTCTGGCTCTCTCTGTGCTGGTGTCCAGGCTGCAAACAGCCCTGATAGGGATGAAAAGTGGCATAACCACCTTTGCTATGCAAGGATTTCTTACCCTGACAAGCATAAATTAAATTTTGCTCTTCTTGGGAAAGAAAGTTGTTTTGCATTATGCTTGTGAACGATTTATTTTAATTTTCTGTGTATTTCTTGTTCCTCAAGATGGTATTACAGGCTCAGCTGTCCCTTGAACCCGAGCTCAGGCTGGCACTGCAGAGTGGATAAGGACTGTTTTGGCAGGGCTGTTGGGTGTCCTGCCAGAGAAGGATGTGTTTGTCATAGCAAAGCTCAGAGATCCATTCCTCTTCCCTCCAGCCCTCCTGGGCCATACATGGCTCCACCAACACTCTATGAATGGAGTTTCCAAATACCAGTGAGCTATTAAACATTAGAATTTAATCCTTTTTGTTGTGTTACTGCATGCAGGATTTGTCTGGGTTTTTTTTTGTGTGGGGGAAAGTGGTGAAGTGCCTGGCAGATTACACAAGGAGCAGAGGAGGAGAAAGGGTAGATTTGCAGCAATGTCTGCTTAAGGAAGAGTTTGGATCACTGACCTATGTCACTTCTTATTTGCTTCTATGCATGTGTTTGGCATGTCCTAAGACAGGCTCTTAAATCTTTGCAACCCATTTTGGTGCTAAGAGGACCCTTTCTATGGGGTGTTCACTTCATTTTACTTAAATAATCTCTTAATGTATGTGGCTCAGTGTATTTACTGAGCTGGTATAGATCATGCTCCTAATTGAAAACCACTGAACTCAATAACATTCCAGAAAAATGTCAATAGTCTGCCTTATTATATCATACAACCTTTTCAAATATTGTTTCTCAAGTAATTTAAAAGTTAGTCACAGGACATGGTAAATAGCAATTTGAAGAAAAACATGACTGATTATGTCTAGATCTATGTTATTTGCAGACCAAGTATCTGATTAATTTTCCAGTGGAGGTAATGAAAAATTTTTGTTTGACTTCAATTGAAGTTTTGTCAGACTCTCAACCTCCAGGCAAATTAACCAATGCAGGAGGAGTGTGTTAATGTGAATGAGTAAACTCTTGCCTAAACTTTTCAAGACCTGAAATATCTGCAACAAACAGATGTTACTAAATATGACTGATGGACTGATCAGAATTTACTTGCTTTCCAGATGGATAACAGTGATTTGAGAAGAAAAACTTGAACATCCTTCAATATAGAGGGAAATATTTTTTCCACTACTTGTGATTTGCTCACTGAGTTACAAATGATGGCAATCATGAGTGAGAGCAGCAAAACATTTTCCTGAGCTAAAGCCTATTTTCATAGTAACTAGGTTTGTAAAGCAAGTGTAGGCATGTGAGGATTACTTACTAATTGCAGCTAAACACAAGTGAGGAAATGGGCTTAGCACCCTTTTTGCCCATGTGCAGAGACTGATATGAGGACAGCCACACTGTAATTCATTCTGCATGCCCTGAAGACTTCCATGCATGGCTTGCTCTGAATTTATTCCCCAAATGCACCACTGAATGTGAAATGTTCTCAACAGAAAGCTTCATAGACCTTGGTTCATAATTTTTTAATTACAGCACACAAATCTGTTGACATTGAGAGTGAGTGCTACACATCCCACTGGTTCTGAAACTCTTCTGCCTATCTTTTACCCAGTTTTATTAGTAGTGGTTGAAATACTACTTACTATTCTTATGTACTCAGGTTCTGTCATTCTATGCCTCTGTGCCAAAAGAAACAACAGTTTTTTATCCCAATACTGTGTTCCCCTGCTAAATGTCTGTTAGTCTCCAAATGCTAATTAACTCACTGAGGAAATCAAACCTCTGAGGCATTTTTTCAATTTTGATAGACACTGAGAAATAGCATTTGGGCAACTCTGCATGTGTAACTGAATATAAAGCAAAAGCTCTATAACTGAGCATCTAGAGGAAATGTGTATTCCTGCCTGCTCGAGCTTGAAACATAGAAAATCTTTCAATTTCTTGGATCTGCTCAGGCTGGCAGAAATATCATTAAGGCAAAGTTTCACATTAATTCCTTGGATTTAGCCTTTGGAACTTGCAAAGGATGAGCAATAATGCAATGAGGTTTGCTGATGGATTGGAAAATCCAGGCAGCCTTGCATCAAAAGGTGAAGGGATAGAAGTTAAGGTACCCTTTCCAGAGTCTGCACATTCATAGGTTTAAGACATTTTCTCTTCTGCAATTAGGTATGAACATCTAATTATAGCATGTTTCATAGATATATGATCCTCATTAAATAATTCAGAGATTCCCAACAATACTTGTTTTAGTGTCTTGGCATAATCAAAAATAAGAACTTGAAAGTTCAGCAGGATTGTCTAACTTCTGGTTTTCCTAAATGATCAGTATCTTGATGGCTTTAGGTGGTGTGGGTATTAATCATGTTTGTGATGTCATTTAATTTAATGGGACATTACCCCATTGGTCTGTGGGCTTTCAAATGGCATTGCTGTTCAACCTTCCTGCAAAGGAGTCCACAGTGGGTGCTCTGCAAGCAATGCAAGATCACTGCTTACAAAAGCTTGAGGGAATCTAGCTCAAAGTTCAGCCTTCAAGGAATTCACTCCTGTGAGAAGGACTCGAGGTATGATGTCATTTCTCCTTTAGCTGGACTGTTTCAGATGGAAACAAGGTGCAGACCAAAAATTCCATTTGCAGTGAGCTTAAACACCAGTTTGCATGTGTGTGTGGCCTTTAAGGGCAGGTACAGCTGGTTCACACTGAAAAGGGAGATTTTAGCTTACAATGCTCATGATGAATTCATTACAGAATACTTGCAGACATGTTCTTTTCTTTTTTGCATTACTGAATCCTTAGCATGTTTGGTCAGAAACTTTATTGAGAAGATACCAGATTCTTCCATAGGTTTTCCCATTTCCAAGAAAGGTTATGATAGCACATCACAGGATGTCCTTGGGCTTCAGTGAGTAAATTCAGAATCCCTAAAATGATTACTTTTATCTCTACTTTAAAGGACAGAGTAAAAATAAGCTATGAAATCTCTTCTCTATTTACATTAACAACAGATTATCATACATGGGAGTACTCATACCAGTACAGCCTAATGTATTTACAGAACCACTTTGTTTTTAAGTATACCACTGATAAAATTTAAAGATAAGATTAATTTGAAGGACTTGTATGAATTTGCTTTAATGCTGAGATGTGACTTTAAATCCATAAATCTGGGATAAATTTACCCAGCACTTGGTAACGATAATTTTCCAAAAATTAGTTTACACAGGAGTATAGTTAATGTGGGTGGAAATAAGACCTCTCAGAATTTCTCTCCCTAAAAGGATTCCCACTATCTCAAAAAACCTTGTACTTGTTACTGTGCAAGGACATACCTGGGCAGTCACAGCAGAGCTGCTGAAGTTTATCTGTGCCTTGAGGCCCACAGAAAATGCACAATAAAGATAAGAACAACCCACAATTTCTTCATGTTCAGTCTGTCCTCCTGTGTTATTTTTCTTTCTCAATTCTATTCTGTTAACAAGAAAGACAAAGTCATATATGTGATAAACCCATCAAAAGTCCCTGCCCAGCTCCAAGGCAACCTCCAAACCAGCCAGCCCTTCTGCACTGCCTGCTCTGTCTGAGGACTGGTTGTCCATATAATTAAACTTCAAGCTGTAGATGGTCATTTCAAATCCTATAGAAAGCACAGAAATTTTTTACACTGTGGACTTCTTGTGCAGCATTAGAGTTCCATGATATTTTTATTTGATCTCATTAACTATTCAGAGAGGCACCTCTTTTACTGCACTATCCCTCTATCAAATACAAAAACATAAATTGTCCTGCATTAGTTGGGGTTGTTTTTTTTAACTTTAATACAAAGTCTACAGTCAATATTTATTGCACATACATTCCAAGGACGTGCAATTCTGATAAAACAGTTATCTTAGTTTCAAGGAAAATATTTATTAAATTTGTGTTTTATTACAACAGCCATATAAAATACTTGTGGGAATTGTGTATGAAATGTAAGTGGCATAAATATTTTGTCTTGCAACGGGATCTTGTCACTTGATACCATTAGTTTTTGAAGCAGGCAAGCTTTTCAGAGGCAGCAAACACATTTAGCCATGTCCCTGTCCCAGAGTGTTGCAGACCAAAGCCAGAGCTCCTGCACCCCCCATGGCACATCTGACCCATCCTGGTGTGACCTGTCTGCTCCCTCCCTGCTGGCTGTGCTGTGAGCTGCCAGAATCAGAGCAACAGGGCCACCCTTCCCCCTATTTTTATTTTATTTTAATTGAGTTCAGAAGGTGAAAACCAAAAATCCAGCCCCAGGCAACCAAGTATTGTCATGAAGCTGCAGGAAGGAGTCCTTGGAACACTGGTGATTCACAGCCACAGCTGAAAACACCTGACCAGGACACTCATCTGTCATCATTCTGCTTCCTTGGCTTGCATTGCCTGCTGGGGGTGTTTTGTCCTGTTATTTTTTTGATTCATGATATATTTACTAAAGGTTTGTCTTTCAACAGTTCTGAGCCCAGGTACTTTCAATACCTTTCTTGGCCTGAGCATCCCCATGCTCAATAAACAGAGTCCCTGCTGAGAAATGACTCATGTTATTTAGTTTAGCCTCAGCAGACTTTATCATGGTTTTACTTGCCTTGTTCACATACAAGTACTTTTCCCCTCTGAATTACTATTACTGTTCTTCACACTTGTATAGACTGAATGTTGACCAGGTACCTTGCACTAAGGCTGAGGGGCAAATAGTAAAATCCCACAGCATAAAACTATCTTTATAGTCAATGCAATGAGGATTTCCACAAAAATTCCTATCCCCAAAGCAAATAGAGAATAATTCTGGTCAGAGTGCAGCAAAATGGGAAGTTAATGCAGACCAAAACTTAAAACAGATCAGAGTGGTCTAATTAAGATAATTATTGTTCATGTGCTCACATGAATTATGGGAAATCTTGCAAAACAAATCTGTTTTTTGAATTATGCTGATAAGGAATGAGACCATGAGGGATGGGAGGAAAAGGGTATGTGCTTCACAGATGGAAGGCTAGAAAGAAAATTAAAAGTCCCTTGCTGGATTAAGTTTCCAATGGCAAACATTTTATATCCGGAGACAGATTATCAAGTGAGATCTCAGCCCTGGGAGAGTTTCTGCACCAGAGCCCACCCACTCACACGAACTACTTAGTAAGTAAAAGTCATCTGAAGTCTCTGACTGCTGCTGGTACACAGAGCAACCTGTAGATCTTCCTGTCATCTGTGATTTTAATCTGCACCGTAATTCAGCTGAACCCACGCACTCGGAGCATTGCTCTGCCTGACACTGCTGAGTTATGGCATGGACAGAAACTCAACAAACCCACAGGTTAGTTCACTGCTTTCCCCATCTAGGAATAACAGACCATTATTTTGCTTTAAGTACAGAAACAGTACCCTGGACTTCATATTTACAATAAAATCAGAAATACTTTTCTGGAAAGAGCTTGAGAAAGAGTTTAACTTCAAGAGATTATAGGACAGCTCTGTTCTTCTTCAAAAGAAGACAGAATAATAAACAGACATAACTCCTCTTTCACAAACACACTCACTATAATTTCTAAGCTCTGCTGCTGGAACAATTCCTATTCTATTTCCAGCATCCCAAAGAGCAATGACACACAGCACTCACTACAATGCTCCTTACATCAGAAATAAAAGGAACAAGAGAAAAATGAAAGTGAACATGGACAGACTTTCCATTACTCCCATTTTCTAAAGTAAACCATTTTTCTCTCTTATGTTCTGCCCCTGCACATAGCTGGTAGATGAATGCTTCCCCTTGCTTTAGATGAACCATCTGTGTCAGTAAGGCTTGCAAGAGAGAGCTCTATTCAGCAGCTAAGAACTACTGCTGGCTAAAAAATAGAAGTGCCTTTCACAAACTATTTAAAAAAAGTTATTTTCATTAGGATTTGGAGCCTTATCTATTTTATTCCATACACTGTAAAAATTTTCACTCTTGTCAGTGCTAAGAATTACTGAAGGTGAATTGTCAAACATCTAGCTTTGAACAAGGTGCTAGAGTGTCAACATTTTTGAATTTCCTGTACTCTGCAGGGCTTCTGGAAGAACTAGAAATTTTATGCCAAAATTCTAAATATTCTGGTTTGGCCTAGGCATACCTATTTTATTCTACATGGTTTCAGTCTATCCAAATTATTTGCTGTGTTTTAATGTACACCATTTTTTCAGAAGGATTTGAGACTCAAGCACTAAACTGATAATTAGATTGTTCCTTTTAGTGCACTAAACACATCTTCATCTGGCAGGCTTTACAGTCAGTCCACTATGCATGATATTGTCTCAGTGCAAGACTCGCCCTGTCTTGTCTTCCTGATTAATTGGAAGCAGATTGTAGCCAGAGCTTTGACTGGTGGAAAGTGATTGTTACACAGCCAGGGACAAATTATTTTCCCACAGAGCCACTCCAGTGTCTAAAGCCAAGTTTAAAAATATCACAACATTTTAATATTTACATTCATCGCTCAAAAAATAATGAACACATGGAAGAATCTGTAAGATGCAGTATTACAACTGTCATTGTTCATTTTATGGCACAGTACAGAAGTTGATCTAATTCTTCAGTTGTTACAACTGGCAAAAAAACTGCTTTTGGGGCCAAATTCTTGCAGCATCTGTGTATAACCATCCAGTACAAAATTGGCAGTGAAATGCAGTTATGCAGGCAGGAAACTGTTTATCCTGAGTTATTTTCTGTATGGTTTCCTATAGTATGCTTGGGATCATAACTTGAGAAGGTCCTTTCTGAGCCACAATGAGGGGGGTGTGAAAAATCCAGCATGCCCACTTCTGTCTTATGTTGTTTGTACACTCAGTGCCTCCCCAGGGGAAGAAAAGCTTGTAAGAGTTTTTCATTTTGGTTTTACTTCCTCTTGCTGTTATTTTTTCTGTGTATGTTTATTTGTTCTACAGAAGCAGATGCAAAAGAAATGTTCCAACCTGTCTCTGCTCTGTCCTTCCTTCCTGGGAGCAATTATCCTGCAGCCCAGAGTAGCTTCTTTTCTGGCTTTTCCTCCTTGGAGAAGAATAAAATCTGAGCTTCAGTGCACTGAGTTGCATGAAGACAGAGGAGTTAAAGCTTTACCTCAAATCTTTCTTCCTAGATAATATCTAGGTACTTCCTTCCAATAACTAAAGGGGGTTTTTTAAGAAAGATGGGGAGAGAATTTTTAGCAGGGCTTGTTGAAATAGGACAAAGGATAATGGTTTTAAACTAAAAGAGAGTAGATCCAGACTAGATAAAAGGAAGAAATTTTTTATGAGAAGGGTGGTGAGACACTGGCTCAAGTTTCCCAGAGAGGTGGTGGATGCCCCATTTTTGGAAACATTCAAGGCTGGACTGGATGGAGCTCTGAGTGCAACAGGGCAAGGGGGGGATGCAGAAAGCAAAGCACACAGGGGGAGCATCACAGCACTGAAGCACAGACAAAGCAACATGCAGAGGAAGAAAGTGCCCTGGCATCATACAGGTTACACTACCTATAGGGATCCTTGTTTGTTTTTCCTTCACAAGAAAAAAAGACAAATTTTCCATCAGCTGCTTTGCACTGAACTCAAATAGGTGTCCTGGCTCCTGGGCAGAATGGGAATGGGCCTGTGCTATAGATGTTCAGGGAAAATTTCTCCTTATTTGCTTAGACCAGATCAAATGACATCTATAGCTCACGTTAGGTCTTTAAATTGCTAAGGTATGTTTTATTTAAATTTTAGTTTATATGCTTATTGTGAATAAAATTCAGAAATCATCTGAGAATCAGCACCATTTTTTGTTGCAACTTCTTATATTGAGGTTTTTCTTTTGAGCATCACTTCAGGTTCTGCCTGTCACCAGGATTATACATTTTTAACAAAGAATAGAGCTCTTCAGAATCATATAAAGATATAATTTATTAAATGGATCTATAGTTGTCTCTTTCTAATACATTGTGTAACATCAATTTAGAATAAAGTTGATGTCACTTTCTGGAGACTGCTAAGGTGCAGACCCTTTCTCATTCTTTGTTGAGTAGCACCTATTGCCCTGCCATCCATGGATTCTGGTGTCTCTGAGAAATGGGCATGGTTATATCTTCTGTGGATCAGTCACAAACCAGGCAGAACAACACAAACAGAACAGTGACATTTTGTACAGCAATACATGAAATCCTGAATTTTCTTATACATGTCTAAAATGTCAAGTGAAGTATTTCTGGGGCAGCACTCTTGGGGTTTTTTTTGGTGTTTATTTAAAGTAACATTTTCCAGCACAACTGAAAAATTTCTTTCTACATGTAAAAATAATCCAAAATGTGTATGGGGCACTAAACAGAGGTATGTTTTGTTCTCTGTGTGTTTTAAAACTGCTTTGTTTAAATATGTTACAGGGTCTGGAGTGGATTCTCATCAGCTAAATTAAACTTATTTTGTAGCTGGCACTTGTGTGCTGTAGACAAGCAGCTGCAAAGCATATTATATCTGCACAGCAATTGCTGAAAGTATTTGGGAAAGACTGTACCTTTCTCCATCAGGTAACAGAAATGTCAAGTGAATTTGGAAAAAGAAAGCCATGAAAAGAAGCTTATGAGGATATATTTCTATGGCTAACACTTTTATCAGGTTTTGGACTAAGTTCCTCAGCTGCACTCCTGGAGCAAAATTGTATCCTGTTATGTGATTTTCAGATTTCCAGTGCAGATGTGCCATTCCTTAGAAACATCACAAGTTATTTGCTCAAAGAGAGAGTCAAGTCTGTGTGAATTCATTAAGTCAAGCACAGAACTGTATGTATGATGAGCCATATGTTTGTCTAAAGAAGTTCTGAACCAAATGAATGTTTACACAAATAAATAGATGTATACACAAGTGACACACCAGATATCATGAAGAGACATTACACATCCCTTCTTGAATCCAACCCTTTTCTTTACCCAGAAGCTGGGGCCCTAAATTAATTAAACTGTCATAAGTTAATTTAGTCTGTGAAAATTATTTTTGAATTCCTCTTTCTGATACAGCCACAGGTTTCCACAAAATGAGCACTGAATTGTCACATAACCCTTCAGTTAGGAAAAGTAAATACACACACACACTGGAGCTAAAACAGACTTAGTTTTTTATAAGCTTTTATAGTCTCATGTGAAATACAGAAGCAACAGCTGGGATTTTTAACATACATCCCACTCACAGCACAAGCCTTCCACCCACCTGCAGAACAGCTATAACCAGGTTAATCAGCTTTTGTGAGATTGAATTTATGTTTATGTAACCCTTTGATAGTCTCAGTTATAAATTTAGAGTAAGGTAACAGGTTTGCATTGCTTCATCCTCTCTCACAGGTATCTTTCCATCTTATTAGGATATTTTCCCTCTATTCTGATGAGGATTTGGAGTAAAAAAGATTGAGTTCCAGCACCTGCTCATCAGCTACACTCTCGATTTTCATATTGTGATAGATATTACAAATCTATCACAAATCTACCCTTCAGCTCATTTAGCTGAAAATACATCCAATTTTACTTTAAAAGAGCAGATGTTAAATACTCAGGACTTTCCAAGCTCCACCTGGCATTAGCCCAACAGTAAATTCCTTTTCTACAACTGTGCAAGAATCATGTTCCTAGAAGAAGTTAGAGGACAATGGAAGTCTGTGGAAGCAAGCCTGGGATGGAAAGATGCAAAAATCTGCAAGTAAATCAGAAATGCTTCTGCAAACTCAAAGTTACTATAACCTAATTATAAGAGAGTCCCACAAAAAAAAACACTTTAGATTACACCTGCTAGTAGGATTTGCAGTCATATTTTATTCCACTGTATGTGTTTTAGAAAGTGGTTGGCCTTATTTTCAGGTAGTCACTAAATCCATGGATGTGAGAGCAGTTGCATTAGGTCAGATCAAAGCTCCACAGCTCTGCCACACTGCACAGGGAAAGCAAATACCTAGGAAAAAAACCATATAGGATATTTCCCTCTAAGAGTCTCTAGCTGCTTGCAGCTCAGGGTTTTTCTGAAGCAGACATTGGCTCCATCTGTTTAGTAATCCTCAATGGACTTCACAGTTTTTTCCCCATTTCCCCTTTCATTAATTGTGCAGCCCCTTTCAACCCATATAAAATATTTCCTCCTACATCAGAGGCTGCAAAAAGCAAACTACTGTCCCACACTACCAGGTGGGACCCTGTAATACTTTGGTAGTAGAGAGAAGCTTTAAATTACTCTAAAAAAGCAATTATGTCTGCTTCTCTATCAAAGGCCATAAAATAATTACTTCTTTGCATAATTTACTGATGTTAACAGGAAATGTGCAAATAGATTTACAGCGGGTTTTCATGCTTAGAATAGATGTTATTTTGATTAGTAGGCTTCTGTCATGTGTGAAATACTGTGTGCATGGGGAAGTCTTACCATGGATCATGGCAGTGATGTGCACATACTACATGAAGTAACAGAAGTGGCATGTCTTTACAATTTGTCCATCAGTTATGCACCATCCCTGTGGGCTGAAATTCCATACCAATGGACAAAAAGAATAATAACAGTTCTATATGACCCAGCTGGGAATGGTGACAAGGCAGCACATCTGCTGGGGTGTGGGAAGGATGGCAAGGATTAATGAATGCAGGCATCTCATGTGGACAGAAAATAAATGAGAGAAAAAAAGCTGAATTAATATTTTCCATTGGTGCTTATGAAAAAAGGAGCATGAGGAAGTTCTGAATACAGGAGTATTATGTGTGAGGAGCTAATGGATTGCAGTGTCCATAGGACTGCTTTGAGAAGAAAATGGCAAGAGGAGTAGCAATAAATACTGACCTTCAGGGAGGCCTGGTAAAATTGCCTGGCAGAAGACCCAAAATGGACAAAAGAGACTCTGTTTCTCACAACATGTAATTTAACTATGGAATTCATAGTCACTGCACTTAGCAATTGCAAAATTTTTAATGGGTTCATAAGGTAATTAATTCAGTGGTGAAAGAAAATGCACCAAAGCTATAAAGCACAATTATAGTGATGCAACCTCAAACTCAGCAAGTCTCTAAACCAGAGATACATGGAAGCTGGGAGTATGTCTTGCAAGAATAATAACTCTCAAGTGGCACCATTTGCAAAGTATCTGTAGTGACCATGACTAAAGACAAGACTCAGTGCCAGGTGGCTCCTGAGGGTTTTGACCCATCTCAGCTGCTCTTGTGCTCCAGGCACTCCAGTTAGTGAAAGATATGCCCAGATTTGCAAAAATGATGGTATCAAGTACTTTTTTATAAAGCAAGAAAAGCTTTTTATACTGTTAAGTGCAAGAAAAATCATTGCAAGTAAGACTCTTCACACAATTAATAATAGAAGATGTGCATTTTCACTCTGGTGGGCTTTCAGAGTGTCATCACCACTTTTGAAAATAAAGAATGCACTCTATTTATAGAAAGAAAAAGACAATTAAGAGAGATTATTTCTCTTTTACAGTAGTTAAAAATTGCTGTGCAAATATTATTTGAATCTTCACTCATACTGTGTTGGGAAGATACAGCTGTTTCAACAAACCAGAAAAGTATGTAGTGAAATAGAGAACAGACTTGCTGGGGGAAAAGGTAAAAATATATAGTATATAAACTGCATGCTCTGAGGAGACAAACTTCTTCATTCTGCACTCTGGTTCACTCAATGGCTTTTTTCAGTATCTGCAGGAAAAGATGACTGTTTTGTACAATTAGTATGTATTCCAGTATGCAAGATGCACAAATATTTGGCTGATAAATATTTGTATGTGAATATAGGAGACAAGAATTAATTCAGTGTTAATGTGCAGAATATTGAAATGTTTCTACTGAGACTTTGAAGGCAGAATTCAATTGGTGATGGGGTTTTCTCATGTGTAGTCTATGAAAGAAAACACTGACTTCATTTTAACTCCTAAAAAAACAAAGATAGTTTGATTAAACTTTAGATCGACTTTTTGCTCAGCAGCAACAAACAAAATGAGCAAACCTGTCCTTTCCTGGATTCCTCTTCTCACTCTTCTTGAATGTGAGTGACATCTTCCTTTATCCCATCACCAGGGATCTCCCTGACTGCCACAAGCTGCCAAAGATGACAGAAATCACTGACAATGGCAACCTCAGCACCTTGGATGTGTCCTACCAGCTCCACAGACTTCTGTTCTGTTTACTTGGCTCAAGTGACCCACAACTCAAGTTTTATTTTCTGTAGGAACTCTGCAGCAAACCAGTTATGGCTGGAAGGTCCAAGAAAAAACCTTGGCAGTGAATTCTGAGACACAGAAGGTGCTGAGCAGTCCAGGTGTTTCTGTATCCCTTGTCACCAGGACAGAGCAGCCTTGTTTTCCTTAGCCTTCCTCTTGTTCCTAAACTCTGTAGGAGTCTTCCTTGCTGCCCCCCACATTCCCCACCAGTTTTGATCCCAGTGGATATCTGGCATGCCTGATTCTGGCCCTGCATGCCCAGGATGTGTTTCTGTCCCCATGTTTGCTCTCTGTACATTCCTCTTGTGCTGAGGAGTTCCTCATCTCCTTCCAGGCACCCTTGGCTTCCTGCCTGCCAGGGAACCAGGATACCTTCCTGAGAGATTCTGCCATTTCCCTGACTGAATCCTTGTTTCATCTTGCTTTAGGCTTTACCTCTAAGGTCTGTGTCTTTCCATCACAGCACTGTGTCCTCTGCTGCCAGAAGTGCTGAGCTGTGCAGCATGCACAGATTTCTGACTCCTGTTTGTCTCCCACACTGTGGGCATGTGTGCACTGGCATTTCAAAATGAAATCAAGCCCTAAAGTCCAAAGCCTTGCTCATTAGGTTAGTAATCCTATTAGAAAAAATAGTCTTGCCCCACTTTGTCAGATGGGTCTCAAATAATATATTTTCTTGTTTCAAGATCAATAAGTAAAAGAAGAAAAATCACTCTTCTTGCTCCACTAAACCTGATCTTCAATTTTTCTATTTCAACCTCAGCCTGTCTATTTTATTCTCAATCCTTCATCTACAATCTATATTAAAAAAATCCTTATGTTTTTGCCCTCTCTTTTTCAGTAACTCTGCAGTATATTGGTCAAGCAGCCAGCAGTGCATATTTGTTTTAGAATTGCTTACCTTGATATGTAGTCTACACTTCCCATAACCTGTCACAACCTGTTTAATTCTTTCCACATCCCTCTTCCTTTTTGAACACAACATGGATCCAAATAAACAGTTATTTCATCTTAAATGTTATAGTTCACCATTCAAAATGTATCTCACTATTGAAGACGGTATTTTCATTTTCTGCTGGAGCGAAATATATTTATATATAGTATTAATACCATACTAGTGCAGTGTTTTTATTTAAAAACTACTTAGTTTGCATATTTAAATATGGGTGAGGAAAAAGTTCTCTCTCAAAATAGCTGTAACGCTTTTGTTTATTGTCAGAATCTGCCATTTACCATGAGGTTATCTCTTTTTCCATCCTCCTGGGCATACATCATGGTGCAAGTAAATTGCTGCAGCACATTGATTCTAAACTGCTGAATTACTGGTGTCTATCACAGCATTCAAAAGGGTTTGAAGAAAAACATCTTTCCCATTGCTGAAGGCTCTAAAGTGAAAGTAGATTAATAATTTATGTTTCAAACTTGCTTCCAGCACAGTCAGCAGCAAACCTCTCACTGCTCACAGACAGCAGTGTCCTGCTTTGGGGAGACTCTGCTGGGGACACAGCTGAATGAATTAGGAGTTCCCATCAATATAACAATCCATGTGTGACAGCCCTGTGAAGAATGCACTCCTTTATTCACTGGGTGACAGTAGCCAGACTTGTCCAGTTGAGAACATTTAACAAGAATGCACATGGACAGATCTTCTGTCATTCCTAAATTTAAGCAGAAGCACCAGAAAATGTAGGTCACTGATTAATTCACTGAGATTCTGCATTCTTGCTCTGCAATAATCACTTAATGACAAGTTAAAGCAAATACTTCAATGTGATAATTAATTCTGGTTACACATTATTAAGGTCAGAGGAGCTAACAGACTCACTAATGATTTCTATTTTTGAATATGGGACATTTCAATCAAGCATATATAAAATAGTAAATGTAAGGGAATTTAACAGTATTTACTGGCTTAGAACATGATTAAACATTGACTACTGCTCAGCATGTAGAGGCATTAAATGCTGCCATTCTATCAGAGGGGAGATCCAATACTTTTGCTAAAATAAGCACTTTCAAAACTTTCATTAAATTAAGTTATAACGTAATAAAAAGTCCTCAATATAATTAATATAGTGACTGGCAGAAAAATAATTTTGATCTCTCCTGCATCAGAATAATCTATACATGGAGTGACAAAAAATTCTTTTATCTCTAGACATGGGAAACAAAGCAGGGATGCATGAAGGTTCCCAATTCACTTAGGAAAGTCCTTTTCTCAACTCCTCAATCCTCCTTGTTTGGCATTGAGGTGGATGGGACTGTATTGCTAGGGCTAACTGAGGTCCCTACAACACAAGGAACCTCCAGAGAAATCTGTATTCAGATATCCAAGCCACTGGAGAACTCTAACAGATCTTTATACATTATTAAATACCTTTTTTCCACCCCAGGATTTGCAGCAAACCTATCTGCTTCTTTCTGGCTCTTGCTTTTCCTCTTTAAAATATGCAGACATCACAGAGAAGGTTTTTCATAGATTCAGGAGAAACAAGAACATACTTTATTTCTTGAGTACCTCTTTCCTACAGATTTAGACACTCAGTGAGTAGGAGAAGAGAAACCTACACCTTTGTACTTTATTCAGTTCTCCCTTTACACTGTTACTGAAATTACTGGTAGTTTCTCTAAGCCAGGAGTTTAAGCAAGAGCCCTGAAAAACAACCATTTATTATGAATATACTAGTACACCAAAAGAGTTGTCTAATTAATCATAACATAGAGTGCAAACCAGCATCAGTCCCATCTACATCTGTCACACTTAACTCTAAATGACAATATGAAATGTTTGTTAGTCTCACTGAACTGCTTATCCATCTCACTGACAATGCTTTCAAACCATACATGCTTGTTTATAACCCTGGTGCCAATGAGCTGAGCTCTCTCCATTTGAGGATATTCATGGGTGGTGAAAACACTCCTACCTGAGCATTCCCTCTCTCCTTCAGGTCCAGAGTGAAGTTCAGAAACTTCAGAAAAAGAATAGAACAATAAGTTTCCAAAGAATATCCCTGGTTTTGACTACTTGCAACTCACCCTAGCATAGCTATTACAGGAGGAGGAATTGAAATCTGGATATCCTTCCTTTCATTTTTTTTTGAGTTTTGTTTTTGTTTTAGACAGTTCAATTTACAAGGCATTAAAATAGAGAAAACTTTTTTTTGTTACTGGCTGGCAGAAAAACAGTTTATTAAAATTCTGCATACCTAAAGGATTTCAAAACCTTATATTAGCCAGAAGTTTTTGAATCCTATAGTCTTATCCTCTTCTCCATTTGCAGTCTGGGTGGGTTTGTATTATTAAATAAGTTACACAAATTGCCTGGTGTATAGTCTGCTCTGCTGCTTAGTCACAAGGTAAGCCCAGATTCGATGTCATCCATCAACTTTAAAAGGCAATAGAGAAAAATATCACTTAAGGAGCTGTTTGGAAGTATCAGACTTTGCAGGTGTTTTGGAAAGATCTGTCTTTACTGCTGAATCCCACATAAACATCATAAACATCCCACATCATGCTTTGGCACCTTCCTCCCCTCTGACACCTGGTAACAAGATTTCATGTACAATGACTTGTGCATGACCTGTTTTTAACACTCATAAGAAATGTTAATGTGACCACTTTTTTTGTGGCCCATTTTTGAAGGCACAGGATCTGCTACAGAACCTTATATATGACCACTCTGCATGCAAAAATCTACCCTTTGCTTATCTAGCAGTTTCACCATTCACCTTGCCCTCTTTGCCATTACTCTGATTTAAGTTACCCATCTGGTTTATTCACAGAAATGGCCATTAGGCAGTTATCACAAGAGGAGAATTAAAGATTGCCTCTGACTCCAAAATAAATGAAACTAAGACATGCAGCAGATGTCCAATGGGAAATGATGCACATAGATTTCAGATTTCTTTTTGTTGTTTGGATTTTACTTCATGGATAAGATTGCAAGAATAAAAAATAAAATTGTCTTGTTATACAGATGGATAAATGCTATAGCAATTTTGACTGTGTTTGATTTTTGAGAGTTTCTGTTTGTAACTTCATATAAAAGGTATAGTTTCATATATTTTAAAGGATGCTTTTAAAATAGATCTGACCATAGCATTTTCAGTATATTGCATCCATAATGTGTGTTTTTCTTCTCAGCAGGAATTGTTAACATAAATAATGAAACCTATTTCCAAATGGGTATTTAAAAACCTGTTAGTGGAAACTCAGATATACAATCCTTTGAAAGGGATTCTGTGGTTTTGGTTTACAATGACCAGTCAAATGAACATTTAGGAAGGAATTGTCCATGAAATAAGCCCTTATAGTGCCTTCAGGAGTGTCAGGAATAAGCTGTAGGAGGACAAAAGCTTTTCTCCTCAACTCTGCTCTGACTCTGCAGATCACTGTGGATGTGAAACAAAGCCAAGACTTTGACTTTGCCCAGTCACTCTTATGTCCACTGACACCTTTAATGTACTTGTGCTAAAGGATTACTTATCTCCATGCCTGGACTCATGGCAGGAAGGACACACAGACTGAGGCTGCTATTTCTGCTTGCAAGAAATGGACAGAAAGTTATAGGAATTCTTTTCTCTTCCCCTTCTTGCCACTCAGTATAGTTGTAAATATTTACTATCAGAGGCAATTTCTGTCTCAGTTAATAAACCTCAATCTCTGCCATTCTCATTTAATGATTCATAAAATACTGTAATTTCCTATGAGTGCATTATGCTACCTTTGGCTGCTGAAAAATTGATTTCAAAAGAGAAAGAAGTGAGAAAAGGAGACATCAACTAAAGTCTCATTAGGGGAATGAAGGCATCTTGGACATCCAGGCAGAAAGCTGCATTTGTGTCCTAACAACCAAATGAACCTTGTAATTTATTGCTAAGTGAGAAAAGGAACTGTAAAGTTCCCCAGTGAGGGATAGGTGCTAGAGACAGCATCTTACCTTATCTTGCAATTTTCTCTTTCTCATTTTTTCCTATCTCTGAGGAAATGGCATTTTTGCATTAGTACAGCTGTGCCATAGCTCCCACAAAAGTGAAAAGGTGGAAGTTTAACACATAGAAGCAAGTTTCTTATATCACCATGCAAGACCTACAGAACATGCAGTTTAGGCATGTGCTGAGATTTATTACATTTTATCTCAATAACAGAAATCTAATCTGTGTTAATTAGGGATGAAACCCATATATTTTATTTATTTTTTCCAAGAATATTGAAGACTATAATAGGCAAAAGACCTTTTCTTGCTCTGTATCATTTACTATATTATTGATTCACTCCATCTTTTGAGTCCTAGAATAATCAGAACTAATCATGATTATGACTCAATAATAAGTTTAATCTAAGATTATGATGTTTTGATAGTGTTTCACTATTTAATTTTATGATCCCAGTATCAAACTCAGTCTTATGCCAGCACTGTCAGAGCCCACAGTTTCACACATCACTGTTCAGATGATGACCACTGCTCTGAGCAGACTCTCATGTATTCACAGGACACCAGAGACCAAGCTCTCAAACAAAATTCCATACAATTACACAACAGTTCAACCACAACTTGGAACTCTTGCAAAACATATTTTGCTGTATGGCTATTTTGGCATTCTCCTATATGAGATTCAGTCTTCAGACTTACTTTTATGCAGAGAAGGGCATCCACATTTCCCCATAAATGCAAAACAGCTTTTTCCCTTTGTGATTCACAGCCTTTTCTCACAGCATTCTATGTGGGATTGTAAGAGCCCTGATATTTTGCAAATCAGTGATGATTTAAATTAATTAAAATTAACCTCCCCCTTGTTGTATCTAATTGCTTTGTTGATTTGTGGAGATTTATATTTTTTTTTCCTCTTAAAACCAGCAGTTTCCAAACATAAAGAGTATCTGGGGTATGTGCATATAGGGAAATCTTGGCTGGATCTAATGGGATCCTGCAGGTACCAGGGCTGGGCTGTGCTCAAGGCAAGAATTTCTTTCATGCTCTGACAGAAAGTAACAGCTAAGTTCATTTTCCAGCTGTCACTTCCCAGGTAACATGAAAAAGATTGTGGATAAATTACAAGACTAATAATTAAATTCTTTACTGAAGTTTCAAGTGCTTTTGCTATTTCTTTCTTGAGAACCATTTTTTAAATTTTTTTTTATTTTATTTTTTTTTTCAACACACTGGTGTTAGTGCTCAAAATTTCCTTATCTCTGTAGTTCCATGTTTCATTTGGCCATTACTGCTGGAAAAGGCTCCTGGAGCTGGATGGAGGTTGTTTATCAGAGATCAGGAGACACAAGTGGCCTCTGCAAGTCTGTTTGCTACCAGCACCCCTCCAACCTCTCACTTGCTACTGGGGAGAATCTTAACAGAAGTTTCTCACTGAGTCAAAAAAAAAAAAAAAAAAGTCACCAAAACACAGCATTAAAGTAATAAATTGTATATGTAAGAGAGAGGCAAAAAAACCCACTTCCAGGACATTAAGACATCATTTCCTTGGCATATGAATATGAATGGCATAATTTCAGAATAATTCAGAAATCTTCTAAGAATTGTTCTTCATATGTGTCTTAGCTCTTACTTTTTTCTTCTTTTTCTTTCTCTGCATTGCATTCAACTATGTTTAATAGCATTACAAGCAGCTGGAGAGCAGGTACAGAGATCTCTGATCTAGAACAACAGATGTCACAGGCACATCAATCAAGTAATAGGTTTTGGAAAAAGAGATTCATAATAAAACTACAGATTATAAATTGGCATTCTTTAGAAAAACAATGAAGTAATAGAAACTTAAAAGTCAAGTTTTGGGGTTTTAAATTTTTCTTTGAGCCTCTGCACTTGGTCAGTAATTCCATCAATCATATGCTGTGCCTTTTAAATCCAAAACTCAGAGGAAGGAAACATCCATCTTGTGTTCAGTTTATTACTCAGGCTGAACAATGCTTTCAAACTTCCTCTTCTGTATTTCATTCTGAAAATTAAACATCCAAATGAAAAAGTGACTAACAATCTCCCAGAAATAAAACATCTCTGTTAATAGTGGGCACCCTCAGAGAGGCTTCCCTAAGATGTACCACCCAATGTTTAATATAAAGGGCATCCTCTGGACTTAATGAATTATCTTGGTCATAATTTGTAACAGAATCGACCCAAAACATGTCAACAATATCTCATAAGCAGAGGTTATGAAAGGGAAAACAGTATTAAACTAAAAATTCTAATGCTTTTGTGCACATCCCAGAAACCGAAATCACTTCTCTTTAGAAGTTTGATTTAGTCTGGTAGAAGAACACATGCATAAATTTCAGGCATGAGTCAACAGTAAAATCAGGAAGAATTAGTAATCATAGAAGACAGCTTGGTTTATCAACTCAAGAATCCACTCACAGAGACCCTGTGACAAGACACAAGGGACAAGCTGCAGCTCTGATGCCACTTGGGTCACTGTCATTATGTGGGGTTGGGAGCTCAGCATCAAAACCTGCCTTTTGAGCACCACAGTGTCAGAAATGCCAAACTAATGAACCCTTTAAATCAGAGTGATTCAGGGAGCCAGCCCCCATTGCAGAAATGAGCATTAAACAGCAAATACCATCAATGAATCATCTGGTGTTATCTTCAAAATATCCCCTTCTACTCCATGCATTCTTTTTTTATTAATGTCTTTTTTTTTTTTCTCTGTAGCCACTTTCTTTTTCTCTTAGAGTTGTAAGAAAAACTCCTCACTGCCTTAGCACAAATGAGCTTGGGTTCTTGATAAGTGAATCATCTGGAGCAAGAAATTACTTCTCTATCTGATCATTAATAGAACACAGACTCAAACCAAACCAAAACCAAAGAACAAAATATAATCACATTCTGAACACAAGTAATTAATTTGGTTTGAATAATCTCTTACATCTAAAAAATGATAAGAGTTTTTTTATCTCAGTCATTCATGTTCTGGTGGAATAATCATGAAAACTTTATTTCAAGTGATTAAAGGTACAGGATTACTTCTGCACTGCTGGAAACATGAAGAAAGATTTACTTTATTGTTATCTGGAACTTTGTTTGTTAGATACCCACAGTTGTTAATAAAATCAGAAGAAAAAGGAAAAGCAACTTGGGTAACCAAATTTTTTAATTTATGATTTTTTAAAGAATTTTTTAAAAATAAAATTTGCTAGGTAAAGGTATACAGCACGATTCCTGAAATACCATTCCTTATAGGCTCCCAAAAAGTTAGGAGAAAGTGTAAAAGCTGAGGTATAAAAATTACACAGAGAATAACCAGAGAATAAACACTAACAAATATGCTAAATGACAAACTTTCCTACTTGGAAGGCAAGAGTAAATATTTGTTCTTAAATTATTAAACCATTTTATCGAGCTGACAATTTATCCCTTATGACTTCATCTCCTTTGAAGGTGGCTATAAACCTATTAGCAGTGATGAAGCACAAGTTAAATGATTGATTTTGTCAATCACTGGGACCTTGTGTTATGTAACATAGATTGTGGGTCATCTGTAAGCTTCATTAATCGTATATTACCCATTCATTCACGAGGAAAAATGATGAATTACTGTCTCTGGAAGCCTAACATTATCCTCACTATTTCATGGAAGTGCAGGATATATTGTAAGCATTTTTCCCCCTATAAACATGTTGGAGACTGTAATCTGTAATCCTGAATGACACTTTAATCCATGTAAGCAGATATTTATTTCCCATGGAGCCACACTGATTTTAGTGGCTGATGCCTGCTTGTGTCTAATTACAATATAGTTTTCCTACTGTTCCTATGATGATAAAATTCTGTATACATAAGAAAAAGAGATCAGGGACTTCATTTCACCCAACCTCAGCCGACTAAAATTGGACCAATAAACAAACCACAAAAAGTGAAGGGAAGGTACTTTGGATTATTATATATAGGCAACTAAACTACTATAGAAGTCATGTTATATAAAATGGATTGAATGTAATCTTAAAAAGAATTAGTTCAGGCTCCAACAAAACTTCTTTTGGGAAGTTTTGTGGGAAGTATTCCAGCATTTTTCTTCACTCGTGGCTAGACTGCACATCAATGCTGCAGCTATTTATTTCTGTACCAACGTTGTCTAGCACTGTAAAACTCTCCCCTCTCCTCCAGCATTTACCCACGATTTATTTATAGCAACAATTATAACCCCCTCCATATTTTATTAGGCAAAAACAAACAAAAATCTAAATATTTTAATCTGTTCTCATGAAATGGGATCTTTTTCCCTTGATTATCCTCAGGATAACCTTCAACACTGGTGACAAGAAAGTTTTGCAAGTTTCAGAGGAGGTTTCACAAGAGGCAAATGCATCTCCATTTGTTCCATAAAGTACAGTAGCTGACAAGTCATTTGCTGCTTGTCTCTTGTCTTTAAAAAAAATAGGTACTTGAAAATAATTATGCTGCTGATGTCCTGAAACAAATACCTTGCAGTGCTGAGTTGTCTTGTCATTTTTGTACTTTATGTCTTTCTGCTTCACTGCCTTACAATTTTTCTTGATGCTTTTTTTTCCTACCTAAGATTGTTGCTATTTTGTTAAAGATTTTTGTGTGTGTTTTGTACAGTGATTAGCACAAAATGGTTATGGCTACTCAGCCCTAGAGTGATAGTTATGGTGATAAGAACAGCAATCTGAACATATGCATGTTCATTCTCTCAAGATATGCCAGAACACTATCAAAGGTTTTTCTTCATCTAATTGTACTGTGGAGTTATCATCAGCAATAGCTGTGAGTCATTACAATTACATGCTCTCTGTGGTACTTAATACACACTTTAAAGGACATTTCATTTTCCATAACTCCCTAGATAACTAATCTAGTCCAGTCTATGTCAACAAAAATATCTGCATTCTGAAAGACAAGCACTTTCTTTTTTAGTGAATTAAAAATCAATATGATTTCACTGGCCTGTTCTTAATGAGAACAAACCCAGCCTCACTTCAAGGACTGGAAAAGAGATTTCTCTTTGCTTTTCTGAAACATCCACACGTGCTGAGACCATTTGTTTCCCCATGTAAATAGGAGGGAGCCCTGTATCCAGACCTACACGTGTAAGTATTAGCTTTATCTTATCACCAGAACCAGTTTTAGATTGATGCTGAAAGGCATTGCCTGCAGTGATAGCTCTTGCAGTAGAATGCACACTATATTGCCAAGTGACATTTAACAGCACCTAATGTGCATTCAGCCACTGCTGGAAGATTTTTATGTAACACTTTCTAGATTTGGCTTTAATGTCCTGATTGCAGGGGAGATATGCAGTGCTCTGAACAGCAATCTGCACAGCAGTTAATTCACTTTGGAGAGAAACACCAACATCTGCTTACATTTCTTGAGCAGAAGAAATGATTGTAGCTAAGATAAAGCTGAACTTAAAATGCTGTGAGTGTGTAACTGTGTGAGTGAGTGTAAGAGTTTGTGTGTAAATGAATAACTGGCTGTTCACCATTTATCTTTCTGAACGTGAGTACCCTACACAAAAACAGTCTTGCACACTGCAACTGCTGGAGTGCACATCATTGCTTCTCAGTTTAGTCTTGTTTTCAATACTAAATCTGATTTCCTTCCTCTCCCCCACCCACCCATTCACATTCCTTTCTACTTCAGTTCTGGAATGTGTGGTCTGTGGCCAGCTGACAACTCTTTTTTTTTTTTTTTTTTTAAATAAATTGGAGGATATTTAAACAAGACATTTTAAAGATCTATGGGTCATGAGCAGGGAGAGCTGCTGGAATGAGCAGAAAGTAGTTTGAATGATTTCTCTTTCCCATCCTGCCTTTCCCACCGGTGTCTATGAAACTGATTGTCATTGACACTTGCAAGGGCTTTAACAACTTCTGTAGTGCCACCAATGACTGTCAGGAGATACCTGCACATCCTAGCAGTCAAACAGCTCCCATAATTTAATTATAGTCTATATGTTAGTTTTTCAGATATTTTACATCTACATCTTCATGTTTCGTCTTTCTACTGCTTAATGAAAGCAAATAATTTATGAGTAGGCTTTGTTTCTTGGAAAGTTGTGGGTTTGTCTCTGGGAAGCAGGACAGACCAACTGTGCTGTGGCACAGAAGGAAAGTGGTGCTCCAGGCAGGCATTATCAATAAGGGGGATAGGACTTTCATTGGACTTTTATGCAAACTCTGGATCAAAATCTGGTCATGTGTTGCCATTTTGCAGTGTAGGACAAGCTGTAGTTTGTGCAAGTCTTGCAACCAATTACCAAGGACAGAATAAAGTATCACCACCTGCTTCTGAAACCACTTGATACACTTTAAAATAACTTTGCTGGCAGACAACATATAAAATATTAGTTTTCAGAACGCTAAAGGGGAGTAGGTTTAGTAGTTGCTGTCTCTACAGGTGGTTGACCCTGCACAGGTAGAAGTAAAACTGTGAATCTTCTACACCAATAGAGCAATGTGATTAAAAAGAAAACAAACCACCAAACAAAATAAACCCACCCCTCTGCTCCACCTAGTAACCTCAACCTTACAGCTCATGAAAAAAGAGCCATTGACAAATATCCTCTGGCCCACGTCAACTCTTCTGGAAACTTTTTACCTGGGTGTCAGAAAAAATCATCAGCTTTCCAAAACTGTTAACAGAAGCCTTGATCCTACTGCTGCTGAGATCAATGAGAACTTTATATGCAAACTGAAAGAAGGATTAGCATTAAAATCATGAAGTATGTGATAGAATTAACTATTTTATATATTTTTCCTAGTAAATTTCAAAGTGATTAATAGGAATTCTAAGAGAACTGAGTAATAGATGCAGAAGGCTCTGTGGCAAGGTTTCCTAGCAAGCCAGGGACAGATTGCAGCTCTTTCAAGTCCTGTTGAAGTGCTTTAATACATTTATCTGTAAAACATCTGAATGTGCATCCCACAAAGTGATTTCTGCAAAGAATTAACAAAGCAAAGCAATTTTATTTTTCATCCTTCATTTATTTAACAACTCCCTTAACCTATTTTGAAAAGGGTTTAATCTAGAAGTTCACACATCTAGATTGACCAGTTGTTCAATACTTGGTCAAGTATTTTCATCATAATATCCTAAATATATGATATAATCAATAATGCATAATAATAATATATATAGTAATAGTACAGTATTGCCTCTCTAAAGCTAGGGAGTTTACAGAGTGTTGTAATTCCTGGGTTTTGGATCTTTTATGTGTTAGTGTTAATAGTCTGGCCTGGGGAATGGACAGAGGTGTGATACAATTACATGTACATACTCTGAGTGATATGGAAAGTAAGGGGACAAGTTGGAGAAGACAGCTTAGTCTGACTATTTTGGATTTCCCAGTGATTCTGAAACTGCATGAACACTAGTCCTAAATTTCCCTTGGAAAAAAAATCATTTTCTTGCACTATCAGTTAACTACTTTAAGCTGGTAGCACAAACCTTTCTCTTTTCATACCCTGCACAAATTCAAGGAAACCTAGTGCTAGTAGATATAACAGTGAAGGGTATGTGAACTGAAATTACAATGGCTAGGTTTTGACCTTGCTGGTTTTCAAATAATCTTGATTTGAGTTTCTTTAAAAGGTTACTCTGTTAAAGAAAAGGTAGAAAACTGGATCCTCCAAAATAACTCTTAAATGTAATCTAATCTAAAGAGATGATCTCTGTGCAGCTTATGAAGCTATTGACCAGCACAGTAAAACAAGGGCAAGTTGCCTAATGATGTTTGCATTAGTAAATAAATGGGCTGGGGACAGGAATCTGTCTTGTCCTACCTGTCACAGCACTAAGGAAATCTCTGGATACAGCAAGGGAGACCATGTGTGTCATGGTTATAGGGCATCTGTGATTTATATGTTTAAACACTCACTAATCCTATTTTATTATAAACACCCCATGTATTATAAATATTTTCTTTCTTCAGACCAATTTTGATACTCAGGAATCATTCATTTTGGTGAGAAGGAGCAAATAAGTAAAAAGATAGGCAAAGGACAAGCTTTTCTTGCTGATTTACTTCCAGACTTTAAATCCTTGTTGTAAGTGAAATGACAAGCAGCATTTATTTTAATTCCCATTGTGGGCCCTGTGAGCACTACCTTCCATTTGCTTCTCTGGCTTCCACAGTGTAGGTTTTTTTCTTCCCCTCTCTAAAAGAAATTTCTGGTAAGCAGCAGAACACCAGGCTGCCTTGGGACATTACACAGACAGGAACTTCACAAAGTTGCTGCCTGAATCCCAAATGTGCCAGGGCTGTTTGGGCCTCTCTGAGCTGTTCCTGGGAAATCCTGTGAAGAAATTCCTATGAACAGGAGCATCAGATGTCTCCAGCTTGCATAATCAGCCTGCAGAATTTTGATAATTGACAGCAAAGCCTGCACTATGCAGTTGCAAGCATGAGTTTGGTATACACATGGCCACTATTTTAAATAACATAAAACCAAATTTATTAAAATCATGTCAGTTGAAGTAAAATCTGATTGTTCAGGTTATGTAGATTAAAGGGCAAAAGACTTTATTTTTCTATGGACCCTGTGTTTCAGATTATCACAGAAAACACAAAAGGGAGAAGAAAGGCTTAATTGGTATTCTTGATGGTTTTAGTCTCACCTTTGTAACTACTTCAAGAACACTGAGAAAAATAGACAAGTTTTAAAATTTATTCCTCCCATAAATTAACTGCTGGATTAACTTTAAATTTTACTCTTTAATCCATTCTTAAGTGGTCTGTGGAAACAGAACCTATGGACTTCTGTAGGAGCATATTAAATTCTAAAAGTCTCTAGGTAGACTCAGGGGAAATTCTTGCATCTGCTGGATGTTGTGTTTCTGTTGGGAATAGGCTGACACTTCCCAGGATGACAACCTTGTGCTGTTTCAAGCTCTGCCTTTCTGCTGGAGCACAGACCTTTGCCAGCCCAGCCCCTGCCTTTCAACCTCAGAGTCTTTGAAGACATTTCTCAGGCTGTTGATAATATATCAGCAAAATCACCACTGTCTTGATTTTCAGTACTTCAGTAAGAATGCCCATTATACAGGAGGAGAAAGAATACATTGAAGTTGTCCCCTTTAAGAGTGGTAGTTTCTTTCTGTTTTTCTAAGAATGAAAATAAACCCAAGAATATTGGCTTCAAAACACATTCCTAATGCTCAAACCATCTATGAAATATACAAGTACTTAGGCTGAGGAGGAAACAGGCATTAGATGAAGAGATTACTAAAAAATGTATGATTATTTAAGGTCAGCTGTTATTGTCGCAGAACTTAGCCATACAACCATCTCAAAGTTTTATCAGCTATGACAATATTTGAACTTATTCATGATCAGTATTCACAGCCAACCATTAGTTTACTTAGGTATCCAATAATTATAAATGTCAAACAAAACTGTTTTCTATCTAGCATGGCCTGATAAGGAAGTTCTGTTTACTTACTCCATTCAAAGAAGTTTGGATCACTTCACTTGTTTTAGATCATATTTACTGTACCAGACTGAAAGCCTGGACAGGAGAATCAACCCAGTGGGTGAAATTTGGTCCCAGTATTGATGGCAGTAACATGCTCTGAAGGTCTGTTTGAAATGTGAAAGTTTGGATCTCACAGAGAACAAAGTGAAGAATGCAGAAAAGCTGCAATGCTGTGACTCAGTCCAGCACTTCCATGGGAGATGAGCTGATCTGACACCCTTGCAGTGGAATGTCCTTGTTTCTGAAACTGAGACTACAAGAAAGCTGCTCTCTTGGCTGTCATCTTCCTGTAAAATGACTTTTCCAAATGCTCTATAAAGCTTGCAGATCAGGCCTCAGCTAAGCAATGTTTTCTTAATTTACTTTTTTTTCCTGGCACCTGACTTCCTGCAAATTTCCACAACTCTTCATCAGACTTGTCTCTCCATGTGTAAGGATGGAGCTCACCAACATCCCTGGGCATTTACACTGTGGCACCCTCTGAAATGACATCATGCAAGAGTTTCTGAAAACATCTGACACCGTGTGCACACCCTCCTTAACACAGCTCTGCATCTTAGAGAAAGGTAGCCAGGAGGGTTTTTTTCCTGTAGTAGAAGAAAACATTGACTACTACTGTTATTTTGTTTAACTTAAAGTGAAGGATTAGATCAATTTGGCAGCCATGCTAAGGATTTTCTGTGTGTTGTGGTAACAACTTAAAAAAATTCAGGCTGTAAAATATCATTAAAATTGGGATTAATCAGGATTAACACACATTGGGGGGTGGGGAATGCATTATTAAGTCTCCTTGTCACCTCCACAGACTCCAGGGCTTTATTTCACATGAAAATAAATACCTCATGGGAATGTAAGTTTCAATAAATACATTATTATTGATCCAATATAGAAATCCTTTTTACAAAAACAACATTGAAAATAAGTTTATATTTACCAAAGCAGTACATCCTTGGGTTATTTTGGGTTTGTTTTTAATTTGCTTGTCCCCTGACCCTCTTGCTTATTTCCTCTGGCAATAGCTATTCCTAGACTATAAATGTGCTCTGAACACAGAGGAATTCTGCTGTTAACTATGATTTCAGAAGTGTAAATCTATGATAATAAATATCCTAAAGTCAAGAAAGACTAGATGTTAAGCTTTTTTCTCATGGCCAGTAGTAATAGCAGTTTGATATAATATATACAAACTAGAGGAATATTTTTTTGGCAAATATTCTTTTTTGATTTTCCTGTTTCCTAGTGACACAGTTGGAAGCAGGAAACTCTTTCTGAGTTTTGAGCTGCAGTGGTCCAAAGGATATCCTTGTCTCTCTCCACCTCTATAAATAAAGTGGGAGAACTTTTACCCTGCTTCTAAAAATCAGCATGTGTAGCTTTTAGGCTGCTTACAAGGAGAGTTCAGAACTGTTCATTACTAATTGATTTATTTGCAACTAATGAGAACTGAAGTATTAAACATCCAGTGTTATTTTCTGAGGCTTCTGACAAATATTAGGTCCCTCCCCAAACAGATAAAAACAGAGTCTGTGCATCTAATTGTTTACTTCATTTATATAGTTCTTACTGCAATGGAAGCATCACAAGAATATCAGATTTTGATTTAAAAGAGAAATCTTATTTTATAGTTGAACAATTTTGAGCCTCTTTTTCTCCTCTTTCACTTGATACATTTTCCAGAATAAATCATATTTAATGTAACTCAATTTTTTTTTTTGATAGCATGAACTGAAATAGCATTTTCCTACCTTGTTCAATAAAGCACAATGATGCATCTTTACAGTAGCATAATTTTGGTTTAAGCTTTCAGGAGTTTTTTTTTGGTGTGGGCTTTTTTTAAGTTTTCTTTTTCCTTCTTTTTTCTTGGTTTGTTTTTGTTTCCCCCCGAGGTTTAGTTCTATAACATCTGCTTAATCTTTCAACCCAGTTTGCTAAAAACTTGCACCAAAGTTACTGGCAATGTGTGGTTTCCAGGAGGAGCAGTATAAGCTTTTGTGTAGCTGCTTGAATATCAGATTCCTGCAGGAAAATGTTGGAATGGTCAGAACAGGAATCATAAGAATGAGAAGAGGATGTAAAACTCACTGCAAGATGCAGATCACATAGAAATGGCAGTAACTACCTTTGAGATAATTTTAGTAAAGACTGCAGTAGATTTCCACTACCAAAAATCCATATCACATTTGGATACCTATTTTTCTGAATGGCTCTCTGTATTTTATTTCTATTTTGGATATAATTCAGGAAACTTAGAGTTTCTCTTATGCAGAAGTCCAGGCTGTCAGGACATTGGTGAAACCCCTGATGTTGGATCCCAGCACCTGATCACTAATAAGTGATTACTTGTTATGACTGATTATTAATTTTGGCAAGATTTAGTGGCTGAAAGCCTGGCTGTGCAAGTTCAGTGGAAATACTGTCACTAATTTAAATTATACCATAACTTAGAAATATTTTATTTGCCTGGGTGATTTGAATACTCAGTAGTAATTCTGGGTTATGAATTGGGATTGTAAATTATGGTCAGGAGATAAAAGCAGAGTTTAACTCATCAGAGAACAGGGAATCAGAGGCTGCATTGAGCCTTGCTGGTTTACCAGCTGTACAGGATCCAGAACATCCATCCAGTGCATTTGGGACAGGGAGTGTGAACAGTAGCATCAGCAGATGAAGATGCCTGATTTTTGCAGTTTTGTCAGAATCTGAAAGCTTTTCTGTTTCCTCAACATAGCAGCAGTTCCCAAGCACAGTGGAGCTGGGAACTTTTGCAGTCAGATTTTCCATCCCTGTTCCCACTGAGGTGTGACTGTAACTTCTCAGTCAGTGTGGACAGGTCTGGGTCCATCAGCACAGAGCAACTGCTGTGCCTGGAGGAATGGGGCTCATGCTGGGAATCTGGCTGAACAGCAGGAGGTACAGTGGCACCTGTTGAGACAGGATGGGGAACACACCTCTGAGTCACAGACCTCTCATTTAGGCCATGGACTTCGTATTTCCTACCTGCAAGGAAGGTTGATTCCACTTCTGTCATCAATAAACAGCTGGAGACAGAGGAGGGATCAGAAATTCCACTTGCAGCCTGTTGAATGAAGGCATCTAACACAAAGAGCAGAAAAAGATCAAAGAAATAAATTAATATATTCACAAGGAATTCATGTTCACAGACCAGTAATCATCCTAACCAAAGAAAAACTGGGCGAAGAAAAACCATGCAATCACTCTGCTTTTAACTGCTCCCTCCCTGTTTTCTACCTGTTTCCCAGACATGCCAGGAACAATGCAAGAACTTCCATTCACTAATTTTTTTGACACCTCCACTGCCCCAGACAGACACAGAAACTCACTAATCATTATTTTTTTACCAAGGGCTGAGAATATTTTTATACCCTCTTTGTCTGGGAAGAACAAGATTAATCTTTACAGAGAAGATGCATTTTAGTAGCTTCTTTTTATCAGAACTGTACTGATTCACCATCTGACAGGCTGTCCCTAAATATCCTAGTTGTATGTCTGTTTTTCCTTCACCTGGTACTTTTAACTGTGGATATATTTTACCTCATCATGACAATGAAAGGCAGGAGAAGGAAGAGCTGGGAATCCTCACAGGAATGGAAAATGAGGGTTACCTACATCCTTTGTACTTTAAATTTATTTTTTTCCCTTTCCTTTCCCCCAAAGATGAGAGAGCTCTTTGGTGCCCCTTGTTTTCAGTTTCTGGGCATGTTATGTGATGTGATGCTGCTCCCATCCTGCCTGGCAAAAGCTGCACCAACTCTGCTTGGGTCCCTTGTGCCAGGAACACCTGCTCAGAATGGCTTTGCCTAAGGAGATTTAATTTCAAACAAAGGCAAATGGAATAAAGGAAAACTGTGACACATAGTCCCTTTTCAAACTAGGAAACTGATTCAGCCAAATCAGTTCTTGAATCAGTTTCTCTCCAACATTGGTCATTGCTGTTGACTGAGAAAGGAGAACACTCCAGAAAAGGATCAGGCATCAAAAAAAGAACTTTCTTCTGGTATGTACAGCAGGAATTGCAGCTAATACTGCAGGAGGGTTAGAAGCACCTTTAATTATTATGTTTCTGTCCTTTCTCCCAGCATATTTCATAAGAGATTTAGGCTCTGCAATGCTGTTAAAGTGGTTACTTCATGCAGTAAAATCCATGGTGCCAAGGAGGTTCCCTGGACATGGCTTTGTACCCCCAAAAAAGAAAAGATAGAACTGTGTAATTGAGCACAAAAGCCAGCTGATCAGACAGACTGGGAAAAGTTGTGGTCTAACTTTTCCCTGGTATTTTGTACCCTTTTGCACTAGGTCTGTAATTAAATACTTAAACCTGTGCAAAAATAAAACCCCAAATCAAAACAAACAAAACCACAAATGGCAAAAAGCAAACAAACTCACAAAGCTAAAAGTTGTTAAAGCAATTAATTTTCGATGCAGAAGCCTGTGGAAACAAAGCCCCACCTTCACTGAGCTATTTGTTTTCATGGGAAATGAAGATGGTCTCTTGCATTGCTGCTGTGCTGCTGGGAAGAAAGAGCTAAGTTTGGCTGAGCTAAAGGCAGAAGGGCAATTCAGTTCTCATTTCTGCACCCTCAGCTGAAGGCAGAGCCTGGGAATGGGGAGATTTATCTTGAAGAGGGCTGGGAGATTGCACTTGCTTTGTTTCCAGACTGTTGAATATAAAACTATTCTAATAATATGTATACAACTTCCTTCTAGTCCTCTTTCTTGTTGCAGCAGAAGCAGCTATATCCCAAGCAAAAACAATGTTTCATCCTGTCAGATTTGGGTGGAAAGGGGAGGGGAGGATAAGACATGAAAACAATTAAAATGTTTATTTTTCATAGTGTCTGGCAGTAGTCAGAGGTTTTAAAACTATAAATAAACAAAAGTCATAGTTAGGATGAGAAACATATGCCATACACGTTTTTTAAAATGTAGATAAAGAAAATAGATAATGAATAATATTATGTAGATGGCTCTTCACCAGAGTCTGATCAAAACTGCCACTGCAACATAGAATCTGAAGAATGTAAAATTTAAGTGTCTGTTCCTTGAGTTGCCTCTGTTGTGATGGATTTAATGTCATCTTCCTCCTTGTTTTGATTTGGGGACAGGGCTTGCTGTGCCAGGATGTGTTCCTGGTGGGGCCAGGTCTTTGCACCAACCTGCAGCTGCTTTTAAACAATGCAGGATCCAAAAACCTGCTGGTGCCTGGAAAGTGGGAAATCACCTTTGGTGACCAACAAATGCTGAGGCTCTGGCCCAGAGGACAGCCCCAAGATTGTGGTATTTGGTAGGAGGTGAGGGCAGCTTCAGGTGGCTGATGCAGCCCTGGTGTGTGGGCAGCAGCCCTGCTCTGCTGCAGCGCTGAGAGCAGGAGCACAGCTCCAATTATCAGAGCTATTTATGTGCACTTGCTTTTGGCAGTCCTGCTTTGGAATGCTGCTTGTAAAAGGTTTCATACTTTTCTCTTAAGCTTCTTAAAGGGCCATTATGCATTCACAAAAATCCATATCCATCTGGTAAGGAATGCCTTCCAACTCAATTAATGCTGTGCACACACCAGTCGCTGCCATTCTGGAGTGGGATTCAGTATTCCAATTGTGCTTCCATCTTAAGAGAGGAGGTTGGGAAAGACTGGGAAAACAGTACACATTGCCAAAAAAAAAAAAAAAAAAAAAAAAAAAAAAAAAAAAAAAAAAAAAAAGCATAAAGAATAATAGTTTTAAAAGAATTTTTAAAATCATTGTTTTCACAATAGGCTTTTTGGACATTGGAATTTCTGAGTTTTAAGGAAGCAGCTAAATTCTCTGCTTTCAGGCCTGATACCATAAGATTAAGAAGTAGGTGGTTTAAAAGCACTAATATTTTCTTGAATTATTTCTGCTACTCTTAATACCTCTACTTTTTGGTTGTTTTTTTTTTCCCTGTAATTCTACTACTTGTAAATGTTTTCCTTATTGACATTTGCTGCTGTTGCTGTATATGGTACTTTTATAAAATAGCACTTCAATTTAACACTGAAGGTTTTTCTTTCCAGAAGTACCAAGACACATGACAAAAACAGGCATGATGTCTTAGAAAACACAGTGGCCACTAAGAATGCAAATATAAAAGCAAAGTCCAGAATTACTGGTAAATCTAAAGACATGGGAAACAGAGGGAAGAAGGCACCTACCTGGCAGAAGAGAAGATCAGTTTCTAAAACATTTTTAAGTTAGAGGAAGACATGAGCTCTCTAAAGGATTTTTAAGGAAACAATACATAATAGTTAATGACAGAGTTTCAAGTGGTTTGAAGTGGGAAATGAAATTAAAGTGGGAATAAGGGGACAGAAAATAATAGATGCAACTTTCTGCTTGTAAGGTAACAGGGACAGAAATTTGTTTTTACAGCAGGAATTCAGGAAAATTATGGAAGTGTGCTGGAATTTATCTGAACTGCAGGATTATTGATATTAGCAGAATGTTGCACAGCTGTTAGTGATAATTGAATTTGTTGGCTCTTCATGTTAGTATTTCTACCAATGTACTTCCTATCTTGGCTGCAAAATATGACTTCACTTACATCCTCTACAAAATTAGTTCAAGCCTCAGTATAGTTTATTTTTTAAATCAGTGTTCATGTATGAAAAAAGTTCTCATTTAGTATTTGGAATTTTTTCCCCTGTCTCTTCAATTGGCCATTTAAATATAAGTTAGTAAGCAACTAGTATCACTAGCTATTCATAGAACCTTCTCTCTCAGGCTACTGCTGGCATTCCAATTGGATTCCACATAAGTGAGAGATAGGAGTGAAATGTAGCAGGTGATGCAACATTTTTCTCTTTTAAGCATTTATTGTATAAGGAGATTATTATTTTAATCCTTGCCTTTCAGATTATTAATCACTATTTTCCTTTTTTTTTTTTTTTTTTTTTTTTTTTTTGGCTACAAGGGAATAAACTCACAAGCAATGAGATATGGGCTAGGTAAATATGTCCTTTTAATTCACTGCCCAAATGATAGCACATAACCCATCAGCTTGCTGGAAATCCTGGCCATTAAGTTGATTAATAAGGGAAATGATAAAGCAATAACTGCTTTTATTTTGTACCATTCATATATTGTCGCAAGATGGTAGAGTCATGCAGAATAATACATTGATAAACTGGTTTTATCTTGTTGGAGCATCAGTAAGGTTGCTGGGGGGCTGCAGCACCTGACTGATAAAGGAGAGAGCAGGGTTTGTTCTGCCTGGAGAGGAAGAGGCAAAGGGAGGATCTTTATGCTGTCCTCAATTATCTCATGAGTAGCTGAAGAGCAGATGACAAAGATAAACTTTTTTTCAGAGGTACACAGCAAAAGAAGAAGAGGGAACAGATACAATCTGCAGCAAGGGAAATTATTCTAAGAGCAAAGGAAAAAACAGTCCTTTGCACAAGGATGGCAAAACTAAAGGGAAACCCTCTTCAGTGCAGGGATTCAAAATACCACTGGAAAAGCCCTGGGCAACCCAATATACTTTTGAAGTTGTTTTAATTTGGAACTTGGACCTGGTGGTGTCCAGGGCTTCTGTCAGACAGAAATCATCCTGATGTTATCTGACCATGTTACAGCCCTAAACTCCATTAATGACTACTATAAAGTGTATTTGAAGTCCATTAATTACAGAATCATACAATCATAGAAGGGTTAGGGTTGGAAGGGGTTTAAGCATCCTTTAGTTCTAACCCCTCTGTCATGTTGCTTTTGCTGTTTTTGTCTGACCCTTGCCATCTTCTGACTTTAGAATATCCACTCACCATTTTGTCTTGTCTGCAATGAAGAGAGTGACTAATCTGACACCTCTAGAATCAAAAAGGAGGGTCTTGAGAGATCTTCATAATTCAGGAAGGTGTGAAAAAGACTCATTTGACCTTCTTAATGCAGGGAGATGACAGAGAGTAAAAATATTTTTCTATGACAGGAAAGCAAAACTTGAAATATCTCTCTCCCTAAAATGTAGTCTTTTTTCAGGATGCTACATTTTCCTTTTTTCTCTCCTTTTTTCTCTGATGCAAGGCATGCTGCTAAATTAGTCAGAATTCTCATGTGTCTTAGGAATAAAAAACACTGAGAGGCACTGGCATGTGTACATCAACATCCAAAAATATGTCCTCCCAGTGTATCTTGGAACCACGTGAGAGAGACAGAGCGTGGCTCTCCTGAAAGCCCTGCATTCCTGCAGGAATGGGTGCCTGGCTCTGTGGGACAGAAGGCAGCTGCCATCCCTCCTGCACCTCCTGCTCTGACTTCTGCAGCAAAGCATTTCGGTTCTGCAGTCTGAACCTTGCCCCTTGTGAGACCTCAGAAGGTGCAAAGTTTAAAAAAAAGCTGCTTCTCCTTTGGCTGACCATTCAAAGGTGTTGTTATCCTGCTACTGCACAAGAAAATAAAACAGCATGAAGAAATGAAGGCTAGAACATTAAAATATATGTGCCATCAACAGTACTTCTGAACAATTCCAGTATGTTCTCTGAAAGAGATGAAGGGACTTGGCAACAGCTGGAGTTGTATCTGGTGGTCACCAGAAATTTACACTGATCTGTTCCCTTGTACATATGATTTTTCTGGGGGAAGGGGACTTTGTATCATTTGGCAATGACCCTGAAATAGTCATTAGAGGAAAACTTGGCTCAGTACTGAGAAATATCAAACATTTGAGTTTTTACTTTTCAAATGTAATTTATTTCCCTATTGATATTTTTGTGATAATTACTCCACTCCCCACTGATAGCTTATTACTATTATTCATTTATGATTTCAGAGCAATAGTCTTAGTTTTGATCAGAATTTTACACTGGTCTCTGCAAAGAGCAAATAAAACCACACTATTTTATGAGGTCTCTAACTTCAAGAACTTCCTTATTTCAATGAATAAGTTCAATGCAACTTTTTGGAAACCTGGTGCCCTGTGAGGACTGAAGTGCTCAAACCCCTTTTGATTTCAGATGTTACATACAAATGTGAATATGCAGAAGAAATGTAAGTAGTAGGGAAGCAATGCAATGATATTTGAAGGTTTCTTACATTATAATTTCCTAATATAAAACCAGTACAGAAGTGTTTCTGATTGTGCTGATGCAGAATAGCAGATATGGAAACCCTGTTTTGTCAGTTCTTTCTAACACAGCATTGCTCCCCCAGTGTGATTCCCTGCCCTAATTACTCCAGTCCTGAATGACTCATTTCAACATTTCCTTTAAAGATAACTCTGTTAAATAACATCAAGATGGTTTTGCTGAGTCTGTTTCTGGACTCAGTTTTATCCAATTATCCCAGTGATTGGCAACAAACCTGAACAACTTTGCTTCTGTTGTTTTATTCTCTGTGTTTTGATATCACCAGTGCCTTACATGAGCCTATGTATGGACCAGCATTATCTCACCTCTAATGCTGATGTATTATTAGTTCATTATGTGTGAAGGTAAAAATTCTTGGGTCCTTTAATGAATGTTGTACTGCATATTTTTATCCATTCGTCTTTCTTTCCTCTATCACCTTTCAAATAATATCTTTTTATAGGATTCCAAGCATCCCAGTGGAAACACACTCTGGATTGTTTTTTTCTCAGTTACTTTACCTATCTTTTTCCTACATCAAATAATTTCTTGGGTTTTTTAAAAATCATTCTATTGCAAAGCATTCTATTACAGACATTCATGCTATGCTGATGTGACGAGTAGCAAGAGATGCAGTCATGATGAAATAAAAGTGCTTGGATACTGAGGTGATGGAGGAAATGGAGCAAATGAGGCATTGTTTTACTATTCTCAATAAAGAGTCAATGTTCAAGGAATTAGAGGGCTGATAGAATGCCAACTTCTGGATAAGAAATGAAACAAAAGCCATGACCAAAACTTGTTTGTGGTTATTCAAGTTTCCATGGCTTTGTTCCAATACTAACATGCAATTTTGAAATCCTGACAAAATTCAAATTCACTTATTTACATTCTACCTCCCCATATTTCCTATAATTGTATAACACATTCTTGTTAATTAATTGCTGTGCAATGTCCTGTGATGTTAAGCAGGTGCTGGTGCTGGTTTGTGCTTAGGAGCACGATCTAAATGAAATGTAAACCTGTAGTTCAAGGAATCACCTGTATCCTTAACCTTTGATTCCTTCTTATGTTGTTCATATTCATTCAGGTTAATATTATTTTAGCATTATATTCCTAAATTAATTTACATTCCTTTTTTACACTTACACATTTAGACACAGGGTAAAATTTGTCTCAAGTACTGTAATAAGATCATGGTGTGTGGATACACAGACTAAAAAAGCTTCAAGCTTTTGAGAGTAGGAAATAAAAATAAAATAGGCACATTGAGTAATTTTCTGCTTCCTTCATGTAAGAAAATATATCCCTCAGTTCTATGATTTAATCAAATAACTAAAGCAAGAATTTAAATGTAAATAAATGTTAAAAATAGAAAATTTTTCATGCTTCAAGTAATTTCTGGTCTTGTTTCTGTCAGCCAGGAACTTCGTGTAATCGTAATTTGGCATTTTAGGCCTCCTCGTGTTTCTGAAGATCCCTTGTTTGGCTTTGTGTGGAAAAGTAGAGCAGCACATATCCCATTTTGATTTCTGACCAAACCAAGAGAGAAAACTTTAAGGAGAGATATCCTAAAGTGTGTCCTTTCAATATACGTGGGCAATAACTTTGAGCTAGATTTAGAAAGATTTAGGAGAAATTGAAGGGTAGAACTCTAAATATGAATTAGAAAAATTTCTCTGTTCATTTTAGTAGCACAGAGACCTAAATTCTCCAAGCATCTTTGAACTCACAAAAAAATTTGTAATTCTCTCTGCACACACCACCCCCAGCTAAGGAGCTCATGACCTATCCCATGCTACCTGCTGTGGGTGTCCAAGGGTATCTGAGCTGTAGGCACTCAGTTTGTCTAAAATTGGCACTTTGGAACCCAAACACTCTGCTTTTCATATCAAAGTGCCACAAGTTTCTTTCCTCCCTTCTTACCAAGGAGTCTGGGATGTAAAGCTGTCCAAGACACGGGAAATTGAGTTGTTTGTACACCATGAGTGGGTGGCAGTTGTATCTTTCACAGTCTGTGAAAGTGGCTAGCTACTGCCAGCATTAAATGTTCTGCTGTGCTGGCTGGTGACAACTGAAGCAGCACTGAGCTCTCTAGGTGCTCAGGTCCTTTTTTAATTGACTGGGCAATTATTTAGACTGTGAGATCTCAGGGCAGGAACCATCATCTGTGCTTTTAAATCATCATAAAATGTTGACCTTCTTGATATTTGTAGACGTCAGTGAGGAAAAGTGAAGATGGCTGAACTTTTTGTCTTTATGAGTAATAAAGCAAGAAAAAAGATATGTTAGGAACTGGAGGGGAGTTTCCTCTTATTTTTTCCTCTAATATTTTGAAAAATTCATTCTTCACTTTTTCCCTAGAATTTGATAGATGGCTTCAATGTGATTGCAAACCTTCTTATTCCCTAATAAAACAGTATTTTAAAAAACCAAAACTTTCAGTATCAGTGAGGCAGGAAAAAACGTTAAAATTCTGCTAGCATATGTTTAAGGGCTAAGTTTGACTGAAAAATTCCATTTCTTCTCAGCAAGGTTAACAGTGAACGAAATCTATGCTACCATCTTAATAAATGCGTATTCTTCTCTTGCACTTTCAAAAAGATTGTGGATGAGACAGAATTTTTCAAAGCTAAAAGAGCATTTTTACAATAAATACATTGGGTTTCTTTATGATAGATAACCATGCAACCATAGCAATGTTGAGTGGTCTCATGAAATACAATCCATTTTGCTGCCTGCCAGTAAGCCTTACACAACTTTGCTTTTAAAAATAAAAGAGCAGAGGTTGTAATATTTATGATTCTTTAAATCAACAACTGTGCAGAAAAAGATTGTTCCTGAAAAATTTCCTGTTAGCCTTGAATTTCACAAGGGCACTACCCCCCTGTCACTTATTAGTCCTATAGTGCCTAAAGGCTCCAATTAGGTATTAGAACACAGTGATAACGGGCACTGTAAATGTGCAAGACAAATCTTCCCTAAGGGGCTATAATACAATATTATTTTATAAAACCCAAGTAATTTCTTAAAATAGCTTTATAGCTATGGCAGACTATTACTAACTTTGGCCTAGATCCTGCAATGAAAATGTGTGTTGTGAGCCTCCATCCAGTAAGTGAAGGCAAGGAACCTGCTCTTTTACTAAAAGGCCATTAAAAATGGAGTTGCTGTTACAATGTGGATTTTTTTTTGTTCACTTCCAGCAAAAAAACCCCAACAGGGTAGCTTGAAGTTGATGCTGAAAATCTACCCTGGAAGTTAGTAGTCAGGTCACAAAATACTACTGAGAGTGCCCCAAAGCCACCGAGTACCATAAATGACAGAGAAATACAAGTAGAACGTGCTCGTTGACCTGGATGATGAAGTGTCTTTGACTACTGCCCAAACCTTTGCTTTGGGTCATGTTCACAGCATTATCTGAGATGTCTGGAGTCAGCTAACTGCATGGGCCCTTCCCGGTGGCAGCGGCTGGACTGTCCCGTCTCTTGGTCCGCACTGACCCTCGCCCATGTCCCGGGCACAGCCATAGATGCAAACACCACTCGACGCACAAAAGTGCTTCTCAAGAGCGCTGGCAAAGGTGGCTATTTCAAAACCAGATTCCCGACCCACACAATTTTTCCAGCTGCCGATTTCCTGCCCCATGCTTGGGTTGGTTGCGCCTCTTGGGTCCGCGGCGCGTCCTTGGCGCATCTGTCCGGTGTCCCCGGAGCGCGGAGCGGGCAGCGAGCGCCGGGCAGGGAGCGCGGGGAGCGCAGGCAGAGGAGGGAGCGGAGGGAGCGCAGGTAGAGGAAGGAGCGCAGGGAGAGCAAGGAGCGGAGGTAGAGGAGGGAGCGCAGGTAGGGCAGGGAGCGCAGGTAGGGCAGGGAGCAGCGCAGGGAGCGCAGGTAGCACAGGGAGCAGAGGTAGCGCAGGTAGCACAGGGAGCAGCGCAGGGAGCGCAGTGAGCGCAGGGAGCAGAGGCAGCGCAGGTAGCACAGGGAGCAGCGCAGGGAGCAGAGGCAGCGCAGGGAGCAGAGGCAGCGCAGGTAGCACAGGGAGCAGCGCAGGGAGCAGAGGCAGCGCAGGGAGCAGAGGCAGCGCAGGTAGCACAGGGAGCAGCGCAGGGAGCGCAGGGAGCAGAGGCAGCGCAGGGAGCGGAGACAGCGCAGGGAGCGGCGCTCCGGGCGCTCCGGGGTGCGGCTGCCGGAGCCGGGGGGGGCGCGCCCGGTGAGCGGCGGAGGGAGGGACGGCCAGACAGACGGACGGACGGACAGACGGAGGGGGGCCCCGCCGAGCGCCGCGGGTCCGCCCAGCGCCGCGGCTGCACGGGCTGCGGCAGGAAAGGAGCGGCGGCTCCTCGGAGAAGGGAGGAGGAGGAGGAGGAAGGGAAGGGGGGGTCCCTGCGAGCGGAGCCGGCCGCAGCGAGAGGCGGGGCGGGGTGGGAGGCGTGGAGGGCCCGCGGAGCGGCGCGGACGGACGCGTGCCATGCGCGGCGCGGCTGCCGGCGGCTCCCGCTCGCTGGCTCAGCATGCGCGGGCTGTGCCCCCGCCTCTGCCTGCTGGCCGCCGCGCTGGGGCTCTGCGGGGGCAGCAGGAACTGCCCCGACCTCATCGTGGACCGCTGCCTCTGCGCCGCCGAGCGCGCCAAGGGGCCCGGCCGCCCGGCCCTCCGCATCAAAGTGGTGTGCACCGGCGGAGACTTGGTGGAAACTTTGCAGCCCGCCGTGCTGCCCAACCGCACCGTGTCCCTGTGAGTGAGTACGGGCGGGCGGCGCGCACCTGGCGCGGGCAGGGGCTGCGAGGGGCGCGGGGGCTCCGCGGGACCCGGCTCCGCAGCCCTGACCCTGCTTCTGCAAACTCGGAGAGACTTTGGGGCTGCTTCGCTTTTCGCTTTTTTTTTGGTGCTGTGTTGGGAAACCCCTGCTGGCGAGCTGGGCTTTCCCTGGTGTAAACTGCACGCTGCTGCGGGAGGCGGTTCGGGGGATGTCAGTGGCAGCAGAGCTGGTGATGGAGCTCTCTGGTTGCGCCTCTCCGCCGGCAGCGGGACGGGCAGCGAATGAATGGTATCGCCAGTGCTGAACTGCCTGCTGGAGTGCTGTGCCATTAACTTTCCCTTTCTCTCTCGCCTTCTCTAAATAAAGTTTGGAATTTGATGTCTCCCTTTTTAAGATGAGTTTCTGTACAACCGCATGAAACTCCTAAATCTCCAGTATCGTTCAGAGTTGTCTGGTAATTTAAAATGACTCGGGATATGTTCGGGTTTTTGGGTTGTTTTTTTAAGCTAGGAATCCGGTTATGATACTTTGTTGCCTGTTGCATATGGCTAAACTTGAATAAATAGTGTGTTGTTGTAAGGTAGTACAACTTCTGTGATTGCATCCTCAAGTACAGCTGAAAGCAATGTCCCTGTAATGCAGTAATAGCTCTGTGACATTTACCCTTTGGATCACACACATATCAACAGATCCTTTACTGTTGAATTTAGTTCTGTTGACAATTCCTGCTATGAACATCTCCACTGTTCAGCGCATTTTCTTTTAGTCAACACTTTCAGGAGGCAACTGGGTAAAGACAGTAATTTATAACATATGGGGAGCTTGTGCTTTAAATGTACAGATGTGCTGTGTATGCTCCAGTTCAGTTTTTCCTATAACTGTTGAGTGACTTGATGCTGATTATCTGTATGCTGATTATTTATTTAGGAAACTTCTGCTTCTATACAAGATACAAGAATTGCACTTCCTCCTAAATTTTAATAGACTACTTTAGAGCATTGCATTACTTACCAACATAAGTTTTAACCTCAGTGATAAATCCAGTGCTGCTTCTGTGGTTTGTATAACTGGCTGTATAGTCAGAGGTGGTACTCGCCAGAATTATAAAATGTCAACGTCTTGGGGACACAGGAACTACTTTTTCCTCTTGGTTAAAGAGCTGTAGAAACTCTCACACTCAGCATGTCTGCAGAGGTTTTTCCTCTTAAACGTTGTTTCGCGGGGTCTTATTTAGGTTTTTAAGAAACTTTTGCTGAGGTAAGTACCAGTCAATGAATCCAGCTGACCATGAGATCAACAGAAGTCTGTGTTCACTGCAGTGAAAAGAAACTGAATTGGAAACAGAAGTGAGAAAGGATGAACAGGCGAGGTGGTGTGTTTGAAGTGGTGGGTGGGAGGATTTTCTCGCTTGTACATATGATTTAAGGCACCAGTAGCAAACTTGATCCTGTCACCCTAAACACGTTCATTTCAGGTAACTCTTGCTCAAAACTATTAGAGTTTTGTGCTAGTTTTTTGAAACTTAATTGCTGCTACCTCTTGACCTGAGAGCTAATCAGTTGGCCCTAGCTGATATAAAAGATACTGTTTTTTTTGGGTTTTTTGTACTTCACATGGACAAGTATAGTAAGTACCATGTATCACATAAACTTATCCCTTTTCCTCTTACATTCTCTCTTCTCATTTTTGAGAAGGGCTTCTTCCTTTTGTTTTTCTTTCCCAGAAGTAAATTTAAGGCTAAATATTGAAGGTAAAAAGGAAAAAAATTAAAATATGCGTTAGTAGTTTTCAGTAGCTGGAACATACGGGTGACAATTTGATTGAATGTCAAAGGTTTTCCAGGTGAAACTGGTTTTTATGAATTAAGTTACACTTGTGAGATTTGGCCAGCTGTAGAAAATAATGATAATGAGCTCAAATATTATCACTCTTACTTTTGGTTTTGTAGCTGCATAGGAGGTGCAGGCAAAAGAGAATATTGTGGTAGATGCTGCCTGCTTCCATTCAGTTTTATGGGCCCACAGAGAGAAAGAGAGCTTTAACATATGGAACATAACCTTTTGGATTGCTTTAATAATTAAGAAATATAGAGGTGAATAAAAGAATATATGTTCAGATGCAATAACTCTGTAATGAAACAATGTAATAAACATTTTGGGGGGTTTGGGGCAGATTATTCATTATATAGGGATGCTGGTTCCCTAGTGCTGTGATCTTTTGGAAGGCAAGATTGAAGCCAAACTCTGGCAACTGCTCTGCAGAGATGGAAGAGAATTGCCTCTGCTTTATCTCTTAAGCCATTAAGAGATGAAGCTGTAGATGTATAACATCTCATTTACATGCTCAGTATTGTTACTTATCAGCAAATTTAGAGGTTATGATTTGGTAGCTTAATTGAAGTTTGAGTTTGGTAGCTTAGGTTCTTTCACCTAAGTGACTGTGGGCCTTGTCTGAGTTTGATAGTTTAGGCTCTATGGTATATATGGACTGAACTATTGCTACTAGAAATCCTTCTGACAAAGTCATACAGTGACTGCAAACTAGAGTGAAGTCACTGAAAAAATGCTTATTCTTGACATGTTTTGACCAATTATTTCCAGCTTATGAGGTGGGAAAGTCTGCAGAGTTTCTTTGAAATAATTTGAACACTAGAGCTATTCAGTACTGCTTGAATGCTCCTGATGATAAAATATCCTGATGATATTTAGAAATAAAATCAAAATATAAACTGATAAAGCACCTATTCTCTCCTCTTTATTTTATATTAAACCCAAAACAAAAAACTCCACCTTGTTCTGGACTCTGTTTCACTGTCTTTAGTATTTTGCTGCTTTGGAAACAGAATTCATGTGCTTGATGTGGATCAAAAGAAAAAACTTAGCTGTAGCTGCACAGAGTATTTGCACATATCTTGTTAAAAGGGATTGTAGTCCTTATGGATTTGCAACGTCCCTTGTATTTAGGGATGGGGTGGAGAAGGAGAATTACCTTTTTTTTTTTTTTTTCCCCATGAAGAATACAGCTGTTGAATCACTAATTTATGGGATCTGCTCTCACCATTTCACTCTCAGTAGGCATTGAAGTGTAGAGCCAACAAGGAAGAGTCATATCACTTCAGGATAATGCAGTTTTCTCATTTTAGGCTCTGTGGTTGAATACATGGGAATTCTTGTATGAAACCAGTATTTTACTTTTTTGTTTTTCATCAGTGTGATTAGGTTGTTAAAATGTAAATCTAGGGAATAAGACTGTTTGCAATCTTCTATGTTGACAGAGAAATTAGTCATAAACTTTTTGACTGAGTTGCTGTAATTTGGGCTGTGTGGAGAAGCTGTTTTGCTGCTTTTTACAATGTGAAACTTCTACAGTTAGAAATTTCAGGAATTAGCAGATTGGATTCTCTACTGGACAGTTTATTGGAAGGTTACTTACATACTTTTTTCTTTTATGTCAAGTGGTGTTAAAAACTTTATACTTTTAATCTTGGAAGTTCTCAGTTCAATATGTGTCTTGATATCACTGGGCAGAATATACCTTGAAGTTATAAATGCCATTAGTTTCTGGTAGTAGCATCACTTTTTTTTTCCCCTCTGTCAATTCAAAAGAAAGTCTAAGGTATCTCCAATGATTGATATTTTTACAAATTTTACCTGCAGATACACCTATTGAAAGGTACAATTTTAAACTGTCATAATAGAAATGAAGAAAATTTATGATAGTGTATGGCTTATATAAATTCTTTATCATATAGGATTCTTCAACTTTTTATGTCTAAGGCTTTCTTCTGACTTTGAATTGGAGATTGCCTCAAATTCCTCAAATTCTCAATTTCAGAGTAAGGCTGCATGGCTCCAATGGTAATCCATAGCCATAATACCTATGGAAGGTATTCATCTTCAAAGCACTTCACAAACATTAAATAGTCTTCTGAAAGCAGCATTGCCCCACTTTTCTCTGTCCGTAAATTACTTTTATGTCACATTCATTTATATCATGTCCACTGGAATTTCTTCAGAGTTATTATATTACTCTGCTTTTTTCGTGTCTGGTCTGGTCCTTTACACGCCTGCATTCAGTTTAGGATGTATCAATGTGGTTTATTTGATATAAGCGTCTTGTTTTAAAAATAGATCACAAAAATGTTATGTCCCAAAGAGTTCAGCGTTTCAGCTAGCCAAAGCAAACAAAGAGTTGAAGAAAGACTGAACAAAAAATGTTATTCAGTAGTTTTATTTCCATGTCTTAAAACTCACATATTCTTCTTTATTGATTTGGGACTTAACATAGACCTAGCATTGGTAATTTGTAAATAGAGCATTATTAAAGAATGTGGGGTGATTCTCGTTACAAAGGTTTTTGCAAACTTTTTTACCTTGGTTAACTTACTGTGTTCACTCAAAGTGGCAGGAAAAAAAGAATAAGAAGCAGGTTTCCTGCTCCATTATTTATATGTGTATACATATTTATACATGCTTTCTCTGAAACTCTTAAATAAAGAAAAAGAAAAAAAAACAGTTTGTGGAAGAAACTCCTAATAGGGAAGCCTACATAAAATACACCAAAGACTTGGAAGGACTGGGACAAATGGCTGGGGAGAACAAAGTATAGAGAAGATAAAGGTTCTAGTGGTAAAAAGTCTTCAAATACTACTCAAATATTAGTCTGATCTTCCTTGATAATGCATGTTATGTATTCATTTAGTGTGACCACAACATTTTTTTTGTTTGTTTTTTTTCTTACAAGGATATACCTACACCTGAAAAGTACTAGTAGTGGGACCACTTCCAAATGATGACTTTTTTGGATGAAACCAATGCATTGGCATTATTGGAAATTGTAACCCAAGAAGAGTGTGAAAAAAATTCTGCTATGGAAAGTAGAACTCATAGCAAATAATGTTTAAAATAAAATAAATGCTAGTTTAAGAGTTAGCACATACCATAACTTTTTAAAGGTATATGAGTCACCCTGAAGTTTCTTTCTCTATTATTATTAAACTGTAAAGAAAGACCATGAGTTAAAACAGTGCCATATATTGTCCTGGTGCTTTTACATCCTCAAGTGTAACTTTTTTGAGGAAAGCAGTTTGTGTAAGAGAATGGGATAAGAATATCTGGAAACAGATACAATTACTTCACAGTGTTGAACAGTTCATTAATTTGGAAATTTAATGTAGAAATCAAGTCCCATTTTCATTGCATAGTAGGAAATTTGCAGTATTGTGATCTTTCACTTTGTTTCATTCCAGAGGTAAAAATAAACTGGTGAGGATAGCCAGGGGAAAGAGTTGCATGTGGAGAGTTTTATCATATAAATCTATGTGATCTGATACCTGTTGAGAAGCCCTAAATGAAGCTGGGGTTTTATGATACAGTGTAATTTGTCAGTTGTCTGGCTACTGACCTTGTTTGCCTTAAACAAGAAGAGATTTAGTATATCTTGTTGGCTCTCTTGTAATTTTTTTTTTTTTTTTTTTGGTATGTTGGCCTAATATTCATAAAATCTGTTAAATTTTATCAATCTAAAGATATGTGCAACAGAAATTAGTTTCTGAAGTGTATGTATTTGCATCTCTTGCAGTGAGTTGGTTCCAGGGAGAAGGTGATTTATGTATATGGGATCTGCCTTTAAATGAAGCTGCATGAGTTGCTGGCCCTTGGGACCAAAGTACTCTGTCATCCCTTAAAATGGATTGTTCTTAAAAGATTTGAAAATGTGATGAGTTTTTTTTTTTTTTTAAGGCATTTTGGAACATTTCTCAAAGTATATTTTTCTTTCCTTGTCCCCTTCTAAATATCCGGACAGTGTAATAAAATAGGAGGTGAGGTGAAGAGTAGGGAGTGGTGCAGTGGTTAGGAGAGAGGTGAAGGGGCAAAGCCCAGAAAAAAGGGGTCCAAACAGTGTTATTGACAAGAAACTCAAAAAATTTAATATTTTATATATGTAGTCCTTTTTCTGCATCCTCAGTGTTTTAAAATCAGAAATATTTAAATGTTAGATGCTTTACAACAACAGAATCACATTAACCTCTCTGATTCTAGAAGCCCATTTATTACTTTGCTGTTAAAACAGACCCAGAAACTTTCTGGGCAGAAATAGCCAAAGAAAAGCTATGTTTTTGTGCAAAGTTTCTCCCTGTTTGAGACCCTCTGTCATCACAGATTTTGCTCTTATGGGATTCAGCCATGTTCCAGCTTATCCATCCCTACTTTCCTCACTGATGTCTTTTGCCTTGGTTTTATAATATAGAGCTGGCATAAATCTGAAAGTCAAAGGACAGAACCAAGGCAGAACTTCTGCTCTGGCAGCCAATAGGAAACACACATTTGTGTTTCTGCACCTTACACCCTTTGCTCATGCACATCTGAGAGCCAGGGCTTTTGCCAGCTTGGTTTTCACTACTCAGTAATACTGATGCATGTTTTCAAGACTTGCTATTTATGCCATTTGACTTACATTTTTTGTGGGAAAAATAGCCTGTTGATTTTAACTTCCTCCCTTTCTGTGTTTCAATGGAATATCCATAGTAATATTTTTTTAGCATGAAAAGCCATGAAAAGGTTGGGTATTTACTTATCCAGTCAACTGTGATTATTTTTTATCAGTTACAAGTTTGCTGTCTAGTTCTCGACTTGTCAAATATAATTTGGCTGAAACCTCTGTATTATCTATGATATTAACATTTTTTTGTCTACATTAGCAATTATGTAATACAGGGAACACAGTTTAGGCTTTGTTCTTATTCTTGTGGCAACATGCCATTTTTCACCCTTCTCTTAAAATCAGTTCCAACTGTCTTTTCATGCCTGGGACTGATTTGAGACTATTCTGAAGGTATGGTTAGTCTTGAAAGCTCTGCCTTTGCAATTTCTGCTACAGTCTTGCAGAGTTGTTGACAGTTTCTTTTCTGTACTTTGTTGGATATCATCTTATCTGAACAGCAGTTTGTCAAATGCATAAATAGTTCTGCCAGTAACACAAGCACACAGGGGTTTGTAGGTGTCATGCTCACAGACCTGCAAGACTTTGCAAAAACCTGAGGTTGGTTCTTAGATCATAAAGAATCTGGATTTGCTGATAGCTGTGCCAAAGTAAGCAAATTCTATTAAACTTTTATGTTAAGCTTGCCTTTGCTGAGTGGCTATTCATCAAAACCCATGAGGATAGAAGGACACTGGCCTGTGTTTTCAGCATTTCTACTGTAGGCTTGCTACAACACACAGTGAGCTCTAATGGATTTTCTGTGTTATTAAGGTATCATTATGGATTTCAAGTAACCTGGTAAACCAAGGTCTCTAAATTATGAACATTTATGATTCTCCTTGTTTATTGAAGAATTAATAGCAATCAGGATGATGTCTCTTCATAAAACCTTTCTCTTTATGTTATGAGATTGTCTGTCCCAGAGAACTCATGTTTTATAATCAAAAGGATTAATTGCAAGGGTAAAGGTTTTATGTGTACTGTGATTTGAGAAAAGAACAGACTGCATTGTAGAGTAGAAAATAAGGTTAAAACTAATCATAACAAAATCAACCCTGGAAAATGTGAAGAAAAACATAATGGAAGCATTGAACATAACATTATTGTATTTTGTAGTTCCCTGGCAACATTTATTTTTATATTTGCATTAGAAATTAATGTGCATGGTACCAGTTTCTTTGAGAGAGGAGGGGTAGAAGGAGATAATAATCTGTTTGTGAGCAACTTTATTACCAGATTAAGTTTTATAGAATTTTTACAGGAAATGTACTGAAGTGTTAGGAAAGATTTCTCTGATGGAATGGGCTGGCTCAATCTGGCACAACAGGAAATGTACAAGCATTTAAGAGAGAGGGAGAAGCAAAACACAAGTAGTATCAATTTTGAGGGATAAAATTTGCCAGCACTCCCAAGTCCTGTGAACTCCTAACTCATGAATTTTTATACATTAACACGTTTCCTATCTGGGGAGCTTTGCACTACTTAGTTCTTTATCTTCCATGGACCATCCTCTTTACTTTGTCTCATCTGTCACATTCCCAGAATCTTTCAATTCTCCACTTTCCTTTATAGCTCCTATTATTGTTGATACTTCTGCCTGTTTTTTCTTCTCATGTGCATCTTGTTTTTGCTCACTGATTATATGAATTGCAGACTGCCAGTGCATTTCTGGAGTGAAGAGCCCATCTCCCTCCTGTGTCCATGTCTGTGCCAGCCTCTGCAGTTTTCCTGCTGTGTGCTGCAGGCTCTGCTCTCAGCTCAGTCTCCACCACCTCTGTAGTCCTGCATGACTTCCCAGTTTCTTTTGCTTTTCTGAAACCCTCTATTACATCTTCCCTCATCACCTTTGATCCTTGACTCGTTTTACACTTCTCTGAGCTGGCTGAGTGGAACTGAAATAAGCGAGGACCTGGGTCCTTGGAGAGATCTGAATTAAGTCCTGGAGTTCAGCCGTGCCTGAATTGGGGCCAGGCAGATGGAGTTGATCCTATTACACAACTTAGAAACGAGAAAAATCTTTTGAATCTCTAACTCTCCCTCCTTAGAGCTTATCATTAAAACTGCAGCTAGTGGAGGAGAGAGGTCTGAATGTGGTTGTGTCAAGCAGTGATTTTATGTTGACCCTCCAGACATGCCACTGAGGATCAGAGGGAGCAGCCACAATGATCAAAGTTGTTTTCCATCCTCAGCATTGTGTATTGTTTAGAAGGGAAAAGTCTAATTTCCAGTTTTCTCTATGCTTTTGTGGCAACATTCAATCAGTATTGCAACTGCCCATGAAAAACTCTGAAATGTGTGTAACACAAATAATTATAGTGGAAAAGATGAAATCTTAATGTTTGCTGTTACTCTCCATGCAGTTCTTGAGCCAAAAAACTAAAGTTTACATTAGCAAATCTAAACTTAAGGGGCTGTATCAATTTCTTCTGTGACACAGCTAGTATTGTTCACATAATTATCATAAATCTTTATCTTAAATTAGATCAGGTTAATGAACTGTTTTCTGCTATGGCTGAGAAATATGGCTCTTTGTCATCTGAGGTAACAGTTGACAAGTATATGCTAATTTTGGAAAAGACACATTTTTTTATCCATACTACACAGGGCATGCAGGAAAGGAAGAAGTCAAAATGCATAAATGAAAACCTGCTCTCCATTGAAGAAAACAATATGTTAATCTCAGTAATTTATGTTATCATTATAAGGATTTTTTATTGGGAAGGCATTAATGAATTCTGTTGTACCAACATTTTCATCATTAGAGTTTTGTTTTACTGGAGTCCCTGATGCAGTCACACAGCATCTCACCTATAGCAAGCTGGTAAAGGGAGAATAGCAAAACTGGTCACATTATGCTTCAAGAACTCTTCAAAGTACAATATTACAACTTTTCAAGGAATTTGGATTGCATGGTGCTTAGAAAACAGAGTCAAGCTCTGGGAGTTAGACCACCAGATATTCTGGTAGCTGTTAAACTGCTGGGGTGTGTGAGAATAATATCTGTGGTTTGTTTCTTTATCCCTCCAAGTCTGGCAAACAACAGGCTGGGCTGGATCATGTAAAGGTCGTGTGGAGGGAGGTTCAATTCTTCTTTCCTCTAATCTAAGAGACTGGTAAGAATATTAAGTCTGTCCAGTGGGAGCAGTAAGACACCAGTTGTGGTTTTATGGGTTCTTTTTCTGTGAATCACACTTTCTTTCCCCCAGTGCTGTCAGGGTCACATAAAGGTTTTGTGTTGGAGGAGCTGGTTTTTGTGGACCCCAAGTATACCTGAGGAAGAGCAGAAGGGGACAGCATTTGAGACAGGAACATCAGACACTGGCTTGATGTCAGTTGTAGATGTTTGGTATTTATTTTTATGACTTAATATGTACAAAAAGAATGCCACCTGTTGTTCTTGTTAAATTCAAAGTTACCTGGCATATTCATATACTTGGTAGTCCTTATGGAGCTCTAACAGATATTCTGGTTCTGATCTTTCTTTCTTTTCCTGCTTAAAATGAAATTTTAATTAAATTTGCAGAAAAAGAGAAAGTACATTTCCTAACACTTTTCTTTGTCTTTCCCTTCTATAATAAAAGGATGAAAAAGGAATTTCATAGGACTTAAAATATGGGAGAAAGACATATTAACGATTATTTATTGTTGTATTTCTCATAATTCTCTCCCCTTTCTGCACAATTAAAAGTTATAAATAAAAATAAAGAGTCAGCAATATAGATAGATGAAGGAAAAAAATAGCTCTGAGCTAAATAAATGTAATAAATTATAATGTTCTGCATTTAGAGTAAATGAAGTTACTGCTGTAAAGTACTTCACGATTATTGATTATCATTATAAATTTGTTTCTAATAAACTGTTATTTTTAAATAATTGTAATTAATTTATTTGTGCCTATATTTAATAACAAGTCCATTAGTGAATTGATGCATGAGATGACCTTCATAACAACTTTACACAATTTAACAGTAACTTGCTGACTAGGACAACATCTTTTTAAAATAAGTTATACAGCAGTTTCATATGAAAATACCCTCCATATGTTTTAATCTATTTATAAGAAGACTAAGGGAGTTTGTTGCCTGACTCTCTGTGTAATTAAATGCTGTTTGAGTTTTTGTTTTCTGTAGTTACCTTTGAGGAACTCAGGTCAACTATTTTGGTGCTGTTATTGTGACTACTTTATAAATGGAATATTTGATTACTAAGTTATTTGGTAATGAAGACGATTAGATGCCAAGCTTCAGTTTGGAAGAGATTAGAGCAAATAATTTTTTAATGCTAGCTTTCCAAAGTACTTCTTTAGCTGAAGCAGAGTGATTGTTTTAAACAAATAAAATCCCTCAAGTGATCATTTATTTAATAGCACTTAAGTCAAGTTGGTTTGTTTTTTTTTCTCTGAAAGTTTTTGTCAAAAGGGTGGTGCTGAATTACATGTTGAGCCAGTCATTCCATATGATCAGTTAATCTATTTGCCTTTTTGATTGGCTGGTGTTTTCTCTTTGAAATGGGAATAGGTAATAAAGCTTTGGAAGAAATTTTAGTGGAATAACTGTGGCAGCTGGATTTCCTGGCTGTTTTTACTTGATGCTTTTCTTTTTGTGTGAATTGTCAGTTAATGATACTGGTCTGGAATAAGTGAAGATATTATAAGTGAACTTTAAAAAAGTTTATGGTTGCACAGCTTTTAATTTTCTGCAGTCTGGACCATTAATAAAAATACATGTGGCTGTCCTGGACCAGGCTGAAGAGCCATGGAATATCCCAGTATCTTGTCTCCAGACTAAACATTTTTAAAGCAGGTGCCTAGAGTAGAGTAGCATTGTCATATTTTCCACAAGGATCCTCTGGTCTGCATCACAGCTCTGAGTTGTAGCTCTTGTGCATTTGATTTACCAAAACTGATTGGTTTTCCACAGCCTGATCCAGCCCCCTGCAGATCCCATCACAGTTCCCTGTTCTTGGAGCATCACATGGCAATGGTACCACAGCTCAGCTGCCTGCTGGCAAGGGACCAGCCTGCTTCTGCTTATTTCTGAATTCCAGTTTGCCTCAGTCAGAGCTGATGTGGTTCTCAAAGCTGGGAGAACAGACCAGGTTTGGTCTTCAGTAGGGGACTCTGTATCTCTCTGCTTTTCTCTTTTATCTGTTAGTCATTCTCAGTAAGCTGAGATGAAATGTCAGGAATTAAAGTTAATTTATTCTACTAATAGTATGCTTTCTTCTGTTTTCTACACTGTGAAGAGACAAACAGTGATAAAACTTTTTATAACAAAATCATTATGTTTAACTCAATCCATGGGAAAATGCTTTGGTTTCTAGGAAAAATAAAAGAAGCTCTGTCCCTGCTTTTAACATTTTGGATTAATGAAAAATGAATAAAAGTTCAAAGTCTGTTTTCTCATTGGTTGGCCTAGTTTTCTTGTGTCAGATTGATAGATTTTCCTGTTTGCCTCTGTATTCCTGAACAATAAGAGCATCTTCAATTTTCCTTGTGTTTTGAGGCCAGTTTTTGTGCTTTGTTTAGTTGTTGGCACTGCAGAAAGCAGAGAGGGAAATGGTCTGACCAAGAAAAAAACCTGTTCAATTGCAATAACAGCATGCCAGTGAAAAATGTTTTGGAGGAGGTAAATGGCTTCAGAAGATATAGAGTACTGGTCATGGGTCCTTTTTAATTTAATTTTTCAGCTTTTAAAAATAAGTTTCATTAGTTATTGAGGCTGGCACTGTATTTGCTCATAAAGACTGCAGCATGACTCTGCTGATTGATAACATTGAGTTACACATCACTTTTGTCTTTTACTGTATTATATTGCTCTTGTGTGCTGAAAGAAGTTGAGTAGGTTTTGTTACTTACTGGTTATAACACTATTTATCTGAGACTGGGAGAAAATAAATGAAACTAGAAGTGGAAAAATTCTGATTTTCAGCCTGTATTTTTTGACTAAATAAAGAGAAATAAAGGTAAAAACATGGATAATTTTATTTTTTACAGGGTTGTACTTCTTAGCCAGTCTCCTAGTCTCTGTAATGCTCCCTCCTTGGTGTAGTCTCTCCCCATTATTTCTGTGGGACATGCAGGAGCTGATCCTCTCTGAACATCTGGCCACAAAACCAGTGATTCATCCCTGTTTCTGAGCTTTTACCTTTTATTTTTTACTTTGTTCTGCACCATTTTCCTGATTTTGTGCTGCACTGCTGGCTGTTTGTCCTGGGTGTGCTTTTCTGGGGAGAGGGTGTTTTGGTTTTATTTTTTAACTTGTAAATGATGGGAGCCACCTTCCAGTAGCTGAGGAGTGGGAGATTCCTCTCCTTGAGCCTTCAGCAGGAAAGACTTAGCCAGATTTGACATTCAGGGCTCCTGTTTTCTGCCAGGTTAACCCTGAAAGATGAGATGTGTAGGGACAGACTTACCACCTGCTTACACCCCATCACCTGGGTGCTTCTTACAGCAGGGCAACATACTAAAAATTCAGATTATTCCCTCCATGTGTCATTCTGCCTGCCTGGTTTGGAGATTTGGACTGCACAGAGGACTCATCAGAGACAGATCTCTTCTGCCAAGGTGTGTGTCCAGGTCTGGAGCAATCACTGCTGTGGGCAGTGAGTCAGAGTTGAAATCTGTCCTGCAGCCCTGGAGGGTCCTGATGGCTTCCCCAGCCCTGAGGGGTTATAGGGGACTGTGTGCTCACTCTGAGCTTGCAAGTGCTCTGTTAAAGAAGTATTTTTTTGTCTCTTTTTGTGTTGTATTTAATAGTAGCTACTCTGCAGAAAAAAGACATAGATCACTGAACAAGTAACATTTTATTAAGGTTAGTTTGCTAGTGTTTAAAAGAATGGGGATGAAAATATTAGTCCATGTCTTGAACTTGTGAATATTCTGTTAACTGTCCAAGTATTTTCCTCCTCTGTTTTACTGTGATTTTCTGTAAATTTAAGTGATCAGGAAGAAAAGTCCTATTAAATCCAAATTAAATTCAGCATTGATAAGTGCTAAATGAAGAGGGGTGTTTGGAACATTTTAACTTTGCTTACACACTGATTGGCTGTGAATGAGTGATGCTCTGGAGGGAAGATACACCCTGTGAAAAGGAAAACTCAGAGTGGTCAACATGCACGACAGAATAAAACATCTTGTTCCTGCTGTGTAAACCACAGTGGTGCACCTGCATCTTGGACACTGATTCTGATTCTTCTGTGTCAAAGTGGCATAACAGGACAAGGAAAGGTACAGGAATATGCAGAGTTGTGGGACAGCTTGTGTGTGAGGAATATTGAATAGCTGAGGGGCTTTTATCCTGAAAACCTCTAAAGTGTGTTAAAAGCAAATAGGGAACATGATTCACTGTTTTCCATATTATAGGACTGAGGAGGCAACAAATTATTGAAGCTTCATAAGAAATTAAAAGTAGGGTATCTGCAGAGCTTCTTACTGTGCTTTTTGCATTCACATGTCTTCCCTAGACCACTGTCAGAGGCAGGACAGAGTTACAAGGGTGCCTGAGCTGCTCCTGCTGGCTTGTTGCTGTATTTGTGTAAGATCCAGGTGAAATGATTACAGCCTGGGGTAGGTCTGTAGAGTAACACAGATCACTTGGTAGGCTGGACTCAATTGATCAGCATTCATTTCTACATGGCCAAAAATGCTGACATATATCCAGAATAAAGAAAATAGTTTGCTGTTGCATGTTCCAGAAAACAGTTCCAAAATTGTGTCACTGAAAAGCAGTTAATTATAATGGTGCATAATCAGTTAAACATCTGTTCATGGAGAGATATTACTAAAAGTGCAGTGATAATATCATCTTGGATCCAAAAGTGAGGAATAAAAAGCAGAATTAAGGAGTGTTACTTTTGTTTGCAGCTACTAAGAAAAAGATGAGCAGAAAGCAGTGTTACATTTTAGTTTCAAGCATGATTTAAGAACTACAGAATCTGTGCTGTATCCTTCATTGTGTTCTCATAAATCTGTTTTACTTGTTTGAGGTTAAGAGGTTGTTTGATCAAGTCCCAGAAAAAAGAAAAAGATGTCTGATGTAGAAGATATTTTAATTTGGGAAATAATAAGATACAGTTATTGAGAACTCTAAACAAATGAATTCAGAATAGGAATGCCAGTGAAAATCTAAATGAGAGTAATTAACCTTTGGGAGGCATAGGAACTGTAATGGAAACTTTTTACCTTTAAATTAAGACTGAGTATTGTAAAACTTCAACAAGTCAGTGGCTTGACATGTTTATTACTGGGAGGGGTTCTTAGCTTTGTGATCACATTAAAATAAATGACCTGGTGAAAATCTACTTCTAGTATGTGTTCACAAGTGCTTACTACCAAACCCATGATTTCAGTGTTTTTGGGTCTGGACATAGAAATACCAAGACAACCTATGCAGTGTTTCCTTCTGTATGGTGGAACTGCCAGTCTAGTACAGCACTTGTAAACATGTGACTCATTGTTTTTAACACAAAAGTAGAATCCTGCTAGTATCAAAATAGTGTTGTTGACTGTACAGTAGTACACTGTGTATTTGGAAGTACTCAACACTGGACAGTGTCCAAGTGTCTTTTGGCTTGACACTGGCAAACGTGTTCACCAGGTGTACTTCATCTGTGAATAGTTCTGCTTTGAGTTCTGCCAAATACTCTGGCTCTAATTTAACTCTTGAGATGTCAATCCCAGTGATTTTAATGGTATTTGCTTATTATTTGCTGGTGCATAACTAATTCAGTTTCTTCTTCAAATCCCTGCCACTTTACCTAAAACATACTGACCACCAAAAAGATACGAGCATAAGAAGTTGCAGTTTAAGATAATCACTCTCTACATTCTTCTGTGATGTATTTCTGCTTCCCTGTCTGCTGCTGCCATTAGTTTTTTCATTGAGTGGTGGGTGTTGGTAGAGGGGATGCTACTAAAACCCAGTACAGCTCTAAGTCAGTGTATAGCAGCTTTATTGCAGAGATGAAAGTCACAAAGAGCTTTGTGATTTGAATGTTACCATCCTTTGATCTTTAACTTACTCCTTAAGTTTAATGTTTCAGTAGCTACTGTTTTGAAGGTCTTCTTCTGTACCTTGTATTTTAAATTTAAAAAAAAAAGTTATTTCTGTAATTTGGCACACTTTCTTTCCTGTACTAGGAAATGTGACCTTTTAGCCGTATTAAAAAGATTTCCTCTTAGACTTTCTTAGTACTTTAAAAAATAATTTATACAACAATGAAAGTAGTATGTTATGGTTTTAAACACAGGCTGAACAAGTTAGATGTCTGGATTTTTCATATCACTTTCAGTCAAGCTTGCAGCTAGTTGGAGAACCTACAGTGTGTGTGCAAAATTAGTTTATTTTACGTGCTGAAATGACAACTGTTTAAAAGAACATAGAAATCACTCTGAAGATACATTGGTAAATTCTAGTAAATTCTTATGTAACCTAGGATTATTTCTGTATTATTGATGGATGATCTCTTGTGTAACAGGTATGAGTATATACATTATATTAGACCAAAATTCTAATGCCACAGGAGTAATCCAAGGTATTAGAGGAGAGGAGAAATCTTAATGCTGGCAGTTGTTTAATTGCAAATGCTTTCTAGACAATGAAATTACTGCTGTTTCAATTTTTAAAGTGAAAGTATAGGGAGGGGGTTTCACAATGCAGCTAGATTTCAGCTTTCTGCTGTGTAAAACAGCCACTAATAATTTGGAATTAAACTGAGATATGGTGCATATGCTGGAGGGAAAGCTTATATTTAAAAATGAAAAAATAAAATCCCCACAAAACGTTTATAACACTTGAAGCCAGCAAGCTTTTTTCTCCTCTGTAACTTAAAACTGGCTTTCTAAGACAATGTGCAAACCATTATAAAAGTATTCAAGAGCAAATTCCTTTGCCAGAATTCGGTAGCAGGATCTTGAAATGTTTTTATGGCAGGCATTTGAGAAAGCTGCTGTTCCCTTCCTCTGTTCAGAGCTCTTCACTTCATGTCTTGTCCCTCCAGATGCTCTCCTGATTCTCTGGTCTTGGTAAAAACTATTGCTGCCACCCATTTCTGAGGTACCATTTTCACAGGAAAAACTTTTAAGTCACATCAGTTTAATGGTACCATTAATGAGGTCTGTATGGAAAGGGCTTTTGGTACAGCCTGCATGATCAAAGATTGCAAGACTTAGTTAATACAGTATGTATTTACACAGCATTTTGATGGAGTATGTGTCCAAATGTTATTGTCAATAAATCTTGACAATAGCCAAGCTGAGAAAATACAAACTGACAATAGGAGCTGGCACATGAGTAGCAGAAGTTATACTTTGGGGATTTCTAATAAAATAAAAGGATATTGAATGACTTAAAACAAGCTTTTTCTGAATTTAATTCTTCCCAGGACACATCAATTGTATATTTAAGCACTTACATTATGAGCCTGGTGAGAGTGATAGTTGCAGTTTCTGGGATTTTTGTCAAGAACAGAGAGTGCAGAACATGTTCTGTGTTCTCTCAAGGTGACTAAGATCTTACTTTACTTTAATGAATATAGAATGGGGAAACTTGCTCATACCAGTTTGACAGAAATACATCAATAGTTCCTTTTGTGCAAGATGATAGCATGGTACTTGATTCATTTTAATCATGTTTGTGAGAGAGATAAATTCCCTTTTTCTATAGTGAGAAGTCAGCTCTTTGTAATTGGTTCAGCATTCAAAGTCAAGATCCATTTTATGAAAGAATGCTCCTTGATTTGCTATTTTTAATTATACTCAAAATACAGTTTTTAAGTTTACCATAAGAAATGTATAGTCTGTATATGTATATGGCAGAAATGCAATATTACAATATTTGCTTTCTGGTTTGAGTACTCTACACAATGTGCACATTGGCTTAATTTTAGCATTTACCAAAATCTGTAGGCTTGTCTAGAGTTGAATTTATACTTTTATCTGTAGTATTTGTTGTTCAGAAAATGTAGTTGAAAGCAAATGAAAATTTTGTTTTATTTATGATATGAATGATACATGTTGTATTTTGATAGTTCTGTCATTTTTGGTTCTTATAAGACACTTGTTGATGGTGTTCATAAACGACATTCAATATTTAGGAAAAGTTAAAAATCCTCACAAAACAAAGCACCTGAGAGAGTCAGACTATTGGTCCTCCAGACAAATATGTCTCTGAATTCTGTCATTTTAAAAATATAAATTTAGGTTGTAGGATTATTATTTTTGAGATGATAGGAAAAAAAGAAAAATTAGAGGGAGCAGTGGTGATGCCCAGCTTGTAGGAAAGTAATGAACTGTTAAATATTGAACAGATTGAGATGTCCATTGTCAATACAGTGGAACAACATCCTTCAGGTAAATACTGGATACTTCTTTAGTTGTCAGAGGTAATAAAATGCTAATCTGTGCTTCCTTTCAGTCTTACTGCATTTTCACATCCACCAATTTTGTCATTGCCATTTTCTCCCATTACAAAGAAGAATGATTGTGCTGGGTTTCTTGCACATACTGTAATGAAAATACCAAATAATCTCTTCTTTTTATGTGTAAGAGGTCACAGAAAATGCCATAAAATGGTAGTAGCTCCTGATGATAAACAAAAGCATCCCTGCATTGCTTTTCCAGGCCTGACTGAATGACAGGTCTGTGGGGCTTGTGGCAGAGGTGTGAGATGCTGGGGTTTGGGGAGGTCACTTGCCATGGGTTTCCAATATTTCCAAGGCATCCCAGCCAAGTATGGAAGCTCAGCACTCTGCAAGTAAATTAATTGAGCTCCTCCTGTGTTTATTGCCTGTGTTTTCATCTGGCATCCCCTGGGATGAGGGTGATGGTGATCAGAAGGAAGTTATTTCCTTTTCCCATCACAACAGAAAGTCTAGAAGCTGCTGTGATGATGTGGGAATGAAGGGACAGTGCCTTATTCTGCCTGGAGACTCTGCCTGGGGTGAAGCTGGCTGCTCACCTGGGATTTCCAGGCAGCAGGAGGGCAGATGGTGGGCAGGTTTTAAAGGCTGACCAGGGCATTTGTTCAGAGCTCCAACAGAGCCAGTGCTGTGTGAAGGAGCTGGTGATGAGTGGGTGTCCATCCCAGAGAGGTTTCTGGGGCATTAAATGCTGCTGTAGAACTCCTTTTTACATGCTTTGGGGGATGGGAATGTGTGTTTGTATTTAATTTCAGACCAGCTTTAGTCTGGTCTTGCAGACTGAGTGCTCCTCTCCTTCTGAAAGGGTTCCTGGAGCAGAGCTTGAACTTGATTTCACCCACAAGAAATCCCCTCAGCGTGCTTGGAGGCAGCATTGTGCCTCAAACCAAAGCACAGAAGGGGGAATGAACAGGATCCCATTCAAAGCACACTCATGTCCTGAACTGAGTCAGACACCAGTCTGGGGACACTGTGATGGTCACCAAAAGACCAGAAGTGAAGGTGGAGATTTTGATGCAAATGAAACACAATGAATTTCCAAAAACCAATTGTCAAACAGCAAAAAAAATACTTCCATCAAGTTCTCCCTTTAACTGTATGAAAGCAGTGACATGGGGAGATCTGGATTAACCCCTTCTTAATCCTGGTTTATCTTCCATTGTAGAAAGACCTTTGAGTTCTGCCTGGGAGCAAAGGCACTGGGCACATCTTCAGAGCTCTGGCCCCTCACAGCCCTGTGGAAATTGTTGAAAATTACTTGACATAGTTTTATATCTTAGTTCAGAAGTTCAGAGGGATCCTGTGTTGTCTCTGTACACAAGACTGAGTGTTGCTGTGTTGGGTCTGGCTGAGCTGGAGCTCATTTTGCCCCAGCAGTGCTGTGCTTTGCTGTGCTGCCTAGGAAGGAGTTGGGAGCCCTCAGTGTTCAGAGCTGAGCAGGGCTGGCACAGCATTGGTGCTGTCTCTCCAAAATTCCCCCCAGCAGGAGGATGGAGGTGGACAAGGTCCTGGGAGGGGACACAACTGGGACAGCTGACCCAAACTAACCAAAGTGATATTCTGTACCATGTGGAATCAGCTCAGATATAAAATTTGAGGGAAGGAGGAGAAAGGGGAGCATTTGTTGTTTGCATTGTTTGCTTTCTGGAGCTGCTGCTACCTGTGCTGGATCCCTGCTTCCCAGGAAGTGCCTGAACATCACTTGTTGGTGAGCAGCAGAATAATCCTTTTTTTTTCCCCTCTTTGCTTCTGCATGCACAAACTTTCCCTTTTGCTTCAATAAAGTGCCTTAATCATAAAATAGTCATTTCCCATCTTATTTTCTCTCCCCTGTCCAGCTGGAGAGGGGAGGGATGGAGTGGTGAGCACCAGGTGTCCAGACAAGGTCAGTGCACCCCACCTTGGCAGCTCTGTGTCTGTGAGTGCAGAATTTGTGCCCATCTGTGGCACCACTGGGCTCCTGAAGGTGAACTAATTCTGCACCTTGTGGAGCCAGGGTGGAATGATTTTCTGTAGTTACTGGCATCACCTGTGAAATATTCACTGAAAGTTTTGTTGAATATAATATGAAATTTTATAGCAGCATACAGAGAGGCACTCAGAATAGTTCAAAAAATTCAGCTAAGTTATTTTTTGTTTGCTGGTATTATGGATAGTGCATTTTGAAGTCATTAAGGTATTTGAAAAGGGAGGAACAGGTTCTATTTTCAAATTGCTTTACTTTGTATCTTGCAATATTATTATTTCCTATTACTTCAGCTGATGATCAGGACATAAATTAAAAAGCTGTGTGGATAAAAAGGAACAGCAAAACAAGAAACAGCTTCCTCACAGCTGTTATTTAAGACCTTTGAAAACTTCTGGCTTTGATTCTTAGGACAGATTCATTCACATTAGCTTGATTTACTACAGTGAATTTAACACCATCTTGTGTCAGATACAAGATACATGGAGCATTTGAACTGAAAAATACAGATTAAAAATCTTTCTATTAAAAAAAGAAACAATTGTGAGCAACATAATGTCATCAGATAATCCAAGTCTCCAGGTCAGAATTCAGGAGGGATTAGATTTGTTCTTGTTTGCTTAAGCCATGGGGACATGGGTCTCAGACTTGAGTTTCAATAGTGAACAATTGCCTTTCAGCCAGCCCTGTGGGGCCCTGTTGAAGTAGGACCTTTACCTTTAAACATTCTGAAGGGATGAACTTCAAATAAATACTTTAATTTTTATGTTGTCAAAACTGCTTTCCTTGCAAGGTTGCCTTAGCTTGGAAGAAGAGCTGAGGTATTTGTTTCTGCAAGAATTATATTTCATAGAAGATGGTGGGAAAGGAATTTTTTCCCATGTTTTTTCCTTTTCTGTTGGAGTGGTTTTAGTTGTAACCTACCTAAATCTAGATGGATTTCTAGCTGTAGCTAGCCACAATAAGTGTGGCCCATTACCTTCAACAAGGAAAGCCTAAAAGTAAACCAGGCAGCCACAGGAGTGCTCAGTAATTGTGCCTTAGAATATGTGCAACAGGCTTAAGAAAATTACTTGTGCACTTTGCTTTTGTGAAGTTCTTACCCAGTTCTTGTTCTTGCTGGCCAGTTGTTCTCATTTTCTGAAGAAGCTGGGATCACATCCCATTTTAGTGAGGTTTTGGGACCTTCTTGGTCACCTTTGATGTCCATTCCTGGCTGTCTGAATCCAAGCAGGAAAAAGTTTCCTTCTCTGCATCAAAATGTTCATCTGGAGACAGAGGTTCTGATGAGGAGAATCAGCATGAGGGAAGTGACAGTGATGTCTTCAGATGGTGAGTTATGAATTAAAAATTACAGGTGCAGTCCTCAATGTCAGTTAAGGATAAGAATGTGATGGATGTGAACAAATATGCTCTGGTGATTCAACTGTTTCTGCATGAAAAGTTGTCACAATTGTTTATTTATGAAGTACCATGAAGATGTTCTGGATTTCATAAATGATCTGAGAAGTAGATGGGGAGGCCAAAGATGCTAAAATTTTCAAGGATTTTTAAGTACTGCTTCAGTTTTCCAGTTCAGTTACAGAAGAATTAAAATCATAACTTTTTAAGGTGGATTTATACCTGATAGCTCTTAGATTGCTGTGTTGGATCAACATAATTCTGAGTTTGCTTCTGTCATTTTACTCCATGAATAAGTTGATTGGTACAAGGTATTCACTAGACTTTGAAAGCAATGCAGTAATATCAAGTCTTCAAATACATGTTAATTACAGTAAAAATATTTTGAAAGTCTGGAGACCAGAATAAATGATTCCCAGAAGGAAACCAATAGTTCCAATGAATTAACCTTCAAAGAGAGATTCCAAGTATAAAGAAATAAGAAACCTCTTCAATGCTGATATATCAAAATTATCTTGAATTTTATTTTCATGTAGCTGTAAGAACATGGGTTTTAACTGTGTATGTTAGGAGAGAAAAGAATTAAATGAAGACCATATTTTAAAATACTGTAGTGGCAGGGTGGTTTTTTTACATGAGTAATTATCATAAATTATTATTTTTTATATTTTTGTTAGATACTTATGCATTGAACCCAGAAAAAGTAAAATTTTTATTTTTTTTCTCAGGAGAGAAGAGGTAGGGCCAAATGTTATCCTTGGCAGGCATAAAGATTACCAGGATTTAGTCCACACTTGGTATTTTCAAACCATTCACATTCTGCACTTATATCTACTCAATTCTGATGAAAAATCACTATTTGCCTGTTGGGCACTCCTGGAATAAACCCCACAATTTTTACTTTAATTTCTTTTAACACAAGCATTTTGTAATGTAGCAATGTTTCTCATTGAGAAAAACAACAACCATTTAAGAAATTTTACTCCATCAGTTAATTATGAAAGACTGATCTTCTGTTTTTCCTTTTCTGTGCTGCAATAACATTTGAGTTTGAACAAAAAAACCCTAATGTGTTAATTCTTCCACTTGAACTTTCTAATGACTACTTATAGCCCAAATGAACCTGGAAAATCTCAATACTCTGAACTTTGGTGACTGAACACAGACATCATCCCCTGTAAGCAAGAGGGAATAATATGGATACATTGACATAAAGAGCAAATAAATGCATTGACAGGATAGAATGAGCAGCAAACTGAAGAGGGGGCTTTTAGTGAATGTGGAACAGAGTTCAAGTAAAGGAAGCAAAATTTAAGTATGGCACAAGTATAACTTATGAAAAATACCATTTTCAAAAATATATAAATACAGTAAGTATGTAAATAGTATATAATAAGTATAATAAATAAAACCAAGTTTAATATGGTGAGACAAAGTTTTTTGATTGAAATAGAAATACCCAGATAAGTAGTAAGTTTAGTTAATATGAAAGACAAATTGGGATATTTGTATAAACTATAGCTAAGGGCAGGGAGTTAGTTATCTGTTAGAGGAGATAACATAATGCTTTAAAAAGAAGTTTGGAAAAAGAAATGTGCAATGAGAAAATGTGTTTGCACTGGAGTAGGTTAAAAGAGCTACAGGTAAATTCATTGATGCTTTGGAGTAATTAGGTTACTGAGGGCAGACTTTGAGCAATGTGGGGCTTGTTTTTAATGTCTTTAAAGTCTGCAGTACTTCACATGATAGAAACAGATTTGTCAATGTACAGTATTATCATTAAGATAATTCCTTGTGTGTTTTTTACTAGCAAAAGCAATAAGAAATGAATTTGAAATGTATGGAAAACGCAAGAGAACTCCTATGAATGCTGATAGAATAACTTATGCTGCTGGTTTTGTTTTGGTAATTTGCTAAGTGCAGACATATCAAACAAAGTTCATACCCTTTTTATTTGTTGGTGCCTGCCAGCTGCTGTTTATAATGCAACATGTGCTCGGGACAATATATGCAGGGTAATATTTATTTTGATTTTTTTTGGCAGGTTCAGGTCAGCTGCACATTTTGTTATTTTACTTTTTCCTTCCCTCCACTTCCCTTAAGTCAGGAACTGTAGCTTCCTGTAATGTGGCTTTCAGATATTCTCTAAGGAAATTGAATTTCTGGATTCAAAAGCTTCCCATCTCAAGTTCAAGAGCTCTTCTTTCTTCATGAAAACATATTTATGAAACTATATAGCTTAGGAAAATTTTAATCAGCCTTATGAAAGTTCTTTCTCTTTAAACATAGAAGGAAATCTGAAAGAATTTAAAGATAAAGGCACATTGTTGAAGTTCAGCAAACTGTCTTAAAGGTTCATAATAACACTGTAGGATTTAGGAATTTAAATTCCTTTTATTATAGAATCAAAACCACCTGTAAGTGTATAAAATATTTTGCCTAGTTTACAGGCTTAACATTCCAAAGCAGTATGGCCAAGAGCTCCACCTTTATTTGGAGCTTATGGAACTATTAGGAGCTTGATAGACTTTTCTGGGAACAAAGTAAATGTTGAAAAGAACCAAGTCCACTTGGAATGCAAACTTAGAGGGGTGGTGGGTTCTTTTGGAGTTTTTAAAATTTTGCTGCGTGTTAGAAAGTAAGATATTGGAATTTTCACTTATTTAAGTGATAATGCATTTGGGAATGAATGAGGCTGGTTGTGGTGTGTAGTTATTTTCACTACTCATTCTTTCTGAACTATGCAGCTGTAAAATTATGGAACATAAACTATGTGGCCAGAAATTTTACTTGTCTTTTGAATGTTTCATGCCTTGGGCTAATACAGCTTATAAAATCTGGTGGCAATCTTAAAGAAATATAAATAAACTAGTTTCACATGTACTGTGTTAGCTTGTTGATATAGACTATGTCATTTAGGTTATATTCAAGCTAAATAAGAAATCTGTTAATCTTATTCCTGCATGCCTCTTAAAGCCCACAATAATTTTGTATATATTTTTTTTTCAAAATTATGAAATAAATTGCTACCTAAAGCATGTAACTGCTGATTAGTCAGTGGTTAGCTGATGATTTACAGATGGGAGTGAGATGATCCAGATTGCAGGCCAAGGAGCTTTTTATAGCTCTGGTGTATCATTTGGATGAAATTGCAGCCGTGGGTGCTTTAGAAGAAGGGTGATCAAGTAGTTAAAGTGGGGTACCTCTTGTTAGGTTACTGCATCTGTTCTGTATTTGACTGTGGTGAGTATGGTGAAACTTGCTGGGGCATTCATTAAAACATCTGTCTCTTGGGCATCTCTGCAGAGAACACTTACATCTAAAAAGTGTGAGAAAGTGATAAAAAGTGAATTCACTTTTATAATTCCAGTCTAATCCTGTTATTTGCCTCAGTGCCTCTGTCCTGGATCTTCTTCCCTTGCCCTCTTCTGGCTGCTGCCTGTAGTCCAGGACCTTGCTTCCTCATTTTGTGTAGATGGAGAGAGACTTCCCTCAGGTGCTGAGCTGGGCTTATCCTGATGATGGTTTCCTGAGTTTATATGTAGATATTCTGCATTGGTAAAATGGGTACTCTGAGAATATTTTATCTCTGAGCAAAGAGTTTATTGTGGTGAGCAGTTGCCTAAAAATGAATAAAGGGATTTCTAAACTGATCTATATTTCAGTGAGACTCTAGTATTAGATCAATATAATTTAACATGATTGCAAGTGTCAGGCTCAGGTATGTAGACAGACTTGTAGTTTTTAAACCTCTTTTAAAATTTTCCTTTCAGTCTGTAAATGTATAAAAACATAAATATACTGAAGATAAAAGAGGTGCCTCAAAAAAGAAGCAAAGCACAATGTACAGAGCAGCCCTATGATTATTGCTCTATACTCACATGCAAGAGAATCTTGTGATTTGCTTTAATAATGTCACAAGCTTTGTAAACCTATAAAATAGAGATAAACTGGAAAAAAAAAACCCTCCAGGTCTGGTGTTCAGAAAAGCAATAATTTTTTATAGACAGTATCAGTGTTTGTGGTGTAATCTATAAAATGTTGAGGACACTTGTGTTGCTGGGTCAGGTGGTGTTAACTGCATCCTTGATGGTTTTTATATTCTGGTGACATTCTCCAAGTGGGGTTGGTAGTTGACTCTCAGTTCAACTCCAAGTCATTTTAGGAAGTTGTTATGCATTAACTTTAATATTTTATTAATATTATTCTCCTCCTTCCCTCTTTCTTCTCAGATGAACTTAAACAGATGCTAGATCTTTGTAAGTATCTGATTTCAGGCTCTAGGGCCGGCCTAGAACAATAGGTCCTTAAAATTCTGAAATTGGCTCTAGAAATAGCCTTTAAAAGGTTTACAAGAGTAACCATCTTATTTTGTAGTACAAGCCATAACTGGAAATGTGATTTCATCTATTTTAAGATAAATTTGCAGTCACACAAACTGTAGTAACAGTGATTTATCACAGCTGTAAAAGATTGGTGCAAGCTCAAAAACTTACCCAACAATGAATGGTTTCATGAGACTTATTGCTGAGGCAGGTATAGGGGAGGTTTTGTTTTTAATATCTCAGATGATTTAGTAGATCAGAGTGAGAGCAGAGTGGCAATTTATAATTGACAGACTAAGTTAAGTCTTTCTGTCAGGCACTATTAGGTGTGGAGGAAAGGTCAGTGAATGCCACCACAGTTTTTCATTGCCCTTGGTAGCCAAGTGTCTCCATGGAAGTCAATGTCAGAATTTCACCAAGTGACAACTGATTTAACCCTTCCTCCACCCGTTTTGGATGCAGCTCTGCCACTGCTGTGAGCTGTGACACTTGTTAAATGGAATGGCTGGGTTCAATTGTCATCTTAATCTGCAAGAATGGCTGTAAATTATCAAAACTTCTGCCCTTCAAATATGTATGGAGATTATACATAAAGAAATTTTGACAGTCAAAATCTTTCTTTCAAGCCCAGGTACTTACAGCACTCTGTAAAGGTGCCAAGGAGTCCAGCAATCTTTTTGATTTATTCTCTATACTGTAGAGGGAGCTGAGAGTACAGCAGACATCTGACATCTTGATGGAGCTCTGGAGATGTGTTCTGAGGCAGGAGCTGTTTGCTGATGCCTTCAAGTTTATGGTGAACTCTGTGGATCAGTAGCCAGACTTTCTTGTACTGGATTTTAAGTCTTGGTACACTGCTTCTGCTAAGTGGAAGTGATTTCAGGCTTTGCAGCTTGACTTTGCAAAGTCAATACCCTGTGTGCCATGTTCTTATTCTTTTAATCTTGTCTGATCAAATAGTGCCATGTTTTCCCTGAATTTCTGTCAAATTATACTGGTAACAACTAGGAATGCCCCTGAAAGGTTTAATGTAATATCCCTTAGGATTTGGCAACATAAAGGAGATGCTGGTTTTCCAAAAAGACCTGGAAAAGTTCTCTGGCATTGACAGTGCTATTCTCTGAGGTGTATCCTCTGAGAGAATTCCTAAGATGAGTGCTTATTTTTCATGTTCAGTGGTGGCATGCAGTGAAAATGAGCTCGGACTTTCCTTGGGGGTTTTCTGTCTCTGCTCAGAAGATCCCCTTCCTGCCCATCCCTTGGGCACTGGTATCCCTGGGAGGAGGCACTGCTTGCACTGCCCAGATGGGTTTCATGGCTGAACTTGATGTTTTACCTGTTTCACATTAACAGGAAAAGCACCAAGAGAGTTTTCCCAGAGAGGTGAGCTGGTTGTGCTCTACTAAAACCCACCTGATTTAATGGAATCTGCAAAATGAATACATGCTTGTGTGTTGGTTTTCATACTCAGTGATTTAATAAGAAGCTCAGTCTTGGGGGTGAAATTAGCTTTGCCCAAGCAGTGCAGCTGGAGTTTCCTTAAGCTGTCTGGAGCTGACTCATGTATCTCAGCTAATTCTTGCTCCCAGTTTTTGTTCTCCTGGTGTTTCTCAGCAATGCAATTCTTATCCCAGTGGTCAGGTTGAAATCAGTAGAGTGGGAGGGAGAGTTGCTTGCTCAGAGTTGCAGCCTGAAACGCCGGAAATTTGATTTTGTTGCCAACTCACCCAGAAGTCCAAAGCCACATGAATAATTCTCTTTCTGGTTCTTTGATTCACTTTCTGTAGAATAATAATACTTAGAGAAATGGGTATAATTTTAAGGGTAGAGAATATTCAGTTGTGCTTTATAAAACAAAGAACATTAGAGCTTTCAATGGTAGGGACCTAATGAAGTTCATCTCATTTTTCTTCTACTGATCACTCTGGATTTTGTCTTTGATCATAAAGCCTGTGTGAAAGTTTAGAATTTTTTTCCATTATTCATTTGCTTCTGATCTAACTGTTCTTGATACCTATTTATTTTGCACTGGAAGCAAAGGAAGCTTGAAATTCTGTGCTTATTCATGTCTTGTGCTATTATCAAGAAAGATTATTGCAAAATAAATACAGTCTTGATTCTGTTCTGCTACAACCAGTGAGAAAAGGTTTTGCAATGAAAAATAACCCTTGAAACAGCATAATTCATAAAACAGGTTGTCATTTCAAATATCTGAAAATTTCTTCCCTTAAAAAAGTTTAAGAAAAATCTGGAAATACCTTTCAGAGTAGGAAACAATGTATTTATATTTCTCTACTTTGTGTATTGTAGTAATAAAAAAGGACACAGAAGATACTGCCTTTTTCTTTTCTGCAGTTCCCTTTTGGTCCTGGCTATATGAAACTGATTTAGGTAGTACTTCAATGTTTAATTTTTTTTTTTTCAGTACGTACAGCACGATAATGATCTTCAGATGCACATGTATCACAAAAGATAGCTGTAGTGGCCTTCATTACTGTAGATAGAAGAAACATCAAAAGCAATTGAAAATTCCACTTATCTTGGCTCTGCTGAATCCTGAGATAATGTCTGAGTACCTACACAGAAGTGTCTGAAAGGTAACACATCCCCTCTCCAGGACTGGTTAGTCTGATGGAGGGAACGTGTCTGAGTGTGTATCTCCAGCATCTGTAACTCTGAAATAAAGTAAATTTATGGATAGAGTCTTTTTAGATAGAAATGTGAAAGTAACATTTAGAAAACAGATTTTCCTCTTTATTTAGTATAGGATTGTTAAGGCAAGCTTGAGTTGAGTGTCAGATCATTCAGCAGCAACCATGTAGCTTTTAGCTAAGAAATGCTTCAGGGCTGACAGTCTGAATATTTTGCTCTGGAAAGAGCCCTCAGGGAGCCATGGACACTCAAAATGAAGCTGCTTGGTGAGATGGCCAAACTCTTACTCTGCTGCTTTCCTGGTACCTGGAAGGAGCTCGGGGAGGGCTGGGATGTGCTGTGGGTCATCAGCAGCTCTCCCAGTGCTGTGTGCTGAGTCCTGACCTCCTCCCTTCTCAGGACAGTGGCAATCCCAGGGTTTGCTGTGGGCTCCAGATGGAGTGTCCTGCAGGGTGACTGTGGCAGGGCTGTGGGGCTCCCTGCTCTGCCAGGAGATCACTGTGTTTTGGGACTCCAGGCTCTGCTGCAGCAGAGTGTCAGATTTGAAGCATAGGATGGAAGCATTGCAGAAGCTGTGACTCAGGGCTGGGGTTTTTTGGGAGGAAAAAAAAAGCCTGATATTTTTAGGATTCTTCTAGTGTGCCCAGATGGTACCCTTGGGCCAGGTATTTTTCTTCATTTGTTGTTTTTGGTTTTGTGTCCACCACTTCCTGTTTTAAAGAAAGTTGACAAGTTCTCAGAGATGGAGACTTTAAAAAGTGCCAGATTCCTCAAAAACTAATTCCAGAGATGTCATCTTGTAATAAGATTCATTTGATAGGTATAGAAACATTCTTGAAAAGAATGGAAAAGCAAATCAGAGCATGACACATTAGATAATATTGCTGTAGGTAAAAAACTAGATGTAGATATGTTGAGCTTCACTTCAGGTGTATTGTTCTTATGGGAGTGTGTGCTTATCTTGCCATGGAATGCTTTAAGGTAATCTATTAATCTACATAAATATTCAAATTGGTTAGACCAGAATCATATATAATTAAGACATTGAGCCATTCTTATTAATATTTTCCCTAGTCTATGCTGAATATAATTGATTTTGCACAGGAGCAATCAGTTCAGATTGCTTGGCTTATGTGAAGGACTTGGAATGAAAATGTCTCTGTTTAGTCTAATAGAAATATTTGCCTAATACAAAGATCACAATGAAGAGATATATTTAAAGTATGTTTTGGGTTTTGTGTTACCATCTTGAAATAGCTTATTTTTAGAAATAGAATTCCTGCTTTTACCTAATCTTTAATACACAAAGCTTTCAGAAAACTTGGTAAAGAAGGACTTCTGATACCTTCTAACTGTTCTGTGGCATTTACTGGGGCTAATTTTTGGTATCAGTTTCTATATTTCTATGAGTGCCTTGCTGATATTCTGTAAGAACTTGGAGTCTGGTGGAGGGCAATTAACAAATTTTAGAGAAAGGGACCTACCAGGCAAGGAATACCGAGGTTAGCTTCATTCAATACCAGAAGCAGAGCAGAAATAGATATTCAAATGAAGTTTGAAGGAAAATCATATTTACTCTGTTTAGTCTTTGTAATAACATAGTGTGAGGGTGAAACTGATCAAAACATGATTGAAATATTCAGGTTTAATGTTAGAAATCTTATTTGATAATTCAGAGAATGTATGTATATATTTTTTTCTGATACAGGTTAAGTTGGTTATTTTTGTTATCATCTGGCTGGCACTTGGTAGCCTGTAAGATCTGCTATATGGTTTCAGTAAAAATTCAGTAATAGTGTGCAAAATATCTGTATTAGGAACTTGCTGCCTTCAATTCTATACATTTACCATCTCCTATGTCAGCTCAGTGAGCACAAAGTAATAAGTGTATGAGCAGCAAAGAAATAACAACTATATGTAGTGCAGTTACAAATGAGAAAATGTCTTTTCAGTGGAAAAAACCAGATGGGTGCCTGTGCTGATTTTGGCTGTTACAAGAATTGTCTGTTGTACCCTGTATTTTCTTGTGCTTTCTTGTCTTTGATGGATGATGGATCTTCCACATGGTTCACCCAACTACCCCTTCCTCTAACAGGGGCTTGCCCAAAGAATGAATGTCTAAGGTATTTATTTTAGGGATTATTTAAGGACAGAATCCTTTTTTGTCATTTTTCTACAAGCAGGTTGTGCTGATTTCCTAAAGAACAAAAGCTGTGTATCACTTGTAGATCAGTTTAGTAAATAGCTTGTTAATTAATTATATGTGTACCAGAAAAGACAATCTTTATCTTATCAAATGGAAGGCTTTTCTTTACTTGTTTTTCTTCATTAGTACTCATAGCTATACTCTCTTCCCTAACCCTGCTTTTATTTATTTTGTGCCTTTTATTTCTTCAGTTCTTTCTGAAGACAGTCTCCGTTTTTGAAAAATAAATAAGTGCAACTGGTCTTACTTATCCTTGCATGTAATTTCAGGCATCCCTGAAAGGTGCTATGAGTCTCATTATTTATTCAAGGATCTGAAGGCACTTCTGAAAAAAAGAATAAATTATTCTGTCATCATTAGTTTAGGAGAACTTTTGAAACCACTGAAAGGAATGAATTGGGGAACCATTAGGAATAACTGAGCTTCATTTAACGAGCTGTGATCACTTCAGGACGTGATTCCCCACGAAGGCTTTGGAATTCCTTCTGGATATTGCTGCCAGAGTTTATTGTTTTAAAAGCAATGGATTCAGCTGCAGTTATTGTGTAACTAAATGTTTTAGGAGCCATTTGGCAGAAATGCACTCTGTGAGGTAAAGCTGAATATTTGCAATCGAGTACCAAACAAAAGGTGGTTCAGTGAGCTGAACATTGACTGATGTGAAGGAAATAGATACAAAGCAAGGTTGGAAGAAGTTAGTTGTGTAATGGAAGTTGAATCAAATGATTGGTGTCTTTGTATTATTTATACCAGTGTTTTGAACAGTTGTGCTGAAAGCTTTATTTCAGAGATTGCAGCTATAGCTAAAATGGAAAGAACATCAAATATTGAACAACACAGCCTTAGGAAGATAATTTTAAGTACCTGAGCTGATAGATACAGCATTTGAGACTGAGATTAAAAAAAGACAAATCACAACTGAGACCATCATTGACCACTTTAACTTGGAAGCTGGGAAGTAGATGGACTTGGAGATAATTGCTGTGTTATAATCATCACATGGGGTGAAAACTGTCTTCTCAAATGTCCTTGGAGGACTTTCTTAAAGCCCATTTTCTTAAGGTAACCACATTTCCCTTCACCAGTGCAAAATCTCTGAGTGATAAGACATGAGAATGTTGCTTAGACTTAAAATTAGTACTTTTAAAAAAGTAATTGGAGTCTTCTGCTTGCAGTAATTAATTATTAATTGTCTAGTTAGGGACCCATGTTGGGTAAAGCAGGAGATTCTGGAAAAGCTCAAGGTCTCCATCCTCATGTTTGATGTTCCTCAATCTGACACTTACTGTGACAATTCTCTTGCATAAATATCTGGTCTGTGCAGTAAGTTTAGAGCTGATGACCTCTGTGCTGTCTAAATTTCAGATTTTATGGATTGTTCAATCTGTTGTAGTCCACTTTATAAATAGTGCTCAAGGCCAAAATAATCCAGAGCAGCTATTGTGGATTAGACAATACACAAAATTGTATTGTGGAGTACACAATTGCACAGAAGTGTCACAATTTTACCACTCTGGGCAGTGCTCTGATCTGCCTGGGTCTGCTTTGGGCAGGAGATGGACCTGGATGACCTCTAGAGGTCCCTTCCAGCCCAGATGATCAAAGAATCAAATTATCTGTCATCCTGCCTTTTCTCCCTCAAATAGACACTAACCCAAATCTGTTTTTGAAACCATTTTGCAGACCTGAAGCACCTCCAAAAAGAACTATGGACTTGCATGAAGGACTGTATGCATTGTGTTGGGTTCACTTGCCCTCTGAATTAAATAAGAATAATCCCTAACTGTTTAAAACTTTGGGCTGCCACTCTAGAGTGTGTATCAGTTGCTGTCTGAAGTGCCTTAGAAGAACTTTTGTCACTCCTTATTAGTAGCTAAAACTCTGTTCCTCTCAGTCTTTGACACCAAACTGGAGGCTGAGGAGCATTCTGACATTCATTCTTACTGGCTGAAGCAAAACAGAACAAACATTTTAGATTTCCTAACCTGTCTATTTAAATATATCCTTATGAGAAAAGATTTCCTTTTCAAATTCAGTTAGGAATTAGTTAATGATGCAAGACCAGTTTTTTTCAGGCTTTCAGTTTTCATATATATTACCCAAAGGAAGTACAATGAGTTCTTTATAATTGAATTATCACAAGGTATACATTGTCATTTTAAAAAATATTACTGCAGATAGGTCATTCACAGAATACAATTACAGACCCAGCAGAAGTTGTAAGTTAAGCAATAAACATTATAAAAACAACAAACCAATTTGTGGGAAAATCAAAATAAATTGCTACAATGGAAACGTTTCAGTATTTTTCTGGATTTATAGTCAGCAATTGTTACTGTTAACTTTTAGTAACTGAGAAACATGAGCATTTTGAAGACAATTCTGAGAATAATTCTCAGAAATAATGTGGAAACTTTATAATGCTCTTTTAGAAATACATAGAAGATTAGCAAAACTGGAGAAAGCTAAATGAGTGCTTCAGGGTTTAAAAGAAGAGCAGTGAGCTGAATAAGAGAAGTGCTGAAAAGATCTTACAAAGGAAACAAAAGGTAATATAAGAAGTATAATAAAAAGGAATAGTGACTCAGGAAATTCTAATCTTTTTACAAAGTGACTTAGAAGTAAGTTATAGTAAAATCTAAATTAGGAAAGGCGAATTATTTCTTATAAAACTTTAATGTTAATCATTTATTTGATAGTCCTGTTAAAGTTCTTGAGCTTGAAAATTTATTTGTAGAAAAAGCCTCCTGACTGATTGTATGAAGTGTAAAAACCAGGTTTGGCCCACCTGTGGAGCTGTAAGGCATTTTGGGGTGCTTGTGGTCATTTGGCTGAGCAGTGGAGTTGTGCTGACCTTGCCATGAATTACCATGTTAAATTGCTTGCAGAAACCACTTTGAAGTGGGGAACCTAAAAGAACTTCTTATTCCCACTGCAATGAGTGTAAAAACTCGTGTCCTGTAGGATAAAGGTGTTTGTCAGCTCCTGTCTGGCTGGTGCTGAGCAATGCTCAGTCTGCTCATTGTTCCAGTGCATTCTTCTCTCAGCTGCTCTGCAGCTCCTGGGGGTGTTTGCACCATTGCTGCTGGTGAGCTGCATAAAAGTGTGAGTGAGAAACAAACATAACAATATAATCTTCCCACAACCTCAACTGAGTGGAATGAAAAGCATGTCAGAAGCTGATCCTCCTGTAAACAATCACTTCATGAAATCCATTTGCATATTGCACAGGTTTAATCAATGGAGAACTTTTGATTTTTTTTTTTAATATTTGTAAGAGAATAGTTTGTAAGGCCAGTGCAGGAGGCAGTTTTCCTCAGGGAATTACAGCTGTACTGATTGGAGAAGTGGAGACAGCCTTGCCTGCCCAGTGGGGATGGGGGTTATAAAAGAGTGGGGCAGCTGGTCTGGAGTAAATTGGAGCTGGAGAATCAGAGTTTGCTGCAGTTTGAGATGGACTCTGCTGGCTGTGCTGGGAGGAGGAAAGGATTTGCAGTTGTGCAAGGGACAGAAAAGGTGAGAAGATGCTGAGTGAGGGGCAGACAGGGTTGGTGCCCAGTAAGGGATGGGTTTGGAATAGCTGGTCATGCAGAAGGAAGAAAGAAACTTGCAGAGAGAAAGAGAGGAGGAGAGGAGGAGCCAGGAGCTGCCTGAGAAAAGGCACGAGAAGCTTTTAATAAAGGACTGGTGATGATACCAGTCATGTCCATCTTGACATAATTACCACAGATATTCTGTATTAATTTCATTTTTCCCACTAAAAATGGATTTTAAATACATAATGATAGAAGGATGTACAGTGAGTTAAAGGCAAAACCAAGAACACCAGGGCATGCAGATCCATGCTGTCACCAGTTGGCCACATTTGCTTTTAGAAATAGTGTTTTATTGCAAGTTCAGACATAATTTCCTTTTCAGTGCAGAGAGAGCTTTGAATGATTCCTCTGTTTCTCCAAAGAAAATGTTGACAATAGGTTCTTTGATCTTCAAAAACTAATTCACGTGACAAATTTAATTCACGTAAATAATTCTGCTAGACTCAGTAAGACCCATCACAAGAAGTTAAACATGCATAACTCTGTCAAGTAAAGACCATGCAGGTGGTAGGTATAGTGATATAGTCCAAAAGTTCAGTTAGGTAAAGTTCTCTCTTTAAAAGATGTAATGAAAATGCTGTCTTGTCAAAAGATCACATGGGGTTTTTGTAACTAATATCTGAAAGAAATTACATGCACTCAAGTTCAAATCTTGTAAAAGTAAGATTTATCTAGGCAGCTGAATGGTGTTAAAAGTGTCCATGTTGTAGTAAAATAGTAATGATTTATCACATTCTTTTATATCCTCATATTTTATGTTCAGTTGAATATTATGTGATTTTAGGAAATACCACTGCAGAATTCCAGTTTGCTATTCCAGTGCTATATTGCTATTGTCAAACTTTTTTCTACAATCATCCACTCATGGTGCAAGTTTTCCAGGTGCTAACTTTCTTGAATACAACTGATTAAACTTAGAGCACAGAAACCTCTATGACACTTTGGGTGTTCAGTGATCTTTAGAAATAACCTTTAGACCTCAAGTTCTTGTAGGGGAAAAAAAAAGGTTTTATTTAATAGGGTCATCTAGTTCAGGAATTCTCTAGTGCTTGACAAAAGTCATAAAATAGACAAGCACATTTCTTTTCAGAAGTACTTCCAGTCCTATTAGTAATGCTTTGATTCCTACTGCTTCTTGTACTGTTCCATTAATTAATATCATTCTGTAGTGGAGTGGGCTTGTTCAAAAGCTGAAAACTCTTTAACTCCCCCACTGTTAGGAAATCATATTAAAATTTCTATTTGAGAGTGACCTTGCTGCTTCCTTTTGTTGATACATTAATACCACTAAACCAGTATTAGGGAGAGGATGAGTTGTGTGTCCTGCCAGTGATGATAATATTTTGTTTTACTGTTTGAATTGTGATGTTGCTTACACAAAAAGCCTCTTGAATATGATTTTGCCTAATTAAATCAGTTGATGTGGTAATTAATATGAGAACTCTCTGGATTTGGTATTTTGAATGTGACCTAGCAGTCCCTTATATCATCCAAGAGGACTCTTGATGAAAAGCCACCAGTATGAACACACAAAAAAAGAGATTTTTGCCTTATTCTTTCAGCTACTGAAAGTGGGGCTATTGAACAGTGGTTTTCCACAAAAACAATATTCTGTTTCTGTACTACAGTTTCTCCCCCTTTCCATTAAATTTATGACACACTATGAGCATTAATTTCACTTTTGGAAGGACTTTAATTTAAATAACTAATTACCCAAAAGGAAATTTCATGATGCTTATGCTTTCTTTTGCTATCATAAATAGTGTCAGGATGTGGAAGCTGCTGTTCTGCTGGTGCTGTTCAGATTACAGTGATGATTAGCACACTGTTACTGCCTCTTTGGCTGTAGCTGTTTGGGGGCTGTTTCTGCCATGTGAACATGCTATGTACAACAAAAGGCAGGTTTTGGGTATTTTTCTGTTTTCACTAATGCTTGGTATTGCTGCAAATAAATGGGTTGAACAAAAGCTGGTATATGGGAAAGATAATGAGAAAACCAGCTGGAACTGGAGGTGCTGAGAGACCAGGTTTTATTGCTTTCTACAGGGTTTTTGTATTATTCTGTGTAAAGATGCTGACCACATGCTTTGTTTAGTTTGAAAAGACAATAGAATGGGCCACAATCCCCTTCAGGAAGAGAGGTGTCACTTTAGGCCATTATATGCATCTTTACTCTTCTGATAATTTAGCTTTATGCTCTTTTAGTTTTGATGTTCTCAAAGTCAAGAAGGAGAGGCAGACACTATGAATTACTGTACACAGATACTGATATATAATAAATGAATAAAAATACTCCCTGTATCTTTACAACTTCTCCTTCCTTGTGTTTGGGTATCAGACTGTAGATGTCCACCACACCCCATTCATCTCCTGAGCTGTCAGTAGTGTTTTCAGTCCTTTTTCTCTTTTCACTTGTTCAATCAGTTTTGTTATTGTTCTGTGACTTCCCTCTTTGTCTGCATAGTTGTGATATTATCTGTTGAAGTCCTAGGTGGTAGCTCAGCTCTGATTTTCAGTTTGGAGAGAGAAAGAAAAAAGTGCAGTTAGTCCCTGTCTTTTATGATAGCTCCATGTATCTTTCCATGTGTGGCACAAAAAGCAGGTATTCTTTTTAAAATTTATTTTTCTATTTCTGCCATGTTTGCGGGCAAACTCCTTAATTTGTTTCTGTGGTGCAGCTCTCAATGAATTATGGATGTTTTGGGGAATAAACAGTAGTCTGGTTCACTAAGAAGGATTGTAAAATGTTAAAAAATGTTCGGAAAAACTTAGTTTTTCATTTTGCACTGTAGGATTTCAATACAAATTATTCCAGTCTTATTCAGATACCATAAAGAAATCAAATTCATGTTTTTCCCTACCAGTGCTTGAGGGAATTTCACAGGATATCTGCTCACACTCCCTTTGTATCTAACCACATACCACATATAAAGGGAATGAACATCTTAAACTGCAATATGTCAGGTATTATCAGGCTTCCATGAAAAATTATTACCTGCTATTTGTACTTAAATTGTTATTTTGAACTAAAAGCTATTTCAAGTTGTTAATGTTACTAATGTCACAGAAACTGCAAAACACATTTTCTGCACAGAGCCTCAACACGGTTGTTCCAGATGTACACCCTCAGTGGAGCAGGTTTTCTGTCTTTTTTCAGATTCTCATGGAAGTCTGCCTGGCACACCTTTCTACTGAGAAGTGGGAAACTGAGTAGGGATTAAGGGGAAGTGCTCAGCAGGGCAGGTGTGGCTGGGGGTCTGGTTGGTGTTTCCTGTCCCCTTGAGAGTCCCTTCAGCTCTGCTCACTGAGTGGGGCTTACAGGAAGGATTCTGGAGATTGTCTAGGCTAATAGACCATGCCTAGAAAACAAAGGCCTGGGTCAAGTCTGATCTGTGCTGCTCAGCAGAAAATCAGGAGAAATTTGACATTTTACTGATTTTTCATGAGGTTTGGGTAGGAGTTTTTTGCTTGTGGTTTTTGTGTATTTTCCTCTGTGATTTTTATCAGAGGAAATACATATTTCTATTAATGGGTCACACTTCCTTCTGTGTTCACTATGCATTTGGGAATAGCAGTTTCATCTAAATGCCTCCTCCTCCTCGGGTTTGGTCTCTGAGCTGTGTTTTCTCTGTGGCTGCACTGCTGTGTGAGCTCACAGGCTTCAGGCTGTCCAGGGTGGGATGCAGCACCATCCCACTGAAGCCTCAGCTGTGGAGTTTGCTTACTCTGTAATGCCATTGACTTTGGAGTCTTGCTAAAAAGATTCCTTCTCTCTGAGGGGTTATAGGAAGTTGAAGTTCGTTTGCCTTATGATTGAGAGCTCTTTATTTGATACTTTTAAAATACTGTAGTAAGTTCTTTATGCTGGGTGTGCTTTATGGTTGAATTAGATTTTGTTGCACAGGGTCACATCATCCTGCACTTCCAGTGGTTTCACAAAACCAAAAATCACAGCAGCATTTTAAGCAAACTGTGATTTGTGGCTTGTTGAATTCAAATGGAGGAATCTGGGAAAAAAAAAATCAGAGGGATTACTTTTCTCCATGAGAACAATTTCTTCTTTTAGGAATGTCTGTGCTGTAAAGGAAGGGCATCCAGGAGAGGGGAAGCACTGGGTCATTGACTGTCCTGCTTCTCCCTCTCCTTGGCATGATGCTGGTGTGTAAGTGAGGGGGTTGGTTGGTTTGTTTCCAGTGCAGGGTGAAGGAAATCGTGCTCAGCCTGTGCTGCTGCCCACCAGGGGAGAACATTTGTGCTGTGAAACTCTGTGCATGGATTAAATGCTTTGGGATGTCAGTGCAAGCCAAGAGAGGGTGTTTGAGTGGGATCCCTCCAGAGCAGGCACAGGGCTGGAGGGATTCCCAGGGCCAGGAAAGGACAGACCTTGTGGGGCTGATGCCTTCTGAACACCCTCCCTGGTGAACTGTCCTCCAGTGTCTTGGGACATTTTCACAGGGTCACTGCAGTAACCAAATGGTTCATAACACATCTCATCAGCAGAGTGGGACTGACAAGTAAATTGCTCCCCAGCACTATTTTAGTTGTGTCCTGTCAGAGCTGGGACTGAAAGCACCTTGATTTGAATTTGCAGTTGCTTGGGCTTGAATCATTAATTTATAATAATATAAGTGTGCAGTTTGCAAACTGCTTTCAAATAAATACTCATTAGAATGCGTCTCTGGGAAACTTCTTCCTTAACAAAACCAAAACAATAAACAAAATAAAAATCCCCATTGCCACCACCAAAAAAACCAAACCCTAAACCAACCAATCAACCAACCCCAAAACCCCCCAAAACTCAAAACAGAAAAACTACTAAGTGGATTTTGGTTTTGGCAAATATGTTCATTGAAATAAAGTGTGCTCATTTTCATAGTGTTTCTTCTGCAGGAATAAAATATTTTAAATGTGAGAGTCTTAGCACATGGCTAGGAACTGATAATTATTTAAACCAGCTGCCTAGTTGCAGTGTATAGTGAGATTCATCACTGTGATTCACTAGCACATAAGAAAAAAAATCCAAAAAAGCAACCAAGTGAAAATTCTATGGATAGATAAAATGTGAGAAGTACTTATTCAGAGTGGGTGCATGGTGCTGGTTTATTTTTTTTAAATGCAACCTCTATTTGAAGTTTGATTAGAATAAGTGAGTCAGTTTCTGTTAGATCTGACAGTTATAATTATTTGCTTTCCAAAATAAAATACATGAATAACACTTCTGTTTGGTGTACTTATTCACCAAACCATTGTATCTGTAAGTACAAGAAAAGGATGATTATCAGTGCAAAATTTCTGCAGGCCTTTGAATTAGAAACATTTCCCTGTAAGCAGATGACTGCATTTGAGGGAAAAGAGAAACTTACCTATTTTGGCAATATTTGACACATTTAATGTCCATTCTGTTACTTGTCTAAAGAAAGAATGTGCAAAAATTATTCTGTGTAATTTTAGCATCAAGAGTAAGAGCCACAGTTTTGCCTGGCATTGATTATTTTAAAAGTTTTCACCGTCTGTAGTTAACTCTCATTTCTCTGTTAGGATTTTAAACTTTGCAACTAAAACTTTCCTCACTTCCATTCTCATCCCTGCAGCAAATATTCTCAGAAGGGAAGGATCTTACAAGTTGCATCAAAAGTTTAGTAAATTATTTATTGCTGTGTGAAAAATAATGTGATTTATGTTTGCCAGGGAAGTTGTTCATTTTATTCACAGAGTTGATCTTCAGTGCAAACTAAATCCTTCTTGATAACAGCCTGTTGCAAGTTCTTGTACTCACTAAAACTAATTAAAAACAGGTGGATTCTTCCCACGTAGCAGCAGCTGAATGAAATGTAGATAACTTGTATGAATTGTTAGAGAGGATGTTGTTTTCCTTAGGGACCGTACTGGAATGTTAGGATTCTCTAAAGCTGCATTTCTGAACAGAAAAGGAATCATATTTTAACTATGATACCCATATTACTTTGTTTATAAGACCTGAATTTAAGCTGGCACTGTAGAGAAGAGGAAACCCTGAAGGAAACTTTATTTTTGAAACCTGATCTCTGTGTGAAAGTGTCTGTGAAACTGTGGTGTGAAGATTTGAAGGGTTTCATTTAGAAACTCAAATCTATATAGCTAAGTTTTGATGTTGGTTTTTTTGTTTTTTTTTAATTTTGTGGTGCCACATTTTTCAAGGCTCAGTTTATCTTTCACAAGAATGAATGAGATAGTATTGTAAAATCATGAGCTGTGTTTACTGAGTATTCAATATATGAACTAAATGATCTGTTTAATCTTGTGATTTATCACTAGTTTGGGAGTTCTCTTTAATGAATAGGAGTTTGTTTTTTGTGGGTTGATGATGCTGGTTCCAGTCCAGGTGTGTAGGGCTGTGCAGAACAGACATGGGGCAGAGCTGGAGACCTGACTTGTGCTGCATTTTCATGGAGTGCCAGCCAAGTGCTCTCTGCCTCTTTTTCTGGGCAGAATGAAGAGAAGGCTGGAAAAACAAATTGGCACAATGAAAATTTTTTAAAGACAGAAGTACTTGTATCCAAACCAGCTGTGGGTTTTGAGGTGCTCAGATCTTTTCAAATCCGACTATGCAAAATGGTCCAAGTGTAATCTTTGTATCTAATGTCACTGTAGCAGACCTCAAAGGTGGTTCTTCTGTAACACAGCATATTAAAAAAATGACCCAATATGTCATTTTTATGTTTTTCTATTTCTGGAATTTATGTTAGTCTTTCCAAGCCTAGCCAATTTTAATTTTGGGTCTTCATTTTTCCTTGACTGACTCAAGTTCTGTGCAGCCTCAGAAGACAAGTTGAATAAAAGAGTAAAGTAATAGAACATTGAAAGCAAAGTACTAGAGCATTTAATGTATTTACATTTTCTAGTTTAGATGTTTTGAATTTTAAAGAAGTCTTTCATCATACCACTGCTGAAATGTATTCCTAAAATGGTAGAGTTGATAAATTAAGATGAATATTTATTGTTGGACATACAATTTTTAATCTGAGAAGTAGGAGGAAGGACCTGTGAGATGTGGATTTTTTTAATTGATGGAAATAGACAGAGAATTTTTAATTTTTGTTGCAAACTTAGGCTTCTGTGTGCTTTCAGATGCATGGGGGCATGGACCATGATTGCTGCCCAGCTGCCACTTGTGGGTGACACTGTGGTTCTGGGTGAGGAGTGATGCTGCTGCACACCTTTATTGACAAGCAGCATCCTGCTGTAAAGTGTAGAACAGGTCTGAGCACCTCTGTTCTCCATTAGATGGCACAGAGGGCCATCAGTTCACATCAAAATACCCATTTAATTATGAATTTTGGATCTGCAGGAATCTCCAGATCTTACTAACACTGCAGGATTTTATCTTTGTTACACTAATAATTATTTTTTATTTTCCTGTGGGTCAGGGTTGTTATGTTTGCACCTAGACTTGAGATTTTATGTGGTAGGTGTGTATTGGGGCAAAGAAGTTATTGTTCATATACAATGGCAAATGCTAAGAGCAAGACTGTCTTGTCTTATGTAACAGATTGTTTAAAATCTTCACAAAAAATAAAAAGAGATCAAAAAATCTCAAGTTTTCTAGTTAAGAAAATAAAATTTCTTTTGAAAATTTTAAATCTACTTTCTGTCTTATTGCAAGCTGCGTGTCTTATTTTGAAATGTACTTTTTGCACTAGAAAAGTATAATTTATTGTAAATGTTGCATTAAAACTCATTTTTCAGGCAGTTGGAATTAAATTTTTTCAGAGACAAATGTTTCTTATGCACATTGCATAATCATTAGATTAAAACCCCAATTTCTCCAGCTTCTAAAACAAACCATTTCTTTTGCATATTGAAAGGTTTTTAAAGGGTAACATCTTCAGAACAAGTGCCTGTTCATATTGTATTGTTTCTGAAATAGCTGGGAACATACAGTGATGGAAAATCAGTAAACTAGAAAGGATCACTCGTGGTGTGCGTGGTACTTTAATTTAAAGAGGAAGAATAAAAAACTTTTTCAATGGCCTGCATGAGGGCCAGTTTGCAAGTGTGTGATGGTGCTTGATGGTCAGGCATAGCTTAATTACTGAATTTCTACTATGCAGAGATTGCAACAGGAAAATATTTTTGGACTTGTCTGTTTTTGTTTGTCTCTCCTATAGAAAATTAAATATTTCATCTGTATATGTGAGCTATCCATGGTATGGTGGCTTGTAACTCTGCTACAGCAGCCACTGCAAAGTGATTTTATTGTCCCCTAATCTACTGGAACAGTTTTATAACATGTCTTTTGCTTTGCCAGCCTTTTTGCAGACTAGGAAGCCCAAAAAATCCCTCAGTGGTAATTTAGAATCTGCTAGTAAAGTGTGGGCATTTAGCAGTGTCAGGATTTTCAAGCTGGAGTCAAAATTCATTTCTTGACATATTTCTTGTCTGTGCATTTATTTAATAAAGAAGAAACTATACACTTCAGGAAATGGTAATCTTCATTTATGGCTGTGATGAGAAAATGCAAATGAAGCTGTGAATTTTGTGATTAGTATTTTACAGAGCAGTCACTTACTATAATTATATGTTTTAGATCGGTGGGAATTATCATGTTCTATTAACCAGATTATTTCCTGACTTCTTGTAGGATTCTGAGTAACAACAAGATCTTGTGGTTGAAGAATGGCTCTTTCTTCGGGCTGAGATCCCTGGAGAGACTGTGAGTAACTGATCAGCCCTGCCCCACCTTCATTAAAAGTCTTTGCACTTCAATACAGAAACAAACATCAGATAATGAAGTTGAGCTGCTCTGAACTGTCTTGCACAGCAGAGTTTCTAGGCAGTCATCAGGTTAAGAAACAGCAAAGAATGAGTGCACAGGGATGGACGTGGAAAATACAGGAAAGCACTGCCATCAATTTGGAACTAAAATAAACATCCAGTCAAAGCCTTGTGCTACACCATGTCCACTATCACAGCAGAGACTGCTCTGGGTAATGGGAACACTGATATACCTGACATGCAGTTTGGGTTATTTAACTCGTTGGTCTCCAATACTTCTATTTTAGATCTATACTAATTTTGGTTTTTTTTCTATATTTTAATTGTAATATCAACAAATTGGATAGCATTTATCCCAGGAACAAATAATGACTTTGATAAAGCCCCATGGCCATGTATTTCTAGCCAGTATTTGAAGGGGGAAGAGGAGCTCAGGAGCAGCTAGGAAGAGAGTCAGGAAGAAAATATTTGGAAACTTCAATAGAAATAAACAAACAATAACAACCATAATAATACTAATTTCTTTATATATAGGTCAGTCCTTTGAGAATAATTGTGAACAAACCTAAAAGGCTGTTTTTTATACCTACAGGCAACTTATAGTGCCATAACATCTAAAATGAGTAATTATGTCATGCCTATCTTACAATATATCCTGCAGCTTAAGCTGAATTACTTTTATACTGCTTTGTAAGAATAGCTTTATTATGTAGAACTGTTGATATAAAATTGTTGCTAGATTCATGAATGCATGAATGTATTCTGTGTGATGTGAATATTTCCATATGCAAAGAAATGATGTATTGAAATCAACCTTAGCTAATATTTTTACTGTAGATGTGTGTGTGATATGCATGTTGTTTATGGTTGTGGAATAAAGTGGGTAAGTATAACATACTGAAATGCTCAAGTATCCTAAATGTGATTTAAAAATAAAGAACTTATTTCAAGGTCTAAAGCAATCCCTTAAGCACCTTGAAGGGTTTGGGTAAAGTGTCTGTGAGAACATTTATGTGAAGTAACATCAGATTTTCTCTGCCTGTAGTTATATTTACAACAAATACTTTTCTTAATGTTAAATATTAATGTGTTAAATTATATGGAATATTAAGTAGTGTGGAATGGAGAGTGATGTATTATTTACTGACTGGTTTATTTTTAGGATTAACAGTGATATGAGGTTTGGAAAGAAGCCTACAAATATTTTAGACAAAACAGTTTAGCACACAGAATAGAATTACAAATTTATTACATGAGAACTTAATTTACTAATTTCCTTTCTTGCAAAGTAAGTAAATGTAAATAACGTAGTGTTTAGAACTAAAGGAAAACATTTTCTCTGAGGTTTTCTTTAAGGTTTAATTTTCATTGGGGAATTATACTGTACTTTAAAGAATTTTATTAGTTAACTAGTGAGAGAAATACTTCAACCTGGAAAGACATTACAAACAAAACTAAGAACAGTGAGAAAACAGAAAAGCTGCCTTAGGAGTGTAGCCTCAAGTACCATCACAACCTAAACCATTTCATTTTCCTGATTTTTCACAACAGTACAGATAAAATGAGTATCATCTCCTCTGTTGATAATTCTGTTTGTCTGTGGGGTTAATACAAAATCCATGAGTGGTCCATGAATCCAAGACTGGAATTCAAGTGATGACATTCTCATGATTCAGCCACTCTGTTTCTGTTTCATTTGGGGCCACTCTGGCCCCATATGCTCCTTATCAATATCTGTGAAATCCCAGTTTCAGCTGCTGGGGTGAGAACAGCTGGAATAGTCTCCTGGGAGGTGAGTGTGAATGGATTGCAGCTGGATGAGTGCTCCTAGCTCTGGACAAAGGTTTCCCCAGCTCTGCCTTTTCCACAGAACCTGATTCTGAGCAGCACTTCAGGTGTTCAGAATGGAGAATTATGGCAGCAACTGCTGTTGGTATTGGTGACTTATCAAAATGGATTAAGAACTTTTCATTCCTTGACTGAAAGGAAGTACTGTAGCAGGAAAACCCAGCTTCCTTCAGATTAAATTTACAAGATTAGGGGCTTAGTAACACAGGTGTGCTGGAGTTAAGAATTACTCATTTAATTTGGCTTTGCACTCCTTGTGGTCCTGTTCAGGAGCAAAAGTAATGTGAATGCCATGGCAAAAAGAATCATGTTAGTAATGTCTTTTTTTTTTTTTTTTTTTTTTTTATATGGTTACCATGAGATCATGAGCTAGAAGAGTGTAAGTTTACATGGAAAATGAAATCCTTCAATGTTAAACTGGAAAAAATTGGAGAAGTAAAATTTCAGGTGGAATTGAGTGATTTGTATATTCTGGTTTTTCCCTGTACTGGAGTGCTTAAGTCATCATTTGGGTGAAGAATAGTTTGAAGCCCTACTCCAATAAGTGAGTGACAACTTTCCCCCTATTATTTTTTCAATGCATGTCACAACAGGAACTGGATTACAGAAGTTTTAGTCTTCTCAGGTTCTGGTGATTTCTCAAGAGCATGTTAACTCAAGTGAGGTCCCTCACTGAGCTGTTGTCTCAAAGTGGGACTCTCATTCTATCAAGCAAATCAAGAAAAGTTATTTACCCTCAACTCTCCACTCTAAGAGTAAGACAAAATTGATTTCTCTAAAACTAAGACTATTGTAGAATTCTAATATTACACATTATTTTTTTTTTTAAATGCATTACAGAAAATTGCAACTTTTTTCAACCATAATATAAGAATAACAAGGTTACCATTTCAGAGTTTCTCCAACTGTGTTGCTGCTATAGGAAACCTGATACTAGGTTTTCAGGGGATAGAGCCAACAAAACAGGGAAAAACATGTTTGGGAATGCAATTACTTCTTGTTTAATAATTTAAAGATAGTACTATATTTAATAATACTCCATTAATATTAAAAATGAAATTCAATAATGTCTAGTAAAAATTATGATCACAAGACACGTATGAAATACTAATATTTTTGCTGGGCATTTTGAAAAAAATGCTTTGAAAAACACTGCCTCACAAAGGTAAACTTTCAGTTTTATGTATGTGTATGAACAGTGACTCATGAGTGATCTGTAGAGGAGGCAATCCCTCTCCACAGTTACAGTTCTCTGAAATTAAGAATTGCTGCCATGTGCTGGCTTGGAAGGGTTGGCTCACAACTGTGACTTGGAATCTGGATCATGATGTGCCTCTGTGCCACTGAGCTTGCACTGTGGTGCTAACAAGAGGCATTGAGAAGTGAGGATCATAACAAATACTGTGAGAGAATAAAAGTTTTCTGTAAACTTAGATATTATATGCTGTCCAGTTATATGGTCCTTGAGTTGGAATAAAATGAGAAGTGTAGATAAGAATATAAATAAGCTTTTTTTGAAGCAAGTGTGGCAAAGGAGCTGTTTGTTAAAATATGAAGAGCTGTGGAATTTCACCAGAAGAGATCTACAGGCTGTAAATTCTTTAAATGAGAATGCACACCTTGAACCCATTTCTGTGGTACACCCTGTGGGGATGGCTGGCTGCACACTCAAGAGGCTGAGGATTCAGTTTGGATCTGAAGCTCAGGGTAAAGACTTGACGGCTTGTAATGATTTCAGTTTCAGTGCCTTCCCTGTCTGCAGTCAGTGTTCTGCCTTCCCAGAACAGCAGGAGTTATCACAGACATTTAAATGAGTTTTTTCTATGCTCTGGGTACCATAAAAGAACAGCAAGTTGGCTTTTCCAAGCCATGAAAGAGTGAGGTAGCCCTTCCAAGTAAGTCTCAGCAATTTGAAAGTTCTCATTTAGTAAAATACTTGGAGGGATCTTAACAAGTGAATTGTCTGTGTAATTTGGTTGTGTAATTATTGCATGAATCTAAACAATATATTACATGAAAACATCTGTGACAGTTTTCTTCTTTAAGAATTCTTTTTATTTATTTTCTTTTCTGGGGTTAAGCCTGCTGTTCCCCAGAGAGTCACAGGCTAGTGCAGGTTACCAGGCTGGCTGCAGTGCCTCACCATGGCAGTGTGTGGCAGGGATGCTGCTGAGAAGCACTGCCACCCCTCTGTGTGCAGCAGAGTGACAGTATTGGTGACAGTATTAGTGCCAGCTGTGGCCAGGCTTTGTCTGCCTGAGGGTATTTAGTCCATGGGAAGCTTCTGGGGACAAAGACTGAGGTGACTGGGCCAGGGGCTCCAGCTGTGCTGGACCTGGAGCCAAGATCCAGACTGGGAAAACAAATCTTTTGCCCTCATCCTGGTGCCAGCTGGCACAAAGCAATGTGTACCTCAGCTCTTATCCTCACTGCTGATTTTCTGACTTTGCCCTGCCCTGGGTTATCTCCCCCTGCCACCCTCTCTGGGGCAGCCTGTCCTGGATTCCCTGCTGTGCCTCCTGGTGCTCTGGGGTCCATTTGTGCTTGGGATTTTCACAGGTGGGTGAGTGTAGTTGCTCTCTCTCTCTTTCATAACCAAATGTACTTTTTTTTAGGTTTACAGGGGCATTATACCTCTGAGACTGTTGCTCTTTTGTCCCAGTGACTGAAGCTCTAATGGGTTCAGAAGCTACTGGGAGGGAACCAGCAAATAAAAATAAAGAAACATACACAAACAGACCATGGTTGCATAAGCAGTTTCCTTGGGAAATCAGGATGAAAGATCACTAGGCAAGATTACACATATTTTTCCCAGTTGAGCCAGAAGAAAAGCAGCACTGACTGTTTTACAGAAACTTGCTTTGTTACAATTTCTAGACAAAGAAAAATAGTACTGAAGTATAGCTAAGAATTTAGCATTTAGTTTGTTTTGTTTTATTTTTTTTAGTGCTATAGATGAGTCTTACTCAACCAGGCCTCACTTAGATTTTATGTAGTTTATTAAGTGCTGCTGTAGCATCAAATTCCAATCCTGTGTCAGTGCTGCACAGCCACATGCTGTCCTCAGTTATTATCAGACAAGAAGCCTGAAAGCTACTTCCAAGAGATTTCAGTGGGACATTCTGCAACTATATGTTATGGTGTGCAGTGAAATTAATAACACACTAAATTGGGGGGTGAAAAGGTCTTCAAAGACAAGCATAGAAAAAACATGTTATGCAGTTGTTAGAAAAATATGATATTTAGAATTTCTTTAGAAAAATTGAAGTGATGGAAGTGTAAAATAAAAAGGTTTGACATTTTTTTTAACATAAAAGTTGCATTTTCTAAATTACTGTCCTCTTCAATTTTGCCCTGCCCATACATTTGAAATGTGCATGTGCACACCCACAAAGAAACAGATGTTCTTCCTATGTACTGTGAAGGATTGGAAATATTCTCAAAGAAACTGTTAACAATTTTACTTTCAACACATTGCATATGACATCTTTAAAGTTAGAAACTTCATACATTAAATTTAGAATGTGTGTTCTTTTTTGGATTGTTGTAAAAATAGAAAAATACTGGTTATTATGAACTCATAATATTTCAGACTGACAGCCAGGATCCAGCTGTGCAACTTTTTTGGCTTTTTTTTTTTCTTACCCTTGAAGATCTTGCAGCTGAGGAGTGTGCCTCTAACTTTGTGCAAGCACTTTTAACAGAAAATAAATTTATAAGCCTGGAGACCTCACATGGCACTGAGCTGTGTGTTTAGAGAAAGGCTGTGATGGTGCTCAAGGAGAGGGCAATCTAAAAATCCATTTCTTAAGGCTGTTTGTTGTGTAAATACCCATAGTATGAATAAAATTATTCTTTTTAATCCAGTCTTTGTATTTGGAGAAATATGGAACAAGAAAACTCTCAAGCATCTGAAGTTTTCTTGCAACTTTTTCTTGCATTTGAAACCCTGCATGGATTTAGTAAATTCTCTAGGTCCAGGTGATAATGATAGCAAACAATTATTTCTTTATTCTCAAAGAACAAAAGTACAGGTCCTGCAACCATTATTTTTTCTTGTGTAGTAATATGTCTAGGGCACCTGAGGAAATCTAAGCAGTTTTCCATGTGAAATGTTTACTGTGCTGGTTTGTAATTGTTTACAAAAGCTCACAGTGCTGCATTTCTGTTTGAAGGGATTGATCACATTCTGGCAGATGCAGAAGGATGGGAATAGTCTTGGGGAAGGATTTTTCTCCAGGAGCAAGGCTTTGCTCCTGTACTCTAAACTAGAAGAGGATTCATGTTCCTCTTGGCAGTTATTGAACTTTGAGTTTCCCTTTTGGTTTCAGTGCCAGATGAAGAGTTTATCTTTTTAATTATGGTGATGCCAGTGTTTGCATGAGGCAGGAGAATTCCCTTTGTCAGTCCTAAAAGCAGCTGATGTAGCTGGCAGGTTGATATTAATTGATAAAGTATGTTTGCCTGCAATATGATCTGTATTTGTAAATACTGAGCTTAAATAACAAAGTTCTGAAAATTCATAAATTGCTGAAGTTTAGGTACCTGTTTCATTCAGAGACATCTATTGCAGATAATTGTTTTGGAGGGTTGAAGATACCCAGCAGATAAAGAGCTTAGAAATACTGAAAGGGAAAACAAACCCAGTGAATGTTGGCAGTGGACAGATCAGAAAGAAGAAGGAAAATAGTTATGCATATCATAATCATTTATCACCTAAAATTAGAATAGCTTTTTGTGAAATGAATGGTTTTTAAGGCTCATCCTGGAGCATGGAGAAAAGCAATTTCTACCAAGAAAATGAGTGTTAAGCAAGTAAATTGGACTGTATTCTTCAGAGCTTAATACACACCTCCTTAGCCATCTCATATTTTCATTGCTTGTAAATGCCATGGTCAGCTGCTTTAAGTTTTTGGGGTTTTTTCTGGGGTTTTTTATCATATTTCTGGGTTAGAACCAGATTTCTTAAAAATCCTGCAATTCCTCCTGCATTTCCTCACACCAGTCAGTCTTTGTGGTGGCTGCAGCCCACGGATTTTGCCTCTCTTGGGTGCTTGGTTTTCTGGCATTGTGGTAATTTTGGTCATGTTACTCCATAATGCCACTGTCAGAGATATTCTGGTGCAGACAGAAGATAGAGATGTTCCCTTGAATGAATTTGCTCTTTAAATATCTGACTTCATGCACCTGTCAATGCAGATTGTAATGTATTATTGAAAAATAATTAAATGCCTGTCAAAAAAAAAAGAGTATTTTTTCCCATGAAATCAATTTAGTTCCACAAAATACATTTTTCTATAAAATCATTTTGATATTTTAAAATTTTAATGGCATGGATTGGTGAGATTGGTATGAGACTGAAAGGAGATATGAAAATGGTCCTCATAGCACCACAGCACCTTCAGTTCCTCACTGCCAGGGTTTTTTTTTAGCATTAAATAAGAGTTCCTCATTAACATTTACAATATTTGAATTATATCTTGTAAATCACGCAAAACCACAAATTTAGTAATTGCAAATAAAATTTAATGTTACAATGAGAAATCTCCCCTATCCCTTAATTAGCTAGAATTATCTGATTATTTCTAATTGACTGTTTAAGTTGAACAAAGTTTTTACCCAACCATATTTATTTTTTGACAGATTTCTCTTGTCATTATCTGATTCTGGAAGATGTTTTATTTTAGGCATTCCATTCAATTAAAAATACAGCTTTTTAGCTTGTATGTCTTTTACTTGAAAACAATTCTTCTTAATCATAAAAGAGTTCATATAAATAGGGAATTATATGCATGCTGTAGCAAATGCATAATGGCTAGATAATACAATATTTATATGTTGATGTTAAACAAGAGAGTCTTTTGAAAGAAGAAAATCTGTGAAAGGAGAGGCTTTTATTTGAGACAAATAACTGGAAATCAAGGACTGTCTTATTTTAGAGTTTAAAATTTTCATTCAATTTTTTTTGTCCATCACTTGATTTCTCTCTACCTTTCTATGTTTTTATCTGTATTGCTTGTTTAACATCTCTAAATCTAATAATACTGTGAGATATCAGCTTATCAGGAGAGAGAAAACAAGAAAAAGTACATTTATATTTGTGTAATGCCAATTATTTTGCATTTCTACCTTGTGTGGAGTCATTTATGTTCATTTCTGCCCTGACTGGGAAGAAACCTGAATGGGCACAAATACACAAGTGCAGCTGGAGGATACTGATGCTTGGTGGAAACACCTGCCTGGTTACATAAGCAACAAGCAACAGCAGACCTCAGGAACCTTGGAAAATATCTTGGATCTGGACCTGGAAAAGCCACTGTTGTTCCTGGTAAAGGAGGACAGGGTGAATTGCTTTTCAAAGTGAGCATCCTTTTGCTGCAGGCAGTGTTTTAATGAATTGCATGGGAGGAGAGTATCCAATTTGCTGTCATTGCATAGAAATTTTGAGAAACCAGAGAAGAAGCAGAGGCAGGATCAATGTCACAAGTCAAACTGGGCAAACTTAATTAAAAATTGCTTTTTAAAATTTTAATTCTGTGGTCCTTAATGGATCTCCAGTCCTGTGACTAACAGTAAGTTACTCATTTATTAGTGCAAAAGCTGAGTATTTTTTGACACTGCCCTCCCTAACAGAAAGAAAAAAAAAAAGCCACCAACCAAAAAAACAACCTCCTAGACTATCTAAATGTCAGAATCTACTACATTCTAATGTGCAGTACCGAGGACTTAGCATTCTGTCAGGAATTGTAAAACTTTTTCTGTTCTTAATATGACTGTCAGAAACAGAGGAGTAAGAAATTAAAAGTAAAATTACATTCTCCTCTTTCTATCAGGCTGTACTACTGTAAGTTTTACAGCCATGAAGATCTATCAAAGCACTTGTAATGCAGTGTGACAGAGAGGTAATGCATTTTTTTCCTCTATTCATTTGTTATTTACCAGTGCAAAGTCACAATACAGACTATTAGACATCACATACATTATATTTTAGAGGATGAGACAATAGGAAAATACCCTGTGTGTCTATTGCTGTGGAGCTGCTGTGCTGTGATGTGCAAAAGAAAAGCAGTAATTCTAGAAAAGGAGGATGTTTCCTTTGAGATATTATGTTTAAGCATATTGCAACTTATATTTAAACTGCTGTTTAAAAACAGCAGTTAAATGAATTAAGACTTAATTTAATTAAGTCTGAAGAACAGGTTAGTAACTCAATCCCATTGTTCTAGGGCAAGGGTCCAGAACCAAGTGTGATTCCCATCTTTTCTTTATATCTTAAGCCTGTTTTTTGTTTGCCTCCTGAACTGCCACACCTGTCTGGTTCTGTGGTATCCTTGTTTTCCCCTGGAAACAATGTGGGCTCCCAGGCTGTGTCTTTGCTCTGAATTCCATGGTTGATGTGAATCTCAGACCTGCTCAGTGCTGCCTTCCCCCCAGGTGCTGCTCATGGGTGTTGATGATGTTCTGAGTGTGCTGCTGAGACTGTGCTCCTCTGGTCCTGACATCAAACTGTGGGTTCTGCTCAGGCACAGAATTGCCAGCTGGACCTGGGAATTCCACACACCTGGAGTGGCACCAGCATTTAACATGTCACTGGTTTGCCAGGCTGCATCGATGGACTCTGTGTCACTATTGGCAAAACAGATTTCTCTTGGAAATCTGAGCATGGCAAAATAAAAACATTCAGTAGGGCACACAGCAGTTTCACAGGACCATCTTTATGATAGATACCAGTGTTTCATTTAAACTGCTTTATAGTCACAAAATATAGAATCTGTTTTGACTGACAAAGCTGAACTGTTCTGCTTAAGACTGATTCAAGTTGTGTTTCTATAAGAAAACACAAACTGGCTGAAACTAGGAAAAACAGAAATGTGATTTTAGGGCAGTTTGTATGAAGTCAGACTTGGGAAGCCAAGCTGATAAAAATTAGTGTTAGTTCATCAGCAGCTGAGCTAATCTTGTGAAGGGAACTGTGAGGTGAATTGGTACCTGAATCCTTTTATTCAGTACATGGTTTTTGATTCCTCAGCTGCTGGCTGTTGGGGTAATAACTCTCTCAAACTCCAGAAAAGATTCTTTATTCCTTGTATTCAGATGGAACATGGTCTTTAACGTGTTTACTGTCAAGAAAGCAAAAAGTTGCCTCACCTGGTAGTATCCATACATAAAATGTGAGAGACCTTAGGTTCTGACGAGGGACATCTCAGCATCATGGTAGTGCTGGGTAAAAGTGAGTATCCAAAGAGAAGCTCCAAACTCGGCCCTTCCCTCCCAGAGAGTTTTCTGGGCCTGACTTGATATCAGTCAACAGACATTTCTGAATTGCTTACATACAAGGACAAAACCCCCTGTGGATGTAAATTATTGTCTGCCAAAAGTGCATGTCTGTAAACTGGGCTGGGAGACCTCAGATGAAAACATGCTCTTTCTAAAACATGCTCTTTCTAAAACATGCTATTTCTCATTCATATCATGCTGGTCTGTGAAAGCTCCAAGGGTACCAGTGGCCCTGGGAGCTTGCTGCCCCCAGAACTTCTGGGATGGTGCAGAAAGCACAGCTTGTTTGCTTCACCAATGATCTCTGAGGAGGCAAAATAAAAAAAGAATAGAATTGAAAAGGAATGGAAAGAGGGCTATGGTTTATGCCAGTTTAGTTTAAAGGAAAAAAAAAAAATCCCCAAAATGAGTTGTCTGAAGTAGTTAGGGAAGCTGATGTAATATAACAGCTGTGGGCAGTTTTTCTCCCCACTTCTTAATATAGACAGAATTGATTAGTTGGGTGTAGTATAGTGCTGCATGTGTCAAGTAGGTACAAAATGGTTGTTCTCACGAGAAAATTGCATGCAGACTTAGCACATGATAAGCTGTCTTGTGTTAACACAAATTGCCTCGTTCTTGAAATGGAAAGTGACTGGGAGAGCTATAGAGGATGTTTGTATAGTCTGAGCTACACACATATTCTGTGAAAAAAAAAAAAAGAATTACAAAATTCCACTGTGTGCTGCTTTGGAAAGTGTTTTGCTGAGGAGAATACAGAGAGAAACATTGTGGTGAAATAAAATGCATATTTTTATTTGTTTGTTATCTTGAAAAAATGAAATAACATTGGTATATGCAGTGGTAGTGGGATTAATCTGATAAAAATAAGCAGTTTAAGTTAAAAATAAGCCACTTGAGCTAGGAGAATGCAAGAAACTTATTGAAGCAAAAGTAAAATATTTTTATTGTGCCTTTATAACCCAGGAAACTGCCAAAAGGGCAACTTGGATCTCTTAAAGTCAATTAATCTCTGTCTATGAAAAAATATGAAAGATGCTAAGTCAGGAAAATTATATTAGCTGTAGGTGCCTGTAAAAGCCAAATTTATTAAAAAGCATACCCTGAGCCCTAACTGTAACACTTCTGCCATGATGATATAATTAATGGCCAAAGAAAGAAAGTTTTACAGCTAATGTATGTACTCAGACATTTATTACTTTCATCAAGTGTGTTTTACCTTTTTTTTTTTACATTCAGTATTCCCATTTGTTTGTTCATGCAAAGTAAGTTAATACTTTTTTAAAGACCTTAAAGACATGCTTTTCAGCTGAAAGGGCAGTTTAAAGTACATTGTGTTCAGAACAAAACAGTGTTTTATGTACTATGTCAGCAGCTAAATTGAGAATTTGATGCTTTTTTCCCCTTTGTCCCATTAATTGCTTTTAGGTATTTCTGAGAAGTGCAAGTGCCTCACCAGGGACAATTCTCCCATTTGAGTGAAGTTTAAATACTGTATAAAGCTTTCCTACTGTACAGAGTTATGTGAACTTGCAAAAATATTTAGGAATGTACGACCAGAATGGGTTGCAGCCAGCCTGAACTTCCAGGGATAAAAAGAAAATTTGTTCAGCTCTCCCTCTCATCATAGACACCATAACTGAGCCAGTCCATTAACAGCTTTCCAGCACTCCATTAAGAGCACTGGAACTTCAGTTCAATGTAATGGCTCTAAAACCTAAAACAGAGGAAATCTAAAATCTAAAACAGAGGAAGAAACTGTAATGTGCCACAGGTTGGGTTTTTAAATTTTTGTTTTGTGTGTCTAATAAATCTTTATCAGCCATTCTGACACTTTCTTTAGCCATGGTTGTGCCAGCAAGGTACACCAACACAGGCACTGGTTTTTCAGTATTGGATTGGATTTGTTTTTTCAGATTGGATTAGAGCAGGTTACCAGTGTAAACTATCCAATACACCCTCTCTTAGCCATTTTTAGCAAAAGGAGGAGCAGGGGAAATTCCTGAAGCCATGTTCTACATCAAACAAGAAATTAATAAATGTTGCTGGTCCTGGAAGATGCCTGGTAAGGATTCAGCTCTGCATATGCAAAAATTCATGTCACAAGATGCAATTTCTAACTCTAATAAGTCATATTCATCCATAAACAGTATCAAACTGAACAAATAATTTGAAGGCTGCTCCAAATATTTATTTCTTCTTTTTCTTTTATATGATCTAAATGTACTCATAGCTTATTTTTATGCATACAATTTTATAGTACTGGTGTCCTTTAACTTAAACTAATCCTTTTCTCTTTGTAGCATTCATTTTATAAACAGTGATGTAATACTCACTTTCCTCATTTAAGCAAGCCAAAAATATAATAATCTCTTAATGACATCATGAAAATAACCATGAATTGTACATATCCTTAAAAAATTATGGACACAACACCTGAAGTGTATCTAAAAGTAAGATTATTATCTGCAAAGATTTATTTTATGCATAATGGCAATGTACTCTCTTTATAGTCTAAAAAATTGATTTTAATCCAGTTAATGGAATACTCAGGTAAGTACAATTTCAGCTTACTTTAGCAGTCAGAAGTGATGTTCATGTGGTAAAACTGATACAGTTGAATATAGAAAAGACCCCTCTGGACCATCTACATGCAGTAAATAAATGTCCTTGGGAAACTCACTGTGACTTTAGAGCTTAGGAGGTCTGTACAAAGCTGCTTTCTCTGGTCTTGTGTAACAACCCAGTGCTGACCAAGGGTTATGTAAAAAAAACAGTGAAAATTTAAAGCTTCCTGCTGAGGACATTGAATTGATTCCTACTTTCCATCCTATTTTTGTTTTTGTTGTCCCTATTTTCAGGTTGAGTGCTGGATGTGTGGGGGTACTCCTGTTCTTTTTGCCCTCTCCATAACTAAGAATTCAGTAAATTGAACATTTGTTTTTTCTTTTTCTCTAAGCTCAGTCATCTGCACAGAGGGTAAAATACAGACCTTTTGTTACAGGTCTTCTCTCCTGATTTCCCTGCATTCAGGTGTTTGAGCAGCAGTCTCCTATGATTACTTTGTAATTTATTTGAGTAAGTAAAATTAAATGTCTTTCACTTGGAACAGAAATGAGACATTTCTGTCACTTTTCCCCATTGACTATATTATTGCACAACAGCTGCTCCCCAGTTTCATAGAGCTATCTACTCATGTATTCACACTCTGTGTTACTGTAAGATGAGAAAATTCATCTTAGCTAATAGCTCTGACATAAATTCTCCTTCATTCATTAATTTCCTACCTTTCTACTTGTCTTGCTCAATTCTGTGATATAAGGAGTGACAATAAAAGGAAAAACATAGAGCAGAAGTAGAAAAATGGTTTTATAAAATAGCAAGTATTGGCACAGAGATGGAGGATCAAGTATTTGTAAGGGATCACCAGTAGAAAGTTGGATGGAATTGATCTTTATGCAGAACTTATGTTATTCATCCTTACATATGGAAATTTCTGGTCTTCCCACCTCTGTGTTGAATTGCTGTGCTAAAGGCTGCATGTCCTAAAGTCTTGTTTTCTCATTTTAGATCTCTGTCCTTTGAAAAGTCCCCAAAGTTCTGTCTTTTTACATGAATTGCATAATACAAAATTACATTTCTGTCCTTTGTTGTTGTATCCGTGTTCTTTCATCATTCTGTCTGCTTATTCTCATTGAGTTGAAGTACAGTCCCACAACACAGGCACTTTGTTTTTGTCTTGCATTCTGCACCTGGAGAATTAAACAGTTCCATGAGTGTGCATGAAGTCCTGTGCTCTTACTTTTGGCCCATTCCCCCCCAAATCTGTAAAAGCTTTTTGTATGACAATTCCTCAATCAAAGAGCAGGGTTTAATGCTCACAAAGGTCAGCTAAGCCAGGTTTCACTTCTTCAGCCCACCCAGTGTCTGTCAGGAGCACTTGTGGCTCTTCTGTGTCCCCATGTTTTTCTGGAGATGCTGTTCCCCAGTGCTCAGCTCTTTCTCACAGGAGCAGCTGATGTTTCTTGAGAAAACAGATCATGCCACTGAGCAGCTATTTCATTAGCATGAATTTTAGGAAAAAAGATTTGCAGGCTGGGAAATGGAGCCCTGCCTGATACCTACAAAGAATGTAGAGCCATAATAATTGATGAGGGCAGTGTTGTGTGCTGGCCACATGGAGCTGAGCATATGCAGCCATGAGTGTGAGCCCTTTGGGGCTCTGGGCTGGTGCCAGCTCACACAAGGCTGGTACAGGTACATCATTGTTGCTGCAGCTCTTGTACCTCGGGGTGTGCCAGGCTTTCTTCTGCTAAATGAACCTGGGGAATTCATGCCTTTAAATACTTGATAGAGAGATTGAGGTTCAGCTGCCTGAAACTCTAGCACTTTTAATGAGCTGTAGAGCATTAGCTGTGTGATTTCTATTTATTTATTTAAATGCTTGCATGTTTTAGAGTTTTTGCATATGTTGCTGTAGTGTGCTATTTAAGCCACTGGTGGTAGACTATGAAGTGCCATTGATTGCCCCACTTTCTTGGTGTGATAGTTGCATCTAAAAGCAGTTGTTGATACTGTTTTCATTAACTGGGTTTAAGGAGAACTTACTATTTACAAAATTGCTTGGGAGGGTAAACAACATTTACATTATTTTGTGATCCTCAGTCAGATTTCCTTGAAATGCACATTTTCTGAAACCAAAGTTTTTTTAATGACCTATTAAGTCATTGTGTAGTTCAACATTTAAAAGATGATATATGAAAAGCAATCCCTAATGAAGTGTGGTGAGCCAGCAAAAAGCAGACAGGACCATGCATGGTATTGCTGGTCTTGGAGAATGACTGAAAGAACCTTTTGTACTAGCTACAGGTTTTACTGTCAAACTCTAGCAAGGGGCTAATGTTAAAAAAGTAAACTGTGAGAGCAGCTGCTGCTCACTTTCCTACTTCAATCAGGCTGAAGTGAATTAGAAATGGTATTTCTCTTGTTTCAGTATTGAGATAGTAGTAGATTTCTAACTTAGAGCTACATGAGTTCACTGTTTATATCAAGTTGCTAGGATGAATTAATATAAGTATGAACTGATAGAACAATACTGGCAGTTTGCAATATTGGTTCTATGTGCAATTACCTTTCATTTCCCATTGAATTTTCAAGCTCCTGTGTGAGGCAGAGAGTTTGGGTTCAAAGATTTTAGAAAAGAGAGTGCATGTGCATGTATGTGCCATGTCAGTGCCAACATGCCAGCAGTGAGCCTGAGGGAAGGCAGCCTCTCTGCTCACCACTCACCCAGAAAGTCAGCAGAGCAGTCAATCAGCCAATTACCTAGCAAGCTATCTACATCCTCCAGTGCTAAAAGGGAAAGCAATTTGGTTTTGTTCTTTACTGACATTTCTCTTTTGCATGTCAGCTATTTTGTGCTTTTTTTTTTTTTTTTTTTTTTTTTTTTTTTTGGTATGTTAAATTTGGGATTGCATAAGCTTTATTTTGTGGCTTATTTGCTTGTATCTTTCTAATAATATATTTATTTCATTTTATTATATTGCTGAAAACAAAGAATTTCTAGGTTTTAGGGCTGTTATACTTAGGTGTGCCCATGTAGTTTTATCCTACCTAACTTTATGGAAGACTTTATGCAATTAAATGGGATGTGACTGCCTTGCTTCTTACTTTTTCATCCTAACCACATCACAGAAAGGACTTCAGGGAGCAGTGCCAGAAAGGACTGATAGAATATGAGGCACTGCTGCAGGTCTGTGTCCTCTGTCCCCTCTTTGCTCTCTTTTCCACTTTCAGAGATGGAGACAATGAAGTAATTTGAGCTTTCCATGCCTTGCACAGGAAGGTTCCAGTTCCACTAAGGAAAATATCCCCAAACACACATATACCACCCCCTGATGATTTGGGCTGCCTGTTCTCAGGTTATTTGCAGGTAACCTTTAATTAATGGTTGTCATCATAAAATCGATTAAGCATTACCAGACCCAAAGAATTAGCATTTATTTTATCCTGAAGAAACTTCTCTGGAGTCCAATCTCTTCTTGATATAACACAATTTTCATCAGCAAGTACATCAGGAATCATTTGATCTGCATGATTTTTGCTTGGAATAATGCTCAGCAGTTCAGTTTCTACACATCTCCCATACTTTTGGATTGCTTTTCCTTTTTTTCTTTTTTTTTTGGAGATAGTTTGAACCATTATAAAATTGAGTACCCATTTGCCCATTTCTTGGTTGAAAGGTAAAAATTGTAATTTCTTTCTGAGAAAAAAATATTTAAATTACTGCACCACAGAACTCTTCATAAATATGTTTTATGCCTTATTTTTATGGCTGTTTGATAGAATTGTATGTTGTATTTTCCTACAACAGAATAGATGTTGTCATTAAAATAGTGTTGCCACTTCTGGCAATGTAGCAGTATGTAGATTATAGGTACAAAAATTTTCTTTAAAATCTTCTGAAATGTGAACTTATTTCTTCAATGAAACACTTAAAAGATTGAAAGCTTAATTTTGAGGTTTTTTTTTTCTCCTGCCATAAGCAGAAGTATCTTCTTAGAGCTTAGTACAGATTTATTCTAATTCTGTGTTTTTAATCTCTGGTGTGAATAGTTTCATCAGATCTTTTTGGTTATTGCACAGTTCATTTTAGGTTAAGCCAGGGGTTAACTTCTTACAGAGGTTCATTAAAAAGCAGATGGGTTCTTTCTGAGGACAAATGTGCTTTGGCCAAGATTTAAAGAAATCATGCAAAATTGGGATTTGCATCCATTCCCCTCTTTCCTGAACACTTTGAAATATTCAGACTTGAAATCTGGCAGAAGTTTGTCTCTGTTTTTCAGATGGGGTCTGCAGAGTTCAGTAATCTGTTCCCATTTGGCTGAGATGCAAGAGTTTAAACAATTGACATCACATTTGTGCAGAGGTTATATTCAACAGTGTGATCAGTGATCTAACAAAGAGCACTTGGTACACTTTGTGTGGATCATACACAAACTGAAAATTCCCAGTGAAAGTCTATCCCAGCATCTTGCTGGATTTGTTTGGATAAAGAAAGTGAGAGAAAGGAGTTCAAAGATATTTACAGGCTCAGGACCATAATTAACATACTCCAGGTGAATGAAATCATGGATGTGAGAATTTGAACTGCATCACTGGGGACTGAGTATGAGAATTCTTTTTACCAGATCTGTGTTCATGATGATGGAGTTACAATATCAGTGGCTTAGTATGCCTAAAAGTGAGTATCTAAAAGCTGTACAATGAACTAAATATAAAACAATAAAAAAGCTTCTCCTGAAATGCTAATATCTCAGTGTCACTTAAAAAAGGGTAATTTTGCAAAAGTAAAAAAAACTTTGAGTCTAGCCAATCAGGCCAAAAATAATTATTCTTCAAATGTATAAAAATGATGGGAAAAAAGTAAAAACCAGAAAAATAAAATGACGTTTTTATGTCATATTTTGATCTTGTGGAATGACAAAAGTTTCTGTTTCAGTTCTGAATACCTATTAGAGCTTAGCAATATAAGCATTAATTGCTGAAATAATTATTTTACCACAAGCAGGTCAGATTAGGTGATTTTAGCAGAATGAATTGAAAAATACTATGCATAAGCTGACAGAAAAAAAATTTATAATTGGACTATAGAATTATCTACCTTTTCATATTGATTTTACTTGTTAAAAGACTGTAAAGAAATAAGAAATTATCAATTAAGAAGTGTTTTAAGGGTTACCATGGCTGTAGGGTATAGAATGCCACCATTAGGAATCCAGACATTTTGCTTATGGTGATATATCAAATATCCTCCCTTCTTTTGCTCAGAAAGCCAGATGTCATAATGGGCATTGCTCTAAATGTTTCCAGAATGCTTCAGTATAGTTGTCATCTTGATGGTCTTTCTGTGTGTTAGATGTGGGCATGAGCCTGTCAACAAATTTTGGTTTTGAGGACTATTCCAAATCCTGTGGAATACTTTATAATAGAATAGAATAGAATATGAAACAAAGTAAGCTTATACTGAGTCAGAGTTTGAGGTGTATTATTGAACTGACTTAAATCTGTCCAATTTGCATTTTGCCTGTCTTCCCTGTTGCTGCTAAGTTGCATGCTTTTGAGACATATTTATTGTATATGGTCAATCTCAATGCAGCTAAAATACTGTGAGCATAAAATCTTGCAGGCAGATTAAAAGTACCCATTATTAATCTTGAACTAAGCCTGACATGGCACAGATATGGTCTTTTGCTGGAAGAATATTCTATCTTCCTGAGGCCAATAGTGAGATAATTATCTGAGGATATAGAGAACTTTCTTGACAAACAGTTCTGAGGAATGAAAGTCAAACAGAGAACACTAAATATTTTACCAATAAAGGGACACTAGCTTTGGATTTATTATAATAAGCTTGACAGAGTTAGGAATGAATGCAGAGGAAGGCTGCCTGTTTTACCAGGGATTGCAGAGCAATATCTTTGAGCTTCCCAGCTGCACTGAGGAGTCACAGCACATTAACCAGTAAAGGGGAGCTGTGTGTGCTCAGCCAAACTGGGGATGAAGGTCATCTTTGTAGATGGTAATATGAACACTTACAGCTCTCTGACTAAGGTCCCTGCTTCTAAAAAAGGTTATTTGAAATGGTAAAACAGAAGGTAAATATAGGGAGGAGAAATGGAGTATGAGATGAAATAAAAAGCCAGGTGGAGAAAGCAGGGTTGGAAAAACTTCTGTTGGTACCACAGTGGACACGAGTTGGGGAGATGCAAACACAGGATACCTGTGACCAAGTGCTGGGTGGTGATGCTTGCACTGGGGGGATGGAGAGCGCCAGAGAGGTGCTGGAAAAGGAGGAAAATTCATTGTTCTGAACCTGCTCAAGCCATCAGCTATGGGTGTTACTTGCGCAGGGCCTGGCTGAGGACAGTGGTGGACACCTGTGTTTAGGTGTGTGTTTTATGTTCCTTATCCCTGGAATGGCTGGTGGATACTGCAGAGAGAGTCACATGCTCCTCACAGTGAGAGGAAGAAGGAATAATTCACATTGCTTAAAAATAACATGCTTCAGATACACATTGCAGGGCACTTAGGGGGAAACTGGCAGTGAGTGAATGGTCTGTGTTGTATTGGAAAAAAGTATTCAGGAGTGTCTTGGGGGCAAAAAATAGAGCTGAAAACTGTAATTCCTCTGCAGGACAATGCTTACACAATTTGCTGCTTCATTGCAAAACATTTCTTTTGCACAGCTATGCCAGAGGTTTGTATTACAGACTAGTACATGTAGCTCAGTCTGATACCAGCTTGGGTGGTTTGCTGAGGGTTTGCTGCTGGCTGCTTGTCTTCTGTATAAAATCTGTGGGTTTTGCCAGGCAAAGGCAGAAATACAGGAACCCTGGAAAGTCAAATGGATCTTTCTGACCACAGAAGAAAATGAAATGAAAAAGAACAAAAAAGCTCTTTACCTTTCCAGTGAAAATAAAGTAAAAAATGGGAGATGCCAGCATCACCCAGTTTCTGAGACATCCCCATTATGCCTGCCCTTAAAGAGATGTCTCCACCTTTGAAATTCAATAGCTTCTAGCAGATCTGGAGTATAAGCTGCACCAGAAAAACTGATCATAAAGGAAAAAATCAATTCATTCTTAAACAGTGAGTAGATGCTGCTGAAGTTGTGAGATCCTGGGCTGACCTACAGAAATCCAAAGCTGAGTCTTCCATGTTCAAGCCTTCAATTTAATACAGAGAGGGCTCCTCTTTCCCTTCCCAAACCCTTTTCTCAATTTTTTGCCTTGTTATCCTTTGTTGCTAAGGAGCCTTTCAAGGTGCTCTCCACAGCTTGCTGATTGTAAAAAAGGGACACGATTTTATCCCCTTTTGGGGCAAGAAAATGCAGAAATTCAGAAGTAGGAAAAGGGCAGTGGTTGTGAATATGAATTGCAACAGAAATATAGATTTGGGTTTCATTTGTTCAGGCCTTTCTCTGGAATGACAGGCTTTTGCATCTACTGTGCTTTGGTGTTTAAAAAGGAGGTTTCTCTCTCCCTTGAAAGTCAGTTAAAAAAAATAAAGTATCTTCCTTTTTTTTTTTTTTTTTTTTTTTTGTCTTTTTTTTCCCCCCTTTTTTAGGAGTTCTGGCTATGGAACTGTAACACTGGCCACATGTGCATTAAACTATAAAGTTCTTATGAATCTTTAATGAGGAAACGTTCATGTGTGTACAGAGTAGATGGTTTTAACAGAGGCACCTCAGTCACTTTTAATTTTGTTCCCTCACCATCCCCCAAATACCTCAAGGGCTCTGTTCTGCATTCCTTGCACATTTTGTTTGCTCTGGAAAGACTCACATTCACATTAATTGAGAGACCATCACCACCTTCCCCCCACAAAACCCACATAACCAAATCAAAACTCTGGTGCAAAATCATTTTGATCTCAAAAAGGAGGATGATTTTTTTTTTTTCCCCCTTTTGATTATTTTAGAAGTTTTTGATATGGGCTGGGGAACAGAATTATTTTTACTGTAAAGAGGGAAACCTTGTGGAAGCTGGTGTGTTGTGGTGGATCTGGGCAGTAAGGTTATCATGGTCAATTAGAGTTGCTGTAATTAGGGCAGGGGGAGTGAGGGCAGTCTCAGAGCAGGCAGGAGGAGCTGCTTGGGTCTCATCCTTGCAATTCTGTCCTTGGCAGACAGGGATGGTACCTGCTGACTGCATGTGAGACCCCATGTAGCAGCCACCTACTTCTGATGCACTGCTGGAAATAAGAAAAGTGGTGGATGAATAAAATGCTTATCTTTCAGCAGAATCTCAAAACACACTAAACAAAGCTTAGCTGTGAGTTTAGTAAAATATTGATGTGAGGTTTATCCTTGCTTTCAGAAGTATGGGGTGACAGCAGTCAATAACCATAGGTCTGTATTATGATTAGGTGGCATCCAAAAATTGCTCTCCTGAGGCTACCCTGAATTTCTGCTGATCTCCCAGGGATTATTTCAGTTCTTGCTGCAATCTGGAAGCCAGGAATATAAAGACATGGAACTTAATTTGCCCCCAAGGTACCATTTAGCTGCATCTTTGTACCATCTTTTCCCCAAGTTTTGTCATGTACAGTACCACAGTGTGGAGAGAAGAGAGAATTTAATTTGCTTAGAAGTCTATTTTGATGAAATTCATGTCAAACTAGAATTGATAAGGCCTGGATTGGCTATGACTTAAGGAAATCAATGCTTTGCACGAAGTTACAGGATTTAAAAGAGGATAAACATGGACCTCAGCATGTCACAACACTGGCCATGGATAAACAGCATGACACCACCAAGTTATGTTTTGTGCCAGCTGGAAGTGCTGGCAGATAACTTAATTCAGTCATCAAATTGTAACTGAGGCTAATCATGGAAAAACCACCAGGCCATGCAGCTGCTGCTGTCTGTGGAAATTTGTCATATGTCAGTAGGTCACTTTTTAACTGCTTTGAAACTCCAGAGTTTGGCATGTCTCAAACTCTCTCAGCTCTGTGTTGTGCCAGTTTGTGTGCAATGTTTTACAGTGTGTAGAAATATAACTCAGGATTCGGGAAAGACTTAATAGTTTTTGTAGTCCTCCACAAAGGTCTGTAAAAGTTTCTTTTTTTACAAAACTTCTTCATTTTCTTTTGCTAGTGCATACTTGGCCACCCAGAAGATTTTCTATCCTGTATAAGTAATAACTTACAGTTTTAAGGGTTTTTGAGGGAAATATTTATTTTTGTTGCTGTGTTAGACAGAAGGTTTTTGCTCAGTCAGTGTCCTGTTTTTCTCTTATCATCAAATGTTTAATGTACAGAGCTGTCTGCAGTAAGAATATAAGGCTTGTGAAATCCTTCATTATAGCATGCTAAGGTTGTAATTCTAAATATTTCCATCTTAGTGGGTGGCTTTATATCCAGTTTGGGTTTTTTGTTACTTATGAGCCACACAGCTATGTTGGTATTAACTGGCATGATATTGAACACTTTTGCATTGCCTTTGCAAAAAGGCATTTGAACAGTTAACTGGCAAAGTCAGTTTCTCATCTCTAGACCTGCTCTATTACAGTGCATTTTTATAAGGTGAAAATTAAAAAAAAAAACCCCTATCTTAAGAACTAATTAGCTTTGGATTTATATTTTTTTTCCTTTAAAGTGTTGTGGTGGTGCTCTGAATTCAAGGCAACAAAATCAGGAATTTGTGATCCACTATAACAGGAAGTTACATGTTTTCCCATTCAAGCAGCTGTTTAACTGTTCAGAACATTGCAATCAAACACATCTTTAAAAGTTAATTGTATAAATTTTGATTATATGAGCACTAAAATCACCTGGCTACAGCTTTCAGGTGCACATCTAGTAAAGTACTATAAAATTATTAATAGCATGCCTTGTGTAAAAGATAGAGAATGTGAAATATAAACCACAGCATGTTAATATTGTCTAACAATGTCTGTAAATACCTGTGAGGCCATGGTTTTATAGATAAACTACTCCAGCCCACCATTTCCCTTTTGCCTACCATTTCCCTTTCCCTGGTTTCCTGACAGAAGCAAGATTTCCATTGACAAAGATTGTTCATTATTAAACTTGCAAATACAATTCCCAGAAATACATACACTTACAATGTTATCATTGGGCTATTTTTTTTTTTTTCTGTTGAGCATTTTCTCACAAGGAAATTCAATTGTAATGCAACAAAACTCCCTTTATTTGCACTCATGGATTAATTTACAGTAGACATTAGGAGAGATGTTCACTTACAAGCAAAACCAACCTCCTGCAAAATATTCTGAATGATGGAAGCAGCTGTGTACTGCTCAGGCAGGAATGCATTGTTCAAGTGAGGAATTTTAAATTAGTCCTAGCCAGCTATATGCACAGACCCACAAAAGAATCTAATTGCAGAAGCATATGGCAAGAGAGGGTGTGGCAAAGTGTGTACCACCTTTGTGCTCCCAGACACCCTCTTTCATCCCTCACTGTGTGCACCTTCTAACTGAAGTCCAGGGGAGAAATTCAAAGGTTTTGCAGCTTGAAAATGAGGAAAATCTGCTGGTATTACCTCACATAATGGTGAAATGACAACTTTGCATGGATCTTGCACTGCACAATCTTTTGTTATGTTGTTTTGCTGGTCAAATTTAATTTGGAAGTAATGGAAAAGATTCTGTCCTAAATTAGGAGAGAGAGAGAAGGGAAACTCTTATGGCAGAACTCAGACCTGAGCAAGTGTGCCAGTTTTCCTGTAGTTGTCAATGGGGTGATGAATGCAATGCAGCTTCAGTTTTAGTTAAAGCTGCTGAAAGATTCTTCTATTCCAGCCATACTCAAACCACAGGAAAGCATTATTTACTGAAGAAATGTAAATAATCTGTTCTTCTGCTGATTCTGTTTTGTTGCAGCCAACTCTCCTAGCATCATGTACTCCAAATCAGATATATAGTTGCCATGTTAACAGTTAAAAGTTTGTCCTTTACTTTTCTTCTGCTGGATCCTTAAAGAAAACTAAACTTCTGGCATTACTAAGGGCTGCTGTAATGCCAGCTTTATTCTAACTATTTTACTTTGCATTGCTGCTAAATATAGGTATTCCTTATTAATTCCCTTGGGAAATGTTCCTCTGTTGATGCACTAAAGAACATTACATTAATTTTCATTGGTATTAATGGTGTCAATCTCAAAGAATACTTCCCACATATAATTGGAAAGTTTATTGAGGTAGTCCTGGTTATGTAAGTTAATATATCATTAATAGTATTTTGCATGGGAAAACAGATTGAATTTTATGCTCATTTCCTCAATTTATGAAATCTGTCATGTTACCTTGCAGCTGGAGAGGGAACCTCCCACCTCCTTTCCTTAAAGAAATAACTCTTCTGTGTCACTGTACTTCCATTCCTTGAGAAAGTTGTATCTTAAAAAAACAAAGTAAAACTAGAGAAAAGGATATGTCTTTTTCAAAAGCCTACAAAGAAAACAAAGGCACCAAGTATTGCTTTAAGGTAGGTTCCCACTTCTGTAAGGAAATAGTGTAAGTAAAAATCACCCTCTTCACTGGGCTGGTGTTTTATCTATAATGGAAATTCTTACTTTTGACATGAAAGATATATTCTCCTTCCTGGATTTCCAGAAAAGATTGCTTCAATTGCATACTGTGAATGTTTAAGTAAATGAGAAAATAGTTGTTCCTGTTTTTTAGTCTTTTCTGCTTTAAATGTTTTCATGAGACTTTTGTCAATTGAACTTTTTTTTTTCTTTGGGACTCCTGAAGAATTTGTTGATCACTGAAAGTGCTCCTCCCTTTAAATATGGACAGCTTTTGTTTATCCATGAATAGATAATCTGAGATTCTTTCTGCAATACACAGTAGCTGGATCAGAGCAGTGTACATATGTCTGGCTTTGGCCATTCAGAAGCAGCATCATTTTGTGCACCACAAGGCTGGAGCTCAAAATTTGTCCTGGACCTGTGCTTGACCTGGGAGCACTCAGAAATGTGGGGTGATAAATTTTTAGGGGAGTAACAACAAAGTAAATGCACACAGGGATGAGTACAATACTGCACAAAGGCTCCTCTGAAAACCAGTGCCCTGGGAAGGATGGTACAAGGACAGTCCAACCCAGCTTGATGGAATTGGATTTCTTTGTAAGAACTATGCATTATCTTATTAACCAAAATTTCCTGTCATGTAGGCTCTGCTGTCCCCTTTGCCCTGGATTAGAGACTGCATGGATTTGATGAGCCATGGAGGATGGATGTTTACAGGAGAGGGGATGGGATGTGGCAGCTTATTCAAACTCATCCATTCTTAGAGATCATTTTGCTTGATAGCAAGTTCTTCTGTTCTCGTGATTGGTTGCCCAGGAAATCTTCCAGTGAGACCAAGCTGCAGTTTGCTTCTAAAATATTTCACATATTCTGTTTTTCCTATGGAATGCAATTTCTGGTGTTTTCCAAAAATGTATGTGAAGTTTTGCATATTTTACAGCCAAGGAGCTGATACACAGTTTAGGATTTTAAGTGTAAAAAACACAAGATTATCTTGTATTTGTTGAAGTATTTCAGCTGATGAAGGTAACGTCATAGTTAGTCTTGAATACTCCGGGGGTTTCCATTTTTTTTTTTTTTTTCTCAGTTGACCTAAATGGAAGAGAAGCAAGTAGGTTACTAGTTAAGGTACAGGTTGTTTTCTCTGGTGTGTATGCACAGTAGTAAAGCAGTGGAGATGCATATTTAAGTAGTCCCTTAAAAAGTTTGTGTTGAAACATGCTGTTGAGAACAGTTAACGAGATTGCTTTAAAAAAAAGTAATTGCATTCATATAAAATTAGTATTTTGAAACTCTAAAAGTAGAGGAAGACAATGCAATGGTCAGATTATATGGTCTGTTTTATGGTTATTATTGCTTTTACAAGTTAAGATGATGTCAACATAAAAAATAAAAATGCAGTTTGTGGCTTTTTCCCCCCAGTATGTAAAATTCAGCCAGTATTTTGTTTCATGCAAGTTGATATATAATATAGTTGTATTGTATTTAGTGTAGCCTTATCCATTTTTATGTCAAATACCATTCCCACAGATCCATAACTGGGGTTTGGCAGCTGTGTGGAAAACTTTAGAAGTGACCAAAGCCCCTGTGAGGACTTTGGAAAAGATGCATTACTAGGGCAACATTGCATGGCTCTGTAATTATTTTCTGGTAGGGAAAATGTGGCTCCATGTACTAGATGGGCATGTGCTTTGTTTTTGGTCTGTGTGTGTGCAGTAGATCCACTGGGCCAGGTTTCTGATCTCTGTGCAAGCCAAACAGGGCAGGGCTCAGCAGGTCCCTGCAGTGTCAGCTCCCTTAGGGACACTCACAGGTGTCAGAACACTTGGGACAAAATAATATTCCAGACAATGACGTGGTCAGGCTAAAATAATTGATGTGTCTCCTCCTTCTCCTTCTCCTTCTCCTTCTCCTTCTCCTTCTCCTTCTCCTTCTCCTTCTCCTTCTCCTTCTCCTTCTCCTTCTCCTTCTCCTTCTCCTTCTCCTTCTCCTTCTCCTTCTCCTTCTCCTTCTCCTTCTCCTTCTCCTTCTCCTTCTCCTTCTCCTTCTCCTTCTCCTTCTCCTTCTCCTTCTCCTTCTCCTTCTCCTTCTCCTTCTCCTTCTCCTTCTCCTTCTCCTTCTCCTTCTCCTTCTCCTTCTCCTTCAATACAGCACTCAGTGTGGCAGTACACTGCATCTACGTGCATTGATGGCAGCTGTCATTGAGCCTAAAACCAAGCTATAAATTTATCCTGGAGCTAAACTGTAAGAGATTGAAACATTTTATTTTTTTGCCATTCACTAGCTCTAATCTTATTGAGGTATTGTAGATGCCAGGCTTTCCATTGTGTCAGGAAACTGTGTATACATGGGTTGTTAAAGTGAAGAAGAAAAACTGTGTGGGAAATAATTCTTGATAGTATGTAATATGGAAAGTATTACAAAAGTGCTATTAGACTGATTTGTGCTTCCTGACCTTTATACAACTTTGTATCCCATTTCCTGGTAGTGACAGATATGAATTCATTATGCTTTATGGTAATATAGAATATTTCAGGCTTTTGAATTTTCAACTTTTGACTGTAGTTCAGACTTATTTCATCTCACTGGTTTAACTCATTTAAAGTTGACAACCTGATGCTAGCAGGGTAATTCTTATTTACCTTCTCTTAAACCATTTTCGACTTAGAAAACTCTTCCTTCACTTCCAGTCCACTCTTCTTTTGGGAAATTTGGATTCAACTCTTTTAACTTTAGATAATCATTTTATGCCTGCACATTTTCAGACAAACTGAAGGGCAGCTGCCATCCCTGTAAGGATGCAGCCTTTCAATTGAGATTGTTATGTTTTCTGTATCCTGGCTTTAATAACCTTCAGTTTAATTGGTTTCCAGATAATATGAGGAACTACAGAGTCCAGCAGTTCATGCAACACACTTTGTGTTTCTTCCTTTTCAAAAACTTGACTAAACAGTAGTTTCCCTACCACCATGATTTTCATCTGTACTACATTTTTTAGATTTAAAATTTGCCTTTGGTTTTAATAAAGTAAGAAATTAATTGTACTTGAATAATTTTCCTCCTGTAAATACAGCAGGGATATAAAAGGTCAAGGACAAGGGCAGTGTTGTTTTTTGCACTGAGTGCCACAGGTGTGGCTTGTCTAAGTCATGTTCAGCCACATCTGAATGGGAGTTAATGGAGGAACCTTTACCAGTGTTTTATTTTGATTAATGATAGTTATAATACAATCCTGGATGTCTCAACCCTGTACATGGTGGCTTTTAAGAATCCCAGTGAAATTTTAAATTTTCTACTATGTAAAGTGATAGCTTTCAGTGAGAAAATGGCATACAAAAATCATTCTACTGTGTAAATTACACTAATATAGAAAATTCTTGAGTCTGAAAACAAGCTGAGAAACACCATGGAGTTAGGAAAAAGAAGTAACATCTGTAAATATCTGTGAATGAGATGGTAGATCTATCATCATATCTGTGACAACACCAGCCATTGCATTAGATGTGCCATATATGCACTCTATTGCCTATTAGGTTTTTTATTTAATTTTGTACTGATTTAAGTGTATTTATAAAAATTAGTTCACATCAGTGCTTTATACATTATTATTTATTAGTAAACTAATATTTTGATACATGTGATTGGATCCTGTTGAAAAAGAAAGAAAGGGAAGCCAAACAAACAGTGTTGCCTGTGACTAAAAGTAATGCCTAAAGGTAGCAATTAATTTAGAACCCAGCTAATGTGATTAAGGCATGAAAATACTTTCAAATTATCTTTTCTGCTAAGTAATAGGCATGGCCTGATTAAATAAAAAGAAGTGAGAACATCTGTAAAAATTTCAGAGGTCTGCGGGGTGTAACCCTCTCTATTATGTGAGCCTACAAAAATGCCTGGAACCACAATAGTTCAAATACTTTTGGTAATTTTTAGTAGTGTTCCTGTGAAAACACCCCCTAACTAGGCAATAGATATATCTCAAGCTTGCTATGTAAACTTTCAGTTTTCCATTGTAGAAATAGCCTAGTTGGCTCTTTCAAATTAAGTAAAATTGAGAAGATGTGAGTATTGTGCTGTTCTATTTGATAATGTTGACTTCTGTTTTAGACAGTTGGTTCATGGAAATGATGTGCAGCTCTTAGATGTACTACACTATTGTGTATCATTCTAGAAAAGAGATCCAAGCCTTAAATTGTGCCTCCCTAGGCAGAGCCACTACAGGGACCAGATGTGAAAATCACTCTCTGCTCCTGATATGGCTCCAGTCTGCAGCTTGCTAAGGTTTTGGACACAGCAGAATTGCTGTTCATAGGTGTATGACTTCAGATTGCTCAGCTCACAGAGATGAGATGTTGTCAATGAAAATATTTCCATTTAATAGTTTCTTGTCAATCAGTATTTAACCTTTAGTCTCTCCTAACTATCCTAAATTCTGAATCTGCCTTGATGTTACTGGTATGTTTGAGCAGAACAATTCTACTGCTTTCACTATTTACACAAACTCAGAGGTGTGTAAGTGTACATCTGCTCTGTGCTCATGGTGGTGAGGTCTGAGTGGAAGGGGCACAGAAAAGGCAGTCACACAGCTCTGTGTGATAAAACAAAAAGTGCTGGCTTCCTTTTAGTCTCTGGCTGAGTAAAATTACAGAAGGCTCTTCAGAGGGCAGAGTCAGTAAGGAGCACAGAGGATGCCATCTAAAGAGATTAATCATTAAAGTAGAAATAGGTTGAGCCCCCTTTCCCTTTCTCTCATGGCTGGCTGGAAAGAAACAATGAATGTTGCCTTTTGTGCCAGTAGGATTATTTTAATAGGATCAATTTTATCAATGTGAAATTGAATTCAGTTGATGATGACAGTCTCTTACTCTCACTGAAAGCCCATAAATGGCTCTGAAAGGCAGCAATATAAAGTTTAGATAATTTCTTCAGCTCTTCTATTATGATAAATTGGTCATGTTTTCTATATATTTGTATATAAATAGATTATATATTTGTATATAAATAGATTATTATTCAGTCTTTTAAAAATAATTATAAATGCTTGGAAAATAAAAGGTCATGTCCCTTCATGGCTGTTTAATTAATTGGCCTCTAGCAGTTTATTCCTAGACACTGCTGCTGCATGACTGAGGCACTGAAGCCTACTCCTTCCAATAAAACATCTGAATTAAACAAAGTTCATTTGCTGCCCTTCAATTACTGTGATGAACCTATTTTGTTTCTTTTTCTATGTCACAGTGATAGTTGTAACAACAGACCTGTGCCTGTTGTAGAAATACTTCATATTACAGATTTCTAAAAGAGAGGATAAGGTCTCTGTACAAAAAATAATGAGCAGTGGTTTTAGGAACAAGGAGCAAGGTACAGTTCAAGGGAAATAATGAAGGCAGAGTTGCTGTGCTGGGGTCTCTGGTTACTTTTGTTTCCTCATAATGTGTTGTATTAGGCGAGGGTTACGTTTTCTCAAGCCATGTACAAGTTTGATATGTACAAGCATCAACACCAAGATGTTAATTCAAAGAATTTCCTATTCTACCAATGTGTCTGTTACAAGGGAGATACAAAAGCTTTTTGATTTTATGAGATTTGTTTGAACAGGTGGATTTACAAAGGTTCTTGGGGGAGGAAGGAAAAAAAAAGAAATTTAAACCCTTGTTATACATCTTGTGTTTATAGCTCCTGTGCCTAAAATCATATTTTTTTCCTAGGTTTTATATTGCATAAATATGCAACTTAGTTGAGAGAATCCATTAAATGTTTGCAATAGTGTCCTAACTGATTGGTAGCACAAATTACCTCCTTGCTGAGTTAGGCTAGTTAGCTGTGTCTCATCTTGAGAAAGTATCCATTTTATAATTGTGTTTAGATTTATATTTTTTAAGATCTACTTCTTAATTATATTCATATATACATATTGATGGTGCTTCCTTATTCATCTTGGATATGGGGGTATGGTTTGGATTTATCTAGCAACTTTTTGCTTATATTTTCAATTTTGTATTAACCAACAAAGTAGAGCTGGTTTTAATGCTAGTTTCAACTTTCTGCAATGAAATCTTTTCAGCTTACAAAAACCCCCCAGAAAACCCCAACCAAATTAAAAATTCTAATAACTTCCTTTAAAGACTTAAAATGAAAGCCTGAAAAAGAGAAGGCTCTGGAGATTTCTTAGAGGATCTTTCAGAACCTAAAGGGGCAGGCAAGAAAGCTGGAGAGGGAATTCTTACAAGGGCATGTAGTGGTAGAACGCAGGAAAATGACTGAACTTAGAGGGTAGGTTATATAAAAGGAGGAAATTCTTCATTGTATGTGGATGCCCCTGAAACCATTCAAGGCCAGGTTGGATGGGGCTTTGAGCAACCTGGTTTGGTGATGGATGTCCCTGCTCATGGCAGGGTGGTTGGAATGAGATAATCTTTAGGGTCCCTTCCAACCCAAACCATTTCATGAAATATGGATTTATATTAATGAAATACAGAGCTGTTCAGCCAGTTGGTGGAGAATCTGCTATAAGATAAATGTGCTTGTCATGCACTTTGCCATATAAAAAGGCAGTTAAATATTAACAATTATTTTTGAGGTTTTTTTTCTAGTTTTAGAGATATTCTTTTGCACAATAAAGGCAATTAATAACCTTAAGACTCCAGTTTGTGCAAGTCATGAAATGCTGTTGAATGCATCACAAATAGAGGTGTGACTCATTTATTTTTAATTTGATAAAGAGTTGCTTAATTCTGGAGTGGATAACTTCAATGTCAGGGATTTAGGAAGTCCATAAGGAGGATGACAGATATTTATCTGAGGAGGATATTTGGAGGGTAGGTGAAAATTGAGATCTTAGATATTGGAAATAGGTGTCAGTTTCCTAAATGAGAATGAGAGTTCATCACTATCTCCATCTTTCTTTGGAAAAATCTGTCATTAAAGGGCACAAATAGAAGAAGTGCCTTTCCTGTAGGTAGGTAGGTTGTCATAATAGTAAATGGCATTATTTCTAAATAATCAAAGTATTTGCACTCTGTGCAAGTAGACTTTTTTTGAGGAATCTTGTACAGATTGTGGATACCAATTAATTTGAATATTACCCCACTTTTCACTATGGTTGAAATCCAGAAGCGATTGTCACCCAAATGTGTCAACACCTGGTGTTTGGTTTGCCAGTGTCAAACTACTGGGTCAAATTTAGGTCACTGTTGTTGGTATCCCTTGCCAGTAGGTTGCAAAGAAATGCTTTCTTCAAAGCTGATGAAGCCTGTGTTGGCCATGAACCTGGAGCTGGAGAAGCTCCTTTGCAGCTTTGTGTTTAGGGGAGCTCTGAAGTGCCGGTGACATTTTGGTGGGGCAAACCAGCTCTACCTCCTTTGGGACAAAAGGCAGACAAAGCCAGGCAAAAGGCAGAGCAGCCCCATTGCCTGGTGCCTCATTGCTGTGTGCTCTGGGTCAGTGTTCTGGCTGAGAGGTGCCCGTGTCTCCTCCCAGGGATTGCTCTGAATGAAATCCCCTTGGCACATCCAGCTCGTGGCAGACAGCATAGGGAGGTGTCCCTCTGGCCACAGCTGGCTGCAGGACTCTTGGCTGGGTGGATTTCAGCCTGCTCTGGTAGTTGTTGTGCTTCCAGAGTGTAGGAAGCCAGAGCTCACTCCAGACTGGCTGCAGCCAGGCTCTTACAGGCTTTTTGCATTTCCCTTCCTAGATCAAACCCACAAGGTCCTGAAAAAGCAGCACGACTCTTGCTGGCAAATCTAAGAATATCTTTCAGAAAACTGTGTCCAGCATGCCAAATACTATAAATATGCTGTAAATACGAGGTTCCAGCTCCTCTGTCCTTTTCTTTCGGTTTTTCAAATGCCAATGTTGCTCATGAAGAGAATGAAAATGAGTAAGAGCACAATGAAACAAATTGCAGCTCTAGAGGAACACACTCATCTGGGACCTGCAGGCGGAATTTTCAAAATAGAAATATGGACAAATGATCCCTAATGAAAAAATTACATAAAATAATAGTCACTTCAGAATTTTCTGGTTTTTGTGAGGGGTTGGATTTTTTTTTACTTTTATTTTTTTTTTAATGTAGAAATGCCAAATTCTCACATTTCACTCAGTGTTTTAAATGCATTTGACAGTTTATGCCTGGCCCAGTTCATAGAAAACTCATGCATCAATAATGTGGACTTTCATGCACTTGGAAGAATGCATTCTATGTGCTTCCAACAGAAAGCAGCCTCTTTAGTATGTACAATATGTTCATTAAATACCTTCCCTTGTTTATACAAGTGCTCATGTCTCCATTATTCATTCAAGCAGAAACTTATGCAAAATGTGGCACATCTGCTGTAGCATGTAAAAGTTACTATAGAAAAGAAAAAGACTTTTACTTAGGAGGAGGTAATTCTGCTCACTTAAGAGGAATTCTGCTTCATGTTTTTCTCCATAGCTGGAATGTCATCTAATTTCTGATGGATATCAGGTGACATTGGAGTCCTACATTTGTTTTAAAAACAGGGGGAGGGATATTTTCTCTAATTCAGAGCTGGGAATTTTTGTGTTAATGCATTGGTGATGCTTTCAGTGGGAGGGGTGGCTGGAACTCAGGGGCTCTCTGGGGCTCAGTGCTGTACCCTTACTAAGGCACTTGGCAGTGTTTTGTGTTGAGCCAGGAAGTGTTTATTTTATACTTGCAAAAAGGAGCAGTTTTGAGAATTAAAACTGACCAAGGCATTTGCCTAGATTCAAATGTTTCTCCATATTGTGCAACCATGGCCTTTCCCTGTCACAAGTCATCTGCTTGCTGATCCCTCAGCCATGCTCCATCTCTCCTATTTCCTTCAAAACCACTAAGAAACTGATTTCTTTTATTAGTGTTGAATGAGAAGATAATACCAAGCCTTCAGTTTGCATGAAATTGAAGTGTTTTCTGGCCTTTCCTGTTATTACAGTATTGGTTATAACTACTGAGAAGAGTTTCCCTAATATAGTGTCCACCCAGATATGCTTTTTATTAAAGTAGCAACATCTGGTTTCATACTCACAGAAAAACTGCAGTATAATTTTGCAGATACTCTTTTAAAGTTTGAGAGTGAGGACTTTGATCTTTCTACTTACTTAGAAAGATGGCTGCATTTTAGAGAAATACTTCTCCATCCAGGTTTTATGAGGGAGCATCTTGGTCTGTGTGTGCTGGAGAGAGCTGAAAAGATCTGAGTGATTTGGAAATTGATGCTGGCTCCTTGATACTGGCAAAAGTGTCATAATTCCCAGGGAGTTATTTTGGGAGGGCAGTGGATACCAAAGGATGCAGAGATCATGTGCAAGTAAGTGCATGTCCAACCTCTCACCAAAAGGCTCCTGTGCTTGCTAAAGATTATTTGCTGCAGGGTAAAATCCTTCTTGCTGGAGGAGACAGTTCTTTGCATTAACTCATGCTGCAACAATTGCTGTAGGCATTTAGATAAACCAGTAAAGTTTTGCAGTATCTTTGAGATATGACTTATTCCTTTCTTTTTGGGGATATAATTAGGTAAATTGAGAAACTCATTGTAAATGCAGCTTTAAAATAACACTCTGCCTTGCCATTCCATTATATATATCTGCTGTCAACAGTTTATTTTTTTTAATGGGAGTTTCTGAAAAGTTTGGAAGTTTTCTAAATCCTGATACTTTAATGGAGACTGTAGATGAAATATAATCCTCATCTATTCATAACCAGTCAAAAATAAACAATTTTTTCAAGCCATTAGAGCATACAGAGGAAAAGTTCATGAACCAATCATTTGGGGCTTTTGGCAGACCATACGGAACTTTTCTAACAGCTATTTATAAGGTCCTAATGTGTTTATTTTCACAATAAATCTGACTTATTGCTGAATGTGTTGGTTTCATAGTAAAATAAACACTGAAGATTACAAACACATCCTTTTGTGAAGTCTTCTGAAAGTCCAAGGCTTAATTTAATAAATGTGATATATTTTCTATATTGGCTGGGAAATGAGAGCTGACTCTGAGGAAAAAAAAGAAAAGGGAAGGAAAAAAAGAAAAGGCCAAACCCTTGCTTTAAATTACAAAATCAATTGTCATCAAGTTTACATTATAGCTGAGCCATTTGACATGTAAAAAGTATTAATAATTGATAGGTTGATAGAGATAAGAACTAAGAACAAGCAAAAGGGGGAAGAGTTGTGCTTCAGTACTGTTGTAGAAGGGCTGAGTGGAAAAGTACTGTCTATTTCTAAATACACAAACTTAATTTACAGATTGTTTAAATTTGCTTAGCTTAATTCTCTAAATTAGTAACAAATTTCCATGTCGTTAGGCTTCTTTAAAGTGCTCTGAAAGTATTTGCACTGTGGCTTTTCCTGGTTTCATTAGAAGAATTTATGTCACCGTGCTGTAAATGAAAGTATTTGTGCAATTTCTCCAATATTTTCCCCTTGCCACTACCTGAGGTGAGCATCCTACTTTACTGGTTAGTGGCTCTGTTACCCATGTTGTTGAGTCATATTTTAGCTCAGATGTATAGCTAAATTATCAAATTTTCAGAAAAGAATAATCAAAAACCTTTTCTTATAATGTGTCTTCAGAAAGCCTGCCTGATGTGTATGTGAATGTCCTCATGAGGGATATAATTCCTAATTCTTTTAGTGGATCTTACTAAGCTCTTGACCTGAGTGATACATTCCAGTAATGAGACTCTAGGTTAATTGCATATTGTGCTAGAGAACTTCCTTCTGTCAGCTTTAAATGTGTTGCTTTTGTACTTGATTATGTATTCCCATGTTCTTGTAAGATGAAAATGAATCACTGTCAAACCATCAAGTAGACTTTTGTATTGGTTTCATCATTTGTTTGTCACTAAATGAACTTTGTATGTTCTTCATGGTAAAGTCCCTTCAGACTTGAAATGCTTTAGGTTTCACAGAATGCAAAGCTGCTTTTTGTAACTTTTATTGTGCTTCGTGTACGTCCAGTTGCAAGGGGTGGGAGTTGGACTTGGCTGTGATTTGGTGTAATGCTGAGCATGCAGTGTCAGATGCTTTATGTAACACAGCATTGTTCCAATATATCATTTATTTTCAAAAGAACTTGAATCAGGGCCATAGAATGTGCTTTATGTGCACGCTTTGTTCTCAGATAGAAGCCTGCAGGATCTCAAACAATTAAAGAAAGTTGCCATTCCAGTGTCTGAAATGCTTGGGGATAGTTTGGGAACAGCTCCAAGGGACATGCCTGGGAGGGTGGACCTGGACAGCAGATTGTTTTTAAGAAAACATCCTTCTTCTGAGTGATTTTATATAAAAGAAGAAAGAGACCATTGAAATCCATTAAAAATACTTTGTATTTTTTGAAATGGTTTTTAAAGCTTAGAAAAAAATGGACCAGCTGGACCAAGGATCTTAATACACTGCACAGTAGTTATCTGTTTTGTGGGTGACACAGCAGAGATTTATAAATACCAGAAATGTTTGTCTATGCCAGGTTTTGGGTTGTTGAGTTTTTGTTTTGGTGGGGTTTTTTTCAGCAGTGGGACAGCCTTTTCTGCTACTCAGAAAGCTGCAGATTTCTGAGATTTCCATCAGGAATTACTGTCCTGCAGAGCTTCTATGAATATTTTGTCTTCCCAGTGAATTATTTAAGCTGTGTTTGATTAGTTCAAAAGTAAAAAGAGGTTGTAACAATAAACATGGTCATCACATTCCCCATTTTTCTGAAAGTAATTAAGACTCTACTGGCATGAGTTCACACTGTGGTAGCCTATAAATCTTGTGCAGATCCTTAGCACTTGTGTCACATATACATTAGTTAAGTCAGAATGAACAGATTAGTTGAGAAGGAGGTTTTTGGTGTAATCAGTATCATGTGGAGACTGTGCCCAGAGAAATGCTCACAGTTTATAGAATTACCTTAAAATGAACTCCAACATCAGAGCAATCTGGGACACTTTATGTAAATCATGTTTTATTTAAGTTTTATTTCAGCTCCTACTGTGTATTTCTGTTGTGTTTGAAATAGTTGTAAGACGAGAATTTCTTTGGCTGCCTTCTGATCTCTCAGAGGTCAGTGACAAAACTTGGATTAATTTTAATCTGGTCTCTTCAGGGCAGAGGACATAACATCTGTGGCTGATCCTGCAGGTGACTGTATATGGCTGAGCTTATGACCTGTCATTCTGTATATATCCAGAATAGGAAAAAACGTGTTTGCATAGCACAAAAGAGCTCCAGCCTTGACTGGGGCCTTCTGGAGTTTTCTGTATTTTCTTTTGTTGTCATTGTTGTTCCTGGAAACAAGTCATTCAGCCAAAAATATACAAAAGTATAAGAATACTTTTAGTTCCAGTTGATGCAACCGTGGCCATCAGCTTCTGCATTTTATTTAACATGTAAAGGGCCAGATTTATCAGCTTAGTAGTAGCAGTACTTGGTCATGGCTAGTGGTTCTAGAGCCCTGTGGCTCTGGATAGTTAACATGTATAGGACTGTACTACCCCAGCCCATTAGTGAATCAAGAATAACTACTTACTCCAAATATTGACCATATTCTGGATGAATTGCAGTACTAGAACTTCTGACAAACTCTAACATTGAAGTTACTATCAAATTACAAAAGTGGCAAATTAATCAGAGATACAATTGTTTAAATTCTAATATCTTGGCATGAAACAATTCAGATCCCCTACTGAAATGGATGCACAGGTCAGTACATGGACTCTCAGAATCTACTGGTACATGAAAGTTGCTTTTTTGAATTACCTAATTCTCTTTTGTTCTCTGCACTTGTAGGTACTGTCTCAGGGAAGAATTAATTGATGCCACCTATATAATGTGGCTTTGGATCAGTCACCAACACATTGCATAGAGTCTAAGTTACACTGACTATATTTAGCTCAACTCTACACAAGAGGAGCTTTCATTTAAAACAAAGCCAAAAAACCCAACCTGTCAACTGTCCACATTTCCAACACTCACATTTTTTAATGGCAGCATTCTCAAACCAACACTTAAAAGCAATAAAATGAATGTTAAATACACAATAGATTTTCTGTTTCACACATAAAAATCAAGTGTGTTGTCATCATCAGTTTTGGAGATATACATACATGACTGCAACTAAAACTGCTAAATTTTTCTAATGATGATGGGTTTTGCTGGATTTTTAACTTGTAGATTTGTAGATTTATCTGCAAAATATTTTTGAAGGCTACATAAACAAAATTCCATTATCACTTTCATTGTTGACTATTCATGGTTTGATAAGTGATTTACATTTCAATTTCTCAAAAAACATATCATATATTGTAAGTTATCAGGAGAGTGTCAAAATAATGTTAAAATAATATTGAGCTTGTATTTGAGGCTATTTTTATTAACACACATTTGTAAATCTACTTTTTAAAAAATTTTCAGAATATGTGGGAATGCTTTTTCTGAGGCTTGCAGTTAGTGAGGGAGATAAGCTTCTCATTTTTTGGTCCTCTGTGCAATAGATGTATTCATGTGCTTTTATTTTTTAGTGTGCTGGCAATTTCAAAATCGATTTTTAAACATACTTTTCTTGAGCCGAAAACTTATTTTCAATGTAAGTGAAAGAGTCTTAACTGCTCTCTACTCTTTGATTATTGTATGAGTTCTATTTTTCTTGAGTTTAGGATGATTGAAATACTCTGTAATGTTTATCTTATTTCATACTCTGTGGCAGGAATGTGCTGGTGTAGTTACCTTCACAAAATCAAAATCAGCCTCTTACCTTCTCTCCCTTGTGCTTGAACGTGCTCAAAACAGAGACAAGCGAGTGATGAAACTTGGGCCTAAGTTCTTGCCTTAATATATGATTTTTCAATTCAACAGACTGCTAAAAAATTTCACAGCAAGACTGTTTCCCTTTTAAGACAGTCCTCTTGTTAATGAGTTTGTGTCCAAACAATGGCAACATTTCTTTTCTTTGTGTTTTTAATTACATTGCTTAGGTAAGAGCATAATTACTTCGGCATCGTATTTGATTTCCACATGATTTTTCATAATTGACATTTTAAAAGCAAATTATCTTTAGTTTCTTGATGTGAAAAATACTATATATTGATGGATGAGCATGTAATCTGTGTGAAAAATGTTTTGTTAAATCATTAACACTAGGTTGTTTGTCTGTTGAATCAACGACCTTTTGATGGCAACAGAGATTTCACTGTAATAGTTTTTAATATTCTTCTTTTCCCATTAGGGCAAGGAGCACCAGTTTTAAAGCAGCCTCTCTTTGGCTTTGATATGAATAGATAAATTGTCAAAGCTGCCAACAAGAATGCTTCCTAACTACAGGGTATGTTGTAAGCAACACTGCATACAGTGTTCTGGCTGGTAAACACAAACTGTGCAGTTAGTGGTGCAGCTTCGTTCTCATCCTCTGGTTGAATTAATGAGCTGAGCACTGATGAGATTTTTGAGAATTGGGTTAGTGTGTGCTGAGTGTGAGGCTGATATGGGATGACATTTTTTCTGAGTTGCCCTTTCCCACCACTTATCAGCAGAGGGGAATGGATAAGAGTGGAATATGTGCATAGTATATTGTTCCAGAGGAAAATGCCATCCTTCTGAATTTACCCATTTAAAAATGCTCTATATGGGAAAAGAAATGCAAAATCATACTTAACCTCATGTTCCATGTCTTTCTGAAATTATAAACTGTTTTTTGAAGTATTGCCTGCAGTGTTTTTTATGGGTATTGCACTGTGCCATTACTTAGAAATCAGAGTTGCAATCCCAAACATGCACCTTAGCTCTCTGCATTGGAAGGGAGCAAGTGTCACATTAATTATGCTCTCTGCTCTGCTTTCCCACTCCTGTCTGGCTTGGGTTTTCTTGCTGGATTGAAGAGAAAGTCGAATTTTGTCTTGGCCTATTTCAAAGCCATCTGAAACCAGCTAAAAACAAACTAAATCCCAGCCAAATGGGTAGTAAATAATACATACAGCCCTTAAACAGAAATTTAGCAGCTTGCTAGCTGAGGAACTTGCTGAGGCTCCCATCAGCAACCAGATATAGTAGAGTTAGTGTTTCTCAGCACTGTCTTGTGTAGAGCAGACACTCGACTTTCAAAATGTAGTTCTCAGCTATCCTCTGGAGGCCTAAGCTCTTTACACAGTGGGCAGGGAGAGTTAGGTCTGTGAGCAGAGAATCCAAACAGCCATCCTGGCTGAGGGACTGAGCGGACATTGAGACTTTCACAAGTGCTGAAGCCTCACATGGTTTTTTCCTGGGATTTCCAACCTAATATATCCACTGATATCATTCCTCTTTACAGGCATAACTGACTCCGTATTTTATTTGAAATGTGCTGATAAAAGGAAGTAACTGTGCTTTCTGTTCTGGCTGGAGTATCTGCTTTGGAACAGAAGGACTCAGGTTCAGCCTCCTCAGCCTGAGCACATCACACATTCACTTACCTCTGAGGAAAAGGCTTTAACCAGGATGTAGACCCTGTTGAAGTGGAGCTGTGCCAATATGTATTCAGCTGTTCAAGATTTATAGGGCCAGAGAGAAAAGAACAGAAGCAGACAAGTGCCAAGAGTATCTCTTCAATAAGGAGATAATGGGTTTTGCTGTAAACAATTGTTCAATATAAAATAAAAATACTGTTTTAGGGAACAGAGACCCCAGCCAGTTTCTTTAGCTGCTGTGTATTTCCAGTGTAGTTATCTATCCCTTCTGGGTGAGGATGGTACCAAAACAGTGTCTTCCATTTCTCCAGCTGTAATTGGATCTTGCAGGAATGATGGATGGCAATATTTCACTGTTCCCTTGGATGCTGGGCTGAGCTTTGCTTTTGTGGCTTTGCTGATGGAATCCTCTTAGCCTGCCTGGCCCCACAGAGAGCCATGGTGTCTGCAGGTATTGCCTGCAAATCCCAAAAGGGTTTTTGTGTGTCACCAAGCTCTGAGGTGTTGGGCATGCCAGCAGTCTTTCTGAAATTTGGGGAGCTGAGAAGTGGAGGCTGCAGAAGTTTGGGGAGCCCAGAAGTGGAGGCTGCAGAAATTTTTGGAGCTGAGAAGTGGAGGCTGCAGTAGCACAGCATGGGTGGAGGAGGTGAAGTGGGGGCTGTGGATTGCACTCTGGGTACAGTGCTCCACTCAGGTTTGACTTCAGCTGGTCTAAGTGCTTTTTTGGAGCCAGGCCAACACTTTCCCTGCTGTGCCCTGGGCGACCAGTGTATATTCCATGGCCCTGCTAGGCATTAAGGCTCTTCTGAGTTTGATATGCTTTGAGCACTTGAAAGTGCTGAAAATGATTTCTGTCATTCAGGGCAATTGATTTGAAGAAGAGATTATCCACTCCTGCTTTTTGTTTCGGAAATGTTTTTGTGCCAGTTTGTGAGTGCTTTACATGACTTGACAGGCTGTGCCCCAGCATTCTTTACTGATGCTGCTTGTATAAATATAACAAGTATTTTATGTCTCAGTATTGGCTAACTGAAAATAACATAGAAAAGGAAGAATCTCTAAATAACGTGCATTATTTATGGAGCTCTATGCCAAATGTTGCTAATCTGTTGAGGTGAGTTATAGTAACAATTCTTAGGAAAAGCATAAATTCAGAATTTCAAAATAAAAAATAAATTCAAAATAGAAAAGAGTGATCTGCTCCCCAGCAAGCCAGTTTTATATCAGGCCATCTCTTAGGGAGATTTGTGGTCATCTTTTAATAAAAGGGATGGATTCTGCTAGTGTACAAATAGTTATAGAGAACTTTAACTCACAATTACCTAAAATTTAAATCAGCATCACAGAGCTAGTGTTCAGCTCTGAAAAGGTTTGAGCTCACTTGAAAGAAAGGTCAACTTAGAAAAGAAATGTCACTTTGAAACAGCATTGTTCCCCATTAACAAATGTCTCATAAAGGGAGAATTATTTTAGTGGTTTTGAATAAGGAGGAGACGTGGCAGGTCCAGGGTCAGGTTTAATTTTCTTGAAGTGAAATACCCATGAGGAGAGATGCTTTTGCAGAAGAGCAGCTAAGAGGCTCATGTACCACCACACAAACTGCATACTGAGCAGTTAATATTGTTTCAAATAAAAGAACACACTTATGTTATTAAACCAACAGAGAGTAATAAAACTACAGTTCTTTGTAATTTTTCCATTGATGGATGCTGTTCTGTTGACCATCCTATCAGACTTTGTAAGAAAAGAAAATGTAGCCCTACTGATGTTCAGTAATACAAAGCTTAGTTTAAGACAAGTGAAGCCTCATCCACACCAGTTTGCTTCATGAAGAAATGCAGGAGATATTTGAAATACAAGATTTAATTTGACTTGATCATTAATTATTGTTCACATGTTTGCTACTACAGTTATTATTATATAAAATCATTAAAATTTTATGTATTATGTAATTTAAATACTCTGAAGAGTTCTCTGTGCTATTGTATTTTGCTGGCACAATGGTCATTATCTTTGTTTTCCATATGTCTCATATAATCAAGATACTTTTGCCTTTATACACATGATTTAATAGATTATGGATTTAATAATAATATAATTTTACATATCACCTTAGTTATCCTATCATATGAAAGCTTCATAAGAAGACTATTCAAGAATTAAGATAATTACATTTTTAGTATGAATGAAATTTGCAAGTGATGATCATAAATCATAATTCAATGCTGGACAAAAATGTTAAGAAGCTGTTTTTATTTTTGTCTAAAAACATTTTTGTCCCAGTCTAGTGCTGTGAAGGGTTTTATGAGTAGATAGTGGATCCATCACCTTTTAAAAAGGCACAACATTGTGTGTTTCTTTTCAGGTGTACAAGATTAAAATGTTTCAAAACGGGAGGAATGAATATAAGGCAGGTATTTTTGTTAAATATAATCCCAGGGAAATTGTTTGGTGGAAATACATCTTCAAAATTATTACTGTTGTTGCATGAACAGAAAACAGTCAGAACATGACAAAAACCAGGAATTTCTTCTTGAATTAGAGAGGATAGGAATGTAAGCAAAGGGAATGAAATGCAGGGAAAATGACTAGTGGTTAAAAGTGAGAGAATTGATTAGAAACAGAATGAAAGAAAGTTGTGTTAGACAACTGCAGCTGGAATGAAAGGTTATAATTTGCAGATCACTTTTGCTGTCAATTTAGAATTAAAAGCATCTTTCCTGTTGTTAGTGCAAAGCACTTGTACAATTAAATAAAATGCCAGTTCCTCAGGGTCAGCTGTAGCTGCATTCCTGACCCAGAGCAGTCTAATGGTCTGCTGGTTTAGATACATTTATTTGATGTAAGAGTTGTTATTCCAAGGAATTATTTTTATATACCTCTTAAAATGTAGGTCTGTAAGAATGCTTAGCAGTGTTTCTTAGGAGTTTTGCTTGAACTCTTGTTGTTGAGTTATGGTTTCCCTGCAGTATAAGTTTTTACTTTACAAAACAGCTAATTAGACACCAAAATTGTTCTTGCCTTAGCATAGACAGGAATTTTATCAGGCCATTGTACATTATTAAAAATATTTATATTTTATTTTTTATATTAAAACTATAAAAGATGTTCTACATAAGAATTAAATAGTGATAAATGACAGGAATATAAAATAAACTCGCCTGTAAAGCTAGTTTATAGAGCTGCTTAAATGGATGATTTCTTTTTCTTGGGATTTTTTTAATTTATGTAACATAGTTTAACTGTATTTCAGCACATCACTTGAATGAATTTATTAATATCCAGGCTTCTGTTTCCCATTAGGACCACAAATATTTCTCTTAGTCTGATGTGCAGTCAGCCAAGGTCAGCCCACCACACTGATATATTCATCTGACATTTTGTATAGTGATGTCATTAAGCTAACACGTGATTTGTGTCAGATGCTGTCATCCTTTAAGATGTAGCAAGTGCAGATTTATAAATGCAGGTGTTGAAGTGGCCCCCCCAAGTCCCTTTGAGGACTGGCACGGGTCCTTGCCCATGGTGTCTCTGTCCCAAGCTGCAGCAGCCCTGCAGGGGTTGGTGGGGCTCTCCACACCTGACCAGCAGCTCTGTGTGCCCCAGGGCCTGCAGGGGGGTCTGATGAGTAAAATGAATTATTTTGGGACAGAATAGCTGGGTCCCAAGCCTGGCCTAGGAAAGCTGTGGAAATAAAGCACTGTTTGTTTCTGAGGGCCTGAGGGGGATGCCATGAAATAAGGTATGAGTAAATGAGCTGGGAAAAGAAGTTCAGTTACTCTGTGTGGTGGGAAGGATTGATAAGGATGGGATGCATAACTTTTCAAAACATGCCAACAGCTTTCAGCAATAATGGTCTCCAACAATAACATGCTCCTTCTTTCCCTGCATCCTTTTTTTTTGTGTTTCCTTTCCTGTTTCCTCCATTTTTTTGTATTCTTTCTGGCTGTGAAGACCTGTGGGTGTTCCTGTGGCCCCAGCTACTATTGTGTGTTGTTATGTCTGTGTTGATTTTTGTTAGGTTTTTCAATAATCTTTGCATATCCTAAGGCTGAATAACTGAACCTTTTATATAAGCAGAAGAAAATTGATCTTTAAACATTATATTTTTTCCTGAAACACTGGTGACGAAACAAGGCATGAAAATCACTGAAAAAGAATTGAAAATTTCAAGTGAGACCAGGTTAAGTATGTGCCAACTTCTTATTATTTCTAATCGATATTTCTATTGGCTTGAAACTAATATTGGCAGTTGAGAGAGAAGAATTAAGATTTTTAAATTTCTTTAAAATATTTTTTCTTGAGAATCTCAACATACACATTACATTATACAGAATATAAAGTATATGGCAATGAGTTTAAAGAATGGGTAGAAATTACACATTCACCTAGAACCTCTGGTCTTATTTTTCAGCCTTGTAGTTTGCTCACCTGTATTTTACATGAACTCTTAGCAAAAAGTATTTTAAAATTTCGTACATTTACCTGCAGAAAAGTGCAAATTTATAAACTGTGCACTGAAAATACTCCAGGAGGTTCTGCAGAGGTGCTGCAGAGGGATCACATTTACCCTTATTTCTGCAGAGGACAGTTCTGCAGGCCTTCTCATTAGCACACATGGTTGGTTTTTGCAAAACTAAAATTTGTCTCAGTTGTTACCAAAGACCCAGTTTATATAAAGGATTGTCAGACCAGCCTTCCAGCAAGATTTAATTCCTCTGAGCTAAACTGCTTATGGGCAATTCTTGCCTTATCCTTAAACTATTACTGGCAGTTTAAATTGACAGGATTTCTGTGCAATTAATGTCACCTCTAACACTGGCTGAATTAAGTGTTCAAATGGTGTCTGTATTTGTTTCTCTCCCCTTTTCTGGAAAGGGCTTTTCCTTCTCTATATGATGCTGGAATGTATCTGGGCATTGCCATGTTCCAGGTAATAGGAGGAACAGCTTGGAGAATGATGTTCCTGGAGATGGGTGGAGATTATTGCACTTGTCCTTTCCATCTCCCATCAGGAGCTGAATAATTGCTGCAGATCCCTGGACCCAGAGTCTATGTCAGTGTTTATGTTCTTTGTGATCTTGTTATATTGATAATTATGATTCTTACTCTTTTAATGAAACACTGTAGAAATAGTAAGCAGGAAGAAAGAGGAAGTTGCTCCTTGGCATTTTTTAATTGATTCACCTTGGGCTTAGAAGTGTTCTACTTCTCTATTATGAAAACAGTACAATGAAATAAATGTTGTAGGAAAGATGATTCATATTTTCTTGATCTACAGTGAATAATAAGCTATCTTAGTTTTGGCTCAAAAGTACCTCAGATTAATCTGTGTGCCATCTGCAGGTACTTATCTTTCCTTTACACCTCAGGCTAGAATCCATTCCTCTTTTCTTTGGATGTTTCAGGTCATGAAAGCTCAAATTGAAATTCAATAAAGAATCACTTGTGGTTTTCCAACTCAGTCTTGATACAGTAACAGAAAAAGAATCAAATACTTCCTTTAAAAAAGTCCTACCCACAATTCCATTATATGATAGATGTCTATTTTAAGGTTTTCATATCTAACAAAACATTTTCATTATGCTGATACCTCTGATAATTTGGTATAAAAATGAAAATATCCCTATTTTTTGACGAAAGGTTAATTCAGATGCACTTTTCCAACATTTCATGTTATTTTTGTGCAAGGATTCCAGAGTTTGAAATTTGACCTAGGAATGCTGAATACACATTGCTGTAAATCTGTAACAGCCAAAGCAGCACAATATTAGTGTGGAATAACAACTCCTACAACTGGAGCTGAAAGCTTTCTCAGTAAAAGTATGTTTTACCCACTTTCTACATGTCTATTTTACATTTTATTTGTCTGTTTCATTTAAAAATAAAAAAGAAACAGAAAGGTTGAGGATACTTTTCCGCCTACTTTCTCATTTGCTTTCCAGTTTTCTCACAGGCTGGAATTAATATCTGAACTCATTTCTTTTTCATTTTTTTTTCTTTCTTCCCCCAGCACTTAGCCTTTTTTCAAGAGGAGTGGGGCACATGTCAAGAAACACAACCCATGCTGAACTGCCTTCTAGGCATGAGTTCAGGGAGAAGTCCCAGTAGGTGTGGAATCCAAGGAAGCCTCTGGCTCTTTGCAGCTGCCAAAGGTTTCTGTGTTCCTCACGTCTCTCCATGGCTATGGACAGACACAAGCTCTGCCATTGTCATCAGCATAATGACATTGCAGAGCTGTACACAGTGAAACCCACTTTATCTGCTCTCAGCTTTCATTTCTCCTGACCTTTCAGGCTTGTTTTACCCCTTGCAGCTGATCCAAGGGGGCTGGATGGCACAGCCCCTCTGCCTTCAGTCCCCAGGTCACAAGTGCCAAACATCTGCTCTGTGCCTCATGGGATCTTACCACATATGTGGCATCAAAAAGAAAACACATAGGAACAGTTACCTATATTTGGAATGATGGATTTTTATTTCTTAAAAACATGCCAAAGTAGAAGAATCTGGAAAATGTAGATGATTTTTTCTTTATGTGAAAATGCATTTAATTTTGAGCTGTCAATAACAAATGCTGAAAGTAGAGGCAGGTGCCAAATATTTTTGCATCTATATTCTGGTTAGTCAATGCTATATTTAGAATGAAACTGCATTAGCTAATGTTTTTAAATGTTATTTTCTGTCATATACATTTATGAAATGTATCAACAAATTTGTACTCTACTATCTTGTTTTACCAAGCTTTTTAGTCATTTATTCTTACTTGACATGCTGCTCATTCAGTTCAAATATCCCAAATCTTACATTCTTGCTCTATGACTATTACTGTGAAAATGAAATAACTTTTAACATTCTATGGGATTCTTTGAGCAAGCAAACTACCATAAAGCCTCTCTGTTTTGTTTCAGCTGCCATTATTAGTACTTTGTTTTACACTTTTAGGCATGCTCCTAAATAATGAATAACTGCCAGATTACCACAGCACATTTGATGTGAATGAGTCATCAGCCTCAAATTAAAAACCAAAGTGTGATGACCTTTCTGTTGCTCTTTATGTCATAACTGCCATCAAGTGATGGGTCTGAAACCTCCAATCATTCATTAGCACCTTGAGCAGACAGCAGTCATTTTTTTGTCTAGTCTTTAGGATCTATTGTTTTAGGGAATCCAGCCAGTAATGGCTTGGATTGAAAATGGAAAATTAAAGGAAAATGCATCATCAACATGCAAGCAAACAAAAAACCAACAGCTTCTGTGTCTGGAAAGGAGGCCATTATTGGACAATTATTGTCCATATTTGTGGGCATGTTTTATGTTCATTATCTGATGTTTCCAACTGAAAATAGTTTTGTCTTCATCTCTTGGAACTTAACTGAAACATAACCACAACTTTTCTGATTCTGGAAAATAAGTTAATTATCCACTCTCATCATTAAAAAAAAAAAAAAAAAAAAAAAAAGACAACAAACGAGCTCTGCAGTTCCATGGAAGCACCTTAGTTAATTTAGTTACTGATGATGGTACCAGGTAATTGATACTAGTTAACCTGCCTGCTTTGTGAGATATGTTTGGTCAACAATGCATTTACCAGCAATGGAGATGAAAATAAGTTTTGATTATATCTGTGTATGATAGTACAGCAAGTTACTGGCTCCTGTATAGATGAGAACCTTTGAAATATCTTCAAAACAATATCAAGTTTTTTCCAATATCAACTTAATTCTTGTTTCTTGTATTCAGGAGTGCAGCCCTGACTGTCACTGTCATGATGGCAGAATAGGTGCTAACTCTTGTTTTTGGCCATGCCTCTTTCCTATCGCAGTGGCCATAATCTTTTCTTCAAAGATCTTGAGTCTGCATTCATTTCTTGGGCAAAGATGACATGTGGTTTAGCTGTAATATTTCACGTGAGAAAGAAGTGGAAGATATGACCTTATCTATTTTTTTTTTGGCTGTTGTTGTTGTTTCATAGTAGTATGCAAAATGTGGAAAGTCAGTCATATTTCATTGGTATTTGGCATCTGCTCAACAACTGATTGCTCTTCTCAGAGCTTTTTTGGAAAGTTTGCAGCACCATAATGACAGCTTTCTAAACACAGATGTCCTCTTGGTACAACCTATAATTTTTTATGAAAGATGTATCAATGTCAGGAATTTGAACAAAGTGCTGGAATTACTTGAATATTCTTGTTATGAATATGCATTCAAAATATCTACAGTACTTACATTGTAAGTTGGAGGAAGAATATGCAATGTCTGAAGGTAAAGATATTGGTACAAAGTATTAGAATGTAGTTTAAGATAAATTGATTCTTTTGTAAATGGACTGTCTATACTTTAGGGAACTTTTCCCCACTATGTTCCATGATGTGTAAGTGCATATTGTGACCTTGAAGCATCAAGAATCTCAGGAATTCATTTAGGTAATCGGGGATTTGGCCACAGATGATGTCTAATAGCTGAGAGGCCTGGAGTAGTTATTAAATGCTCTTATGAAGTCCCATTAGGAGCCTGTTCCTCTTGTTTCATTTACCTCTCAGCTAAGCTATCAGGAAGTGAATACTTCAAACACAAATTCCTCTTCCTCAAGTCAGCTATTTTGTTAAGGTTTCTCTTAAATGTTTTCAGTGAGTAAAAGTCAGTTGAAAGCTTAATGTGTAAAATGATAAATTTCCAGCAGCTTGTGGTTCTTAGTAAAGGCATCCTTGATTATATTTACCTGTGGGCTTATTATTTGCAATTACCTACAAATAAGAAGACAGTGCTTAATGGTTATTGTATATAATTTATCTAAGTTCAGACTTGCAGGTGAAAAGGAAAGTCTCCTATGTAACCATTGGAGATTGTTTTTTAATGATAACACAATCCATTTTGTATTGTTCTTCTACCTATTTAGGTCAAGTTAAGATCAGAGTACCATGCAGGAAGTTTATCTAGCAACTCTAATGATATTAGGGGAAATATAGTTCAGTATATATTGTGCCATTTTGGTTTTGTGCAGCTCTGCAGCCTGGATATAAGTGCTGCAGTTTTTATGACTATAGCAAATTTCATGTAGCTTCCCTGTGCCTGTACTTGAGCATGGCACTTGGTTTTGATTTATTTTCAGGTCAATACTCCCACACCACTAATGACACGTCATTCAGATTCAGAATAGATGCTTTAAAGTTAGAAAGCTGCATCAGAAATGATGGAAAACCATAACTATTAGTTAGAAAATACTTTCTTTTTGGACTTCAACTGGGTCACAGTGTGGTCATTCAATATGAGGATACTGGGGTTCTTCCCTTCTCTCTTGCCTTGGTTGATGACAAAATCTCTTGCCTGGTGTGTGTGCATGTGTGTGGCCCAGCCTGGGCTGCTCTTTGGCTTGCCTTGGATCATGAACTTTTGCCAAACCTCAGCAGTAATTCTTGGGGAAAAAAATGTAAACATACAACCAAATTTACTCTGGTTTCTTTATTTAGCTCAGTGCAAATTAATTCTAATTGCTATAAGGCTTCAATATGACAAACTTTTTCCTAAATCAGAAAATGGGAGATGCTAATTTAATATTTTAATTATAATAATTTAGTAGAAAATAAAAGTGGGTGGGAAGCAAATGAGATCTCCCAATGCAGAAGTAAGAATTTTAAGTGTTTAACAGTTGTGATAATTTTATTTATTAATTTTAATCACATTAAAAGATGTGTTCAATGATGACAAGGAAGAAAACACAGTTTTCTTAGGCCAGAGTTATATGGAAACATTATGCAATAATACTAATTACTAAGAAAGTGCCAGAATTGTGGGCAGTGTAATCACCTACAATTTTCTGAGAATATCCTTACAAAAATGACCTACCTAATTTAAGTGTAATTTCCAAAATAAGGAGACCAGATGTCTTGTTTGTGACAGTGTAAGTGATGGACATTTTTCCATGTAATGATCTGCCTTCTACTAACATTAAATTTTTAATTCCTGTAGGTGATAGTTGAGGATTGTGCTGGTTTTTCCTTTGTGGTTACAAGTTATGGGGAAACAGGGCAGAATTTCCATAAACTAGAACATAGAAAATTTCAGTAAATGGAAGGCCTTTTGTCTACTTGGTTATTTTGACTGTCATTTAAACTCACCTGTCAACACTTTGCTACTTAGCCTGACTATTTTATATTTGTTCTGTGCTGTTGGCTACAAGAACTGATCACTTTGCCCAATGGCAACTTGCAGAACATTTAGATGAATTGTCAGTTAACACAGAATGTATATCATTTATATAAAAATTAATTATTAAAACTGGCACTTTCCCCTGCCTAAAATGCACATAGTTGCATATGGACTGTGCCTTTCAATTTGCTTACAAATGTGTCCCAGTGTAAAGCTTGAGATGGATTTTTGCTTTGTCTTATGAGTTGTGAGAATACAGCTGTTCCATGATGAAAACAGTGTTCTTCCAGTCTTTTTTTATATGGATAGATATATGGATAGATGCAAGTGAAAGAACTTCTTTGACCTGACTAGTTACATGTTTAACATACTGTACAAGCAAAAAGAGTGGACACAAATGTTTAGTGCTGAATAACTGAATGTTAAAAAAATGAGGCTTTGACTCACCCACAGAGCAAAGACCCTAAATCATCAAAGAAATAAACACTCATGTAGATTAACTCTGGCCAAACAAAAGACTTGTCCTTGCAAGTTGACTCTGGATAAGAGGGTACAGAACTTTTGTTTAAACAGTTTTATTTATGATAAGTTGTGGAAAAATCACAGTTAAAGAAATGGTCAGAACTTTTGAAGCAAGTGAAGAGAAAGAAAGATAAATCTAGTAGCTGCTGCTGATAGCAGGGAACTAAGATGAAAATGTTTGACCACAAAATATTAAAAAATAAAATCACCCTAAAGCTTCTTGCAGTTCTTAAAGACTTCTTAAACACTGTTGGTGTTGCTGGCTGAAAGCTGAGCTTGACTGTTACAGACAACTCAGATCTTAGTTAGGGACAAATCACTCAACATCATTGCTATAATGAAATGGGTGTGAGGCACAAGTCTTTGGAACTGTATTCAAGAGATCTGAAAAAATGACTAGAAAAGTGCAGAAACACTTATTTATTATTTGAAAATAAAATATATCCTCCTGTGAAATAAACATTTGGGGTGAAATTTTGCCCTTCAGGCCAATCACAGGGCTCGAGCTTTCAGCTAGTGTGCATTTTATCTGCAGTAAAATAAAAAGTCACAAATAAGATTATTCCTGTGGCTGCTGATCCATCCTTGCTTTGGCAGAGCCCAGCAATGTTGTGCTGTGCTTTCTGGGAGTGGCCAGCCTGAGAAGCAGCACTGAAATTGGTGAGCACCAGTTGCTCCCTATGAATTGCAGATTGTCAGAAAGTGAACACTGCCTACAAGAATGCTCAGCATTTTCTCCCAGGCCTGCTTATCTGGTTGCACTTCCTCAGGGCTCACATCACAAAGGTCTTTGAGACAGTTCAGTGGTAAATCTCTGTGGGGACTGGGCTGAGAGCAGTGTCATGGCCCCAAGCTCTGTGTCAAGAGCAGACAAGATTACTAATGCCAGTGAAATATTCTTTATCTGTAAAACAGCCAGTCCTCTGGATTGTCAGCAAGTGCAAAATGAAGCACCAATCTGCCAAATATGAGGAGCTGCCTGTATTTCAGAACAGAAACCTGACCTGTCTGTTTGTCTCACATGCCAACTGCTTTGCCTACATTAAGTGGAAATGAGAAATTTATTAAGTGTAAAGTGCACAGCACAATGAATAAGCAAGCTAGAAGGCACTTGCTTTGCTGACTAATTATTTCATTCACTCATTGATTAAACCATTTTTTCCTGGGGCAAGAATGGCTGGCAAGCTTGTTTTGAAAAGTATAAATAGGAAAAGAAGAATTAAAACAAGCAGATTTTTAAAAACATTTAATCTTAACCATCTTGGAAAAATATGTTTTTATAAACTGCAGATGATGTATTCTTTTTGATGCTACTATTTAAAAGAAATTCTTAGTTTTATCTAGGACAGATAAAGGTTAGAATTGCATTGCACTTCACACTCCACATGTATAACAGTGGTAAAGTAGGTAAAATGATAATTAACTGCTCCTCCTATTATGTCTCTCTAGAGATCTGAAGAATAATTTGATCAGCACAATTGAGCCAGGGGCCTTCTATGGGCTTTCAGAACTGAAGCGCCTGTAAGTATTAATTCCATTTGAATTCTTCTGAAAATTGTGTTTGTATCGACATTTCTATCCTTGGGCAACTCAAATATGCCAGCAAGCAATAATCAAATAAGGGCACTGGCTGTAAAATAGAAAATCATGCACTCTGCTTTTTACATTTATCATGCCTTTTTCTTCTTCTTTCCCTTCTTTCATCCATTTCATTTTCTTTTTTATCTTTTCCCATTTAAAATCATCAGTTTGCTCTCCAGTAAGTGTCCTAACAAGTAATGCCTACAAAGGTAGTTAATGGCTAAGCAGATGATATATCACTATAGACATTAATCAGAAATAACACTAAACAGTTCAGATATGTGCAAACAATGGTTTCTGCTACACTAATTCTTTCTTGTTTTTTTCCTTTATCATAAATCAGCCCTATAAAATACATTATTAAAAGGGAAACTTAGTCATACTGTGAATTTGTCTGCCATTTTCCATAACATTGACCTTGACTTTGCTTGATATTTATTTTCACCATGGTTTTCTAAGGAAACAGTCCATCAGTCTTGCAAATCTGTCTTTGATTAGGTTCTCATAGTACTTTCAGAAGCACTGACTGATTTTTAAACTACACTTTAGAGGGTAAAAATATCTAAGTTAGTAGGACTCTACAGCTGGGCATTTTTCTTTTAATTAACAAGGACTACAGACCCTCCTTAGTTGCTCTCAGCCTAAGGAAAAGTGAGATGAACCCTTCTTTGATTATAATTTTCCAAATGATGGCTTCCAAATATCCATGCACTGGCTAACTAGGCCATCAGGACATGTCAGGCATTTCCTAGCCATCATGTGTGCTGTCTTATGAGAACACAGAGGTTATTTTATGGGATGGGAAGATTTAGATGAGAGGGAGAAGGAATGCAAATCCACAGAAGGAGAAATTTACAATTTTGAGTAGAGAGCTGGTTGCATAATAATAATGAAGTCAGAGTAGCATTTTTACATTCATTTTTAGTACAAATTGTGTTTGAAGCTTTCTTGCCGGCTCTGTGTATGGGATAACAGTAGAATGCAATAATAAAAATGAGCACTAATTGTTGCTTTGGCCGTGCACTCTAATAACACAACCCTGACCTCTTGTGGGAAAAGCAGGAAACCTGTGCAAGTCATGGGCTGCACATCCACAGACTGCACAGGTGGAGCCTTTGGGTCAGCCAGGAGAAAGGAATCAAGGGAGAAGAGAAGAGAAGAGAAGAGAAGAGAAGAGAAGAGAAGAGAAGAGAAGAGAAGAGAAGAGAAGAGAAGAGAAGAGAAGAGAAGAGAAGAGAAGAGAAGAGAAGAGAAGAGAAGAGAAGAGAAGAGAAGAGAAGAGAAGAGAAGAGAAGAGAAGAGAAGAGAAGAGGAAGAGGAAGAGGAAGAGAAAAGACTCTTCAGCACAGTCAAAGTGGCAATGTTGAGTTTTGTCAAATCTCAAAAATCCCTGTACCTGATGTGAGCAAGTAGCACTGGGAGCAATCTAGAGACAGAGAATTGTTTAATTCCTGGACTGCCACATTTGATACAAATCTATGTAGTTCCACAGTACACAAGAAAATATCTTCCCTCCTTCAGTGTCCAGCTGTTGGGAAGGAGACATTAGAGCAAATGGAATAAATAGTGTAAACTCCTGTTGAATACTGAATGCAGTAATTACTTTAAGATTATACATTCACATATTTTTATTTCCTGTGTAAAACACAAGTGATGCTGAGAAAAGCAGAAGCTGATGCAATGTGGGAAACTGCCAGAGAAATGGCTGTGGCAAGTCAGGCAGACAAGCCACAGGCTGTCAGAGTGTTTTCTGTGAATGATTTGGAGAGCTGTTGTAATCTGTGTTTGAATGGCAAACTGAATTATTTCCAGGGTTTGCTCGAAAAGGTACACACAAAATTAATGGAAATTGAAAATTTATGAATCACTGAGATTATGGCATTTGGTTATTCAACACAGTTCTTTTCCCTAACATCAACTTTGTAAGTCAGCATTAGTAAGTTAAATGTTTTACTTCTGAAAGGGAGCTTTGTACATTATGAACTGAATTGTGTTTAATGTAACAGGTCTGGGGGAAAGTGTTACAAGTTGCCTTTTCTTTTTGCTAATTTTTTTGTTTTTTTTGAAAACATATTTTACAATACAGAAAGTTCAGCCACTGCTGCATATCTTTTTATGAAAATAACACATATTGAAGTAAACTTAGAGAAAATAGTGTTTATTCTTTCATTTTGGTAAAAATAAGATTTTAGTGTGAGCGACTCTTAGAGAAATATGCACCTGTATTGATTAGTACAGACAAAATCTGCTTTTGCTATTCAGATTATGACCCACATTGTGATGCAATTCTTCCATATATGTTCAGACTTTGCCTAGGAAAAAGTAAAGCTTTCTTTCTTTCAAGAATACTGGGTAGATTCTTCTTCATATCTTCTAATAGAAAGATCTATAGATGCATATATATATAATGTGTTTGATTTAAACTTGCTTTTTTAGATTCCCTATGTAGCTTTTATTAGGAGAACATAAAGAATAATGCTAACATGAAATTACTGCACTACATTGTACTCTCATTATTATCTTAGCTGTTCCCTACTTAATATCCTTGACAAGCATTTAAGAAATATTTTCATTCTAATGTGATGTTCCATCATATACTTGCACAACAATAAATTCTTTGTCTGATAGAAGATGACTGTATAGTGAACTCTAAAGAGATTGCCTTCATTTTCCAGCTAATTGGATGTGTTCCCATGAAAGCAGTAAGTGGATTTGTCAAATTGCAACCTTTAGTCTTCCATATGATTACTTTAGTATTCTCATGTATCAGTTGAAAAATATGGAATCTGCACAATGTAATAGAGGAATCAGAAAACTATCTCTAATTCTAAAACAAAAAAATACATTGAGATAAATTTTGACATTTTTCTTGGCTGCATGATCACTTAAAATCCTTAGGTAACTGCAATCATTCAAAAAATGTACTTGGTAAAAAAGAAAATTTGGGTTAAGGTTGAAAACCAAATACATAAAAATCAAACTCAAATTCAGAATCTACCAAGGGGCATTATTCTTGTTTTTACCACAATATAATTGTTTATTCCTGTCCTTGTCTCCTTCCTGTAAGCATCCTGTACACTGTGTTGCATTTATGGCTTATACAGATTTCTGCAGGCAAAAGTTATGGAATGTAATGGCTTTTAGTTTGTGCTCTCAGAAAGCCACAATATTGCTCTTAAAAAGCTTGCCAAATGATTAGCTAAACTGACCTCACTAGCTCAAAAATTAATTGCCTTCTGGTTTCTGTGATTTCAGCAAGAAAGGCTGCTGTTAATTAGATGAAACATGAGTAAACAGTAAAAAAAAAAAAAAAAGTCAATTTTGGCTGAATATTGCACGAAACAAAATGCATAGTATTCTTCCTAAGTAAAAACCACAGGTGCTAATAACTCAGATGAAGAAAATTCTGTATATTTGTAATATTAATTTGCTTTTATTTGCTGCATATATGTAAAATCCCATTTAAATGCAATTAGAAGTCACAGTATGATTTGTGCAATATTGTTCAATAATGTTAATATAGAAGCTATTTATTTAATTCAGTTATGTTACATTTTGGGAAAAGGTTTTATTTCTCATTTCTCTAATTGCTTAATTATTAAAAATATAGATGCTTTGTGTGATTACATAGTTGTGTATATAAATAACAGACTTAAGGTTTCATGGGATTTTTGTTTGTTTCAGGGATCTTTCAAATAACAGAATTGGATGCCTAACACCAGAAATGTTTGTTGGACTTAACAATCTTCACAAACTGTGAGTGTAACAGCAGTTTTGTTTTAAACAGAAGAAATCTAAACTGAGACATGACTGACCTGAGTATAGTTGGCAAGAAAATTGCATTATAAGAAAGTTGTAGGTTTTGTACTAAAAGGCCCCTCTCCTGAACCTTTGATTGTGATGAATTGAGATTTTAATTATGTTTTCTGTATTTCACTTGTAAAATCTGCCAGAACTGCAAAAAACTAAATTTCATTTCCACATTAAAAATAGGCTAAATATGAAATTTCTGTTTGCATGTCTAAGAAACAATTAAAGTTAGCTGTAAATGTCCTGTCTGGGAAAGAGACATTTCAAATGAAGAATCCTGGTTTAAATGGGCATTTGGCTGGGCCCAGGAGGGCTCTGTAACTTCATTCAGATCTGTCTTCATTCCTGAGTGAGAAATAAATTCCTATAATACATCATAGTGTGTGACAAATCTCATACTTTATTTTCGTCCTCTGCAGCCAGCTATGGCATTTCCTTGGACAAACAGGGAAATCCTTCTAGAAAGACATGCCATGAGGTCGAGATAACACCAGGTCTCAGGCTGAAATCTGGCACTCCTAGAGATGCCATTAATGAGAGGAGCTATGCCAGCTCTTCCCTGATGGAAACAAAGGAGAGCAGATGATGGGAAGAGTGATGAACAGGTGCAAACTGCCCCTGTTTTTACTCATCTCAGATGATGTGCCAAATTAGGCAAGCCCAGCTCACCTGTTGAGGGTTTCTGTGTGTGCTTTTGTTGAGCACAGGGACCATGACAGTGACTATAATGCCACATTACCTTGGAAGGTAAGTTTGATTCAAAGTGGTGCAGTTATTAAATGGAATGTGTTTCTAGATGCTGGGAACAGACTAAATAGAAACTGTTCAAACCCATTCTCTCTCAGAAAGATCTGAATTTTCCCTTCACATATCTGTAAGACCCCATCTTAAAAGTGAATTACAAGTTCAGTACAGAACATCAGTCTCGTGGTGGCAAAGCACAGAAATTGATTCCCAGAGAGTGCACAGCAGTTGGTCTGTGACAGTGTTTGGCTGTACTATGCCTTTTCTCAGAAGCCCAGGAAGGAATGTGTCAGTCTGTCCCCACACCCTTCACTGGTGCCAGACATGCTGGGAAAAGGCACAAAGTGCAGGCTGGCTGCCCGTGGTTACTGGGCTGATCAAACCCCACCATTACAGCTCCTTTTTGTACAGATTTGCTATATCCCTGCTATTTCTGGTAGTATCTGAGTATCTGTCCCAGCTTTGGCAAATTATTTCTGAGCTGTAAGAACCAGAGAAAGACTGACCAGTTCCCTCTACATAGACATTAACATTGTATTTTCTTGCATCCAGTCTTTTTGTGGGTCTAACTTTCATTTTGGAATTGCTGTATATCCAGAGCTTGCTGTATTGCTTTCTTTCTGATCCCCCAGTTTATGGAAAAAATTTCAATAAGGCAGTTCTTAAGTGTAGCTTCCAAGTGACAGTCTAGTGACATTTTTCACTTTGAATAATGTTACTTAATGAATTACAAGTCCTTTCATCTTTAAGAATGTTCATCTCTTCTTGTTTGTCTTGACGTTGACCAAACCTTGGTTTTGTTATTACCAGATTTCATGTCCACATCCTCTTAATGCTGTGAGGCAGGGTCATTGTTGAAAGCTCTAAATGCAATCACTCAGAACACCATTTCTTCAGAGCATCAGTAATGTCTTACTCCCCTCCCTTTCATCTTGTCCATTATCTTACCTTGTTTTACAGGAAATGCACTTAACACCAGGTTCTTCACGCTTTTGTGGATATTATGTCCATGCATCAGTGAAAAAATTATGATTCTGGTAACTGGAGACCTCTTAGTGTGGCCTCTTTGTATTTTAGAAGTAAGTTTTAAAGGAAAGAATGAAGGAAAAAAAGGTTGGCAGATCAGATATTGGTAAAAAAACCAATATGCAGCTATAGATGGTATATCTTTTAATCATATAGAAGGATCTCTAATTTTCTAGACAAGATAAATTATTTCTTGGTTTTCATATACATCTAGATGATGCTACACAAAGAGGAGATGATCATTAAAAGTTATACTGGTGTTTTCATGTGAGTGGAATTAACCTTGCAGGCCCCTATTTGCCTGGGTATTCTTTCAATTTTAACTAGTTCTGCAGATCATAGTCATGCTGGGGGTGGTCTTGGGAGATATGCTTTCCATAATAGTGTGGGTTTCTCCCATAAATCCATATAATCCAAATGCCTAACCTGACTGAACAGAAGACAAAATCATAGTAATGTGGTAATTTAGGCTGTATATAATTCCTGCTCTTTAATAATCTCTTAGTTATAGTAGAGTAGTACTGTTAACATATCTTTTGCAACATGTCTTAGATTGCCTTCCAAGTTTTAACTTAAATTCTTCCTGTCACTTTGCTAAGCTTTTCCTGTTATCTTCTCTCTTGTTCTTTGATCTTTAAAAAATTTGATTTTTTTTTCAAGATTTAAGATTTGGTTGTTAATCTGTTTAGTCTATCTTCCATTTTTCCTTTTTTGGTTTTAAATTGCCTTTCTACCACTGACCTAATAAATGGGTCCATCCTGCATTGTAGTCTATGTGGCTTTGTGCTTTATTAATTACTTTCTTTGTTTTATTAGTAGTAGTATTTCAGAGGTCTGTCCTTTAGAAATCAGAGGCTTAGTAATAGTTTAGGCTACCTTATCCTTTCATCTGAAGTGAATCAGTTCATGATTGCTATGTCAAAAGCTACAGCTGCCTTGCAGGGATTGTCCTCCTTACTGAACCAAAGACAAGAGTAGCACCACTCTTGTTGAGTCATTATTTTGTGGAGAAATACAGCCACAGTCCCCTGCAATTCAGAGTATCACATGTTCCTCCATCTCAGAAATCTTGTGTAATGTCCTGATGCTGATAATAATTATTTGAACTGGGATCTCCATGTGCCTGTGGTGTAAGAAGTGGTCATTAGCAGACTGCAAGCTGAGCCTGCCTGGTACTTTTCCAACTCTGTAGCTTTGTTTCTCTTGGAAGTTTATGAAGAACCATACCTTTTAAACATGCTTAACAGACAATAGGTCACCTTTCTGTTGCTACTGATACCTCTGAATTGTGTTTACTTGCCCTTTGAGGAGGGGTATGAGAAAGCTGTTCTTTGGAAAGGTTATGGAGAAGCATTTACTCATTCAGCATCAGTGTTTGTAACAAGGAAAAGATGACAAGTTCTTACACATGGAACTGGCTCCACAGCCATTTACTGGAGGAGAAATGTAAAGATGCATACATATGTGTTGATTTATGTGGTTGTTGATTTGGTAATTAGAGCTCTCCTGTGTTATGTTAGCAGAGATGAAGTACAGAAGCATCTTTGCAGGCTGATATCAAAGCCAGCAGGGAGAGCCATGAGGCCACTGGAAGGAGCAAAGAACATAAATCTTTTCATGTGCCTTCTGTGAAGTACAAATATGGGATTTTCTTGTACTGTTTACAAGCACAAATGCCAGGTGAAACAAAATAGCACAGTGTGTTTCACTCAATCTTGTAAATCTAATTCAATTTGAAAAAGCGATGGAGTTGGAGCTGGAAAATCTGCTCTAGGCCCAAACTAGCACAGTGTGGTTTAGGCCAATGATGGGATGCATAAATCTAAACTGGATACAATAAAGATATGTTCAAATACTTCACTAAAAGGATGAGGATTGCCTGGGCTTCCAGGGGTTATGCAGACACTCCTCAGAGGGCTTGGTGGTTTTGTGCAGTCCAGGACAGTAGGACAACCTACAGAATTCTTGATTAAAGGAGAAGTAGTAGGATCATCTTGTGTTGTTTTTTTAAACATGCAGACACACAGAAACCACAGGGAATGGTCAGCCTCTTGATAATGTAGAGAAGACTTTTCTCCATTGCAGTCAGGATGTGTATGTCAGGGAACAGAAATTGAATTCGAAGTCACTAATGAAACCTAAAATTTCATACAGACCCTGAAATTACTGCAGCCAGTGACTTCTGATTGTGTTCCCTGAGATTGATCTAATTTTTACACCCTCTTGGATTTGATGATTTTTACTCTGTAAAGTTATTTCAAAATGCTTTCAGGTCATATGGACAGATGCAGCTGGCAGGGCCTCAGTATGAGAGTAGATTTATTACATCTTCTAAGACACTAGTTTACCTCTTTTGGCTACTGCATTACCTTTTGGCTGTGTTTATGCTGTGATGAGGTGCATGTATTCTAACTAGGAGTGACATAATTGAATGCAACAAATCTTCTAAATCTCCTTTGGACCCAATGTTTCCGTGCTTTGTTCCAGAATTATGTATGCAAATATACTTCTGCTAGGTAATGGAGCTGCTATCTACATTGATTCTGTTTATATTTAATCTAAGTATTAAGAGCTGGGATGATGCCACTGTGCTTCAGTTTTTTAGTCCCTCATAATTTATCTTTTCAGGTTTCAAAATGCTGGAGCCTGAAATCTGCTTCAACAAGTAGCTACTGCTGGATCTTCCCTTTGGAGGTTCAAACCCAAACTTTATCATTGCTTCCAGTTTGATTAAACTATATCTGATTTACTCTTCATCCTGCCTCTGAATCATCAGCAGCAGTTAGCTTTGTGATAATATTATACTGCAAATTCTTGTGTGACTTTCTTGATGTCATTGCACCAACTAATCACTTTGTGTGGTGCCAGAAATCAAATAAAGAACAGTAACACAGTTAATCAAACAGATCCCATTTCAGTAACATTTCAGCAAATAAGGAAATTCCAATGTAAACTGCCTTCTCTGTATTTCAGTTGTCATTTTTTTGCACGTCCTGTCCCACTTTTCTTTCTTTGTTTATTGCACAGATCAATCTGTTACCATTGCATTCAACTTTTGCTTTTTAATGCTGCTCTTAAGAGAGAAGCATTCTTCATATTCATATACTTCTGCTTCTATCTGTATTCTTCCTCAAATGGTACTTTGACACATGTAACTCTTTTTTACTGTTTAGTGGCATTTGTCATTTATATTAAAACTTTTGGCAAAAGTGCTTTTTTAATTTCTGTAAAAGCACAAGTATTGATATATTTAAAAAATGTAGGGCTTTCCAAGTAAGACTGAAATGTTTTACCTCTGATAAAACTGAAAGCACATCTTTCTATTAATGGAGTGAGTTAATGGCATAGTAAGTGCTATCAGCTTTGGAGTGCATTAATTTGTTAAGTTTGAAATGTTTGCAAACTACGTGTTACAGACTTTTTTTGAACAAATGTGCTTTTAAATCCAGCTAATGTGGGGTTTTAGGATATCTGAAATGGAGGAATTTTACAACACCATGTGTTTGACAATATTTTAAAATATAATGTAAATTATGTGCACTAAAGACCTAGGTATTTACAGAGTGCTGCATCAGCTCAGAAATGCATGAGTTATTTGGGTGATTTGAGATTTCTGATTTTTTTTGTTAAAAAACAATCTATTCCCACTGTTGGATATCCAAGTATTGTAATTATGTTTACTGGACATAGAAATGTGTTGCTTTTTGACTCACACAGCCCTGTGAACATGATGCTGGTCTGCTAATTGTTAGTGGAAATATGGAAACTTCAAACCAGGTCATTTCCAGAAGAATATGAAAAGTTGAATAGCTGTTGTTCTGCTGATGTCACTGTCAGGAACTCAATTATTCCAGAACTAAGTAAAAAGGAATCCTACAGGAATTCTACAATCTTCTGTAAATGGAACAGAAATCAGGAATTTCTTGGTTAACACAGTGTAGGTCAGTTCTGGTTTGATGTCTTGGTGAATTTGGTGGGACCTGAAAGCTCATGGGTTCAATGCACACCAAATGAGCACCTCTGGCAGGTGCTTGGGTACATCTGCTGAGCCCTGCTGTGTGCACTGTGCAAATGACCTACAGTTTGTCCCCAGCTCCTGAAATATTGACCAGACACAAAACTTTCCTTCATTCCAAGTGGAATTGCCAAACTTCAGTCTTGGTGCTCTGTTTGTTTTGCCATATGAAGCTGTTTAATGGAGAGCCTGGGGTTTGCATCAGGTTGGAAAATTTCCTGTGCTGCAGGGGCAAGGACAGGACTGGGCAGATTGCTTTCTCCCCCCATCAGTTCAGGACTTACTGAGTGTCCTCTGTCAGTAAGTTTATACTCATGTAGCTGCTTTCATATTACTGGAACCCTTCTGATTTACTTCAGTGTAAATGCCAGGGTTATCATTTAGTCTTTTTAACGTCTCAGTTCACTGAGCTGCTGCAGCATATGCCTTGTCAAGCCTTACATCCAAAAAACACATAGGTAGGTCCATCTAATTTTAAATAAAGGGATTAAATGAGTCTGTGAAATGCTCAGTATTTTTAGTTAACAAGTGCAAAATAATAAAGGATAAACATCCAGAAATATGTATCTACAAGCAAACATTCATTTCCACCTTCAGACATTTACACACTTGAAATTCTTCCAAAAGCTTTGCACCACATCTGTATGAAGGAGCACTGTTAGATAAAATCTTAAAAATTAGTTGAGTTATATCAACACATCTCATTGTCACTCAATAATTTCCCTTTATGTTGCTGAGCCAGTTTATTTTTATACTCTGTTACCAGAATTTAGTTTTAAACTGCTAAGAAATTTTGAAGTGTTCAGTTGTATACAAAAATGAAATTAGTTATTGCTTCAAGAGTGTCTTAAACTGATTTATAAATTAGAAACGTTTTTTCTTCTTCCTTGAATTCATTGATCCATAGGTTTCTGGACAGGTTTCAGTAGAAAGCAGTGTTCTCAAGTTTTGGTCTTTCTTACTTTGGTTCCTTAGCTGGTTCAGATCTCTTGCAGCTTGATGGATTCCTCACTGCAAGCACATTGCTCTTGATCTCACTGTCACTCTTCAGTTTAGCTTCCATTCTTTACTTTGCAGACAAAAGGGAAGTAAAATCAGTAATGAACCCATTTTCTTTGCCAGTCTACTTTTTTTTTTTTTCCCCTATATCTGTAACAGATCTCCAGTGAAGAGCCCTGTGAAATTTTCCTGATAACTGAATTTTTATAATCAACCTTGAATTTAAACACATCTAGTGTTCAGGCACTAGATGGAAAGGAACATTTGTCAATATTTCATAAGTAGGTAATTCATACTCTCTGAAATGTTCATCTTGGACATGCACTAATTTTTAAGTTTATGGGTATAGAAAAAGACAATGAAAGTTACTTGACAATGAAGCATTTAATTTTCATACAACTGAGGCACTGGCAGAGCAATACTGTTAAAGTATGTAAAAGTGAATTGCCTCTATTTGCAAGTATTCAGCCTGAGCCATTCAGCCATCAAGACAAGAAAGAGTAGAACAGTAATTAAAATGGAAATGTCCTAATTCAAGGATGGGAAAAATTAGTGTGTTTCAAGTCCTTTGTAATAAAACTGTTTGTGTAGTTACTTTGAAAACTCATTACTGTTTTAAGGAATTGCCCGAATGCTTTGGAACATTACTAAATTAAGACACTGTTTCTGTTTTTTTAACTTGGAAGTGACATTCTGTATATACCATAAAAATACAATATAGGTCTCACTGACCAATTATTTTATTCATATTTCACAGGAATTCTAGAATACTCTCTTCTCAAATTCTGTTCTTTTAAATATGTAGAATTGTTCCTCCTTATGAGACCAAGTGAATTGTGTGTATTTCTGCTGTGAAAATAAAACAAGAGTGTGTGAATTGATTTAAAAATTACTGTCATCTACCAAAACCAAAAACCAGCATACCACATTGAAATATGTTTTCACTGTTGTCAAGAAAGCAAAACTTCTTAATTAGCATTGGGAAAGTTATATTGTGTAACAATTTTCTTTTCTTCTTGTATTTGTTATAACCAACAGTAAATTGCTTTTTTTTTTTTTTTTTTTTAATAGGAATTTGTCAGGGAATATTTTTTCAAGTCTCATGAATGGACTTTTTTCTGAGCTTCTGGCTCTGAAAGCCCTGTGAGTATCATTCCATTTGTTTGTAAATCTGAAATACTTCAGAAAGACATTAGAATATACATTAGAATAAACATAGAAGTGTTGAATATGAATTCAAACAGGATTGTTCCTGGAGATGCATTCCAGAAATAAAATCTGCATTATTTGGTTATCCATGTCTGGCTCACTGTTGATGAAATGCCATCTTTACCTGTTGCAGGAAAATGGATAACACTGACAAATCATCCCAATTCCTGACTAGCCCAATCTGGTCCTCCTGACTAGGATCCCTTGTTTTCTCTTTATACTTTATAATCTTATACTTTTCCACGGTTCCATGCATTCCATTGTATTAGGCCTCTAATTGCACAAAACCAGTAATGTTAAATATTTTTCCTGGAATTATACTAACAGTATAATAACTCCCAGTTGTTGATATTAATTGTACCTGCCTAAGATTTAAAAGTGTATACTGAATGTTTCTACTTAGAGGTATTTTAGTAAATGAAAGTATGTTATAGTATGGTTTTGTGCAGTAACACAGACTCAAAATTATTTCAGTAGTCAATGATGCTGTTCTGGAACCAAACCCAGAATTTTTGCATAATAATATGAAAGTAATTAACAGTGGGACATGTCTTGGTTGTCTCAGACTATCTTTGTATTCATGCATCCATAGTTATGCATTTATCTAGAGCTCTCTTTGGAATTAGATAATTTGAATCCAACAGAAGGAAGGATGTTCATGGAAATTGCATGTGTACCAACTGTGCTCATTCTTTGCCTCTGTAGACATTTCAACACTGATTCACTGATCTGTGACTGCAACCTAAGGTGGGTCCTGCAATGGGCCAGAAATGCTTCAGTGAGAATAGCAGAGGAAACAGTTTGTGCTTACCCCAGTGCTTTACATGGGCTGTCACTTTATAACCTCAAGGAAAACCAGCTGATATGTGGTGAGTTGTACTCTCATTTAGCAATACAAGTTAAAGTAGAATCCAGAAAAAATATAAAAAACCCAGAAATTATGCAAAAAATAAAAATTAATAAATCTGACAGGTATGTGCCATAGAAGATACATTTAAGAATGAAAGAGAACAGGAAAAATAGAAATTTCTTACCTCATGTCTCTCGTGTCAAGAACACCACTGTTCTCCAAAGTATTCAGTAATATTCTATTATGACACAAAACATTTAACTATATGCTAGTACTACATTGTATTCTTCATGAAACTGAGGATTCCTGCAGTTTATATGATGTTTCTTTCAAGCTATGTATCTGACAGTGTGATATTAATGTCAAATTTAATTCTTGTATTTTTTTTATTTTTATCAACCTGTAACTATAGCACTGCTTTCTGGGGATGAGTAGAATTCTTACAGTGAGCTTCAGTTAGATGAATTCTGTATTTAAAGATCTAGAAATTAGATGTGTTTTGGATATTTTCTACCATAACAAACATGATAGATACTGTGTGAGGGAGAAAGCAAAAAAATTGGAATGAGTAAAGAAAACTCATTTCACACTGGGCATTGTCTAGCAATGGGCAGATTAAACCAGAGATTTTTAGAAGTATCACAATGCAGAGAAAAGATTGCTGCCTCAGATGATGCTGGTGGGTTTCAGAATCAAAAGTCTAATTTCACACATAGTTGGTTAATTTCAGAATCTTTGGATCTTTGACATGCTTGAATGACAGAAAATTGCTGAGACTGTGTGTTTGCTAGTCTTTTGCAGCCAAAAAGAGATTCATGTGTTTCTCCTAATAACCACAGGAAGGATGATGTGTGTTGCTAACAAACATATTCATAGCAGAAGGGAGATCAGAAGTTGACTGGAATGAGAATTACAACAGACAGAAATAGATACAGACAATTTTAACAATAAGTACATATGTCTGTAAGTTGCAAGAGATGTGAAAGGATGTGAATACCACCTACAAATGATCCATCAGGTGGATTGTTAAGGAAACACAGGTGTCTGGAGGAAAACATGGAATGAGCTCTTGTGAGTGAAAGGCAGAGACATTTCCAGTAGCCTTTGTTACCAAACATTTGAAATTCTGCAATACTCTTCAAATATCAAACTCCCATTTTATAGGGAGCCAGCATGGGCATCTTCACAGTACTTCTTCTAAAAATGCTGGAATGATCAGAAGAGTTATTAAGGACTGTTAATTGGTATTTCCAGGTAACAAGTAACTATAAATCTCTGAATTCTACAGAGGAAATTAAAGCAATTTCTCAGTTTCATAGTTTAATTCCTAATAGGACTCCCTATCAGACCTTTGATACAGAATTTATAATGCCCATCTAGTTCTCACTCCTATTTACAATGTCCACAGAACACTTGACAGGGATAGCAATGACTGCCAGTAGCTTGACATTGCTTCCAATATCCACAGAGAGTTTTACAGGGATTGTAATTGCTGAGCCTTCCACCAGCTCTGTAATATCTGCCAGGTATTTCATGGTGCTCAGAGTATCTGCTGGGTAGCCAGAACATTTAGCAATTTCATTTTCAGTAAGTTAATTTGAGCTTAGGCATAATAGAAGGCTGTCTGGCACCAAAATAATAATAGCTATTGAGAATGATTTATAAATAATATGTGTTGAAATATTCACAGAGCTGACCAAATTAAACATATCTTAAAGAAAATATTGAGTTTTTAAAAATTTAGAACTCCTTCATGTGAACATCATCTGTACTATGAGACATTTTTATTTATAGTCACTGCTCTTCCTTCTATATGCTAAAAGATGTCATGAGATATCACAGTCACAAGATGAGCAAGAAAAAGAAGAATGAGAGGGGAAAAAATAAAAATAGGAGAGAAATGTGCAAAGAGTTTTGCAGGAGAGTTAGGGAATGAACCAAAAACTCAAAGTGTGTGGGTTCTGAATAGCTACAGGGAGCAGTTTGCCATCAGCTTTTTAGATTTATTTTATATGTTGAGGTGAGAAAAAAAATCATCTTTTTAATTTCTCCTGGCAAATCTTTCTCATGCATCTACTTACTCATGATAGCCAAAGTAGTAAGTTGCCTTTTGGAAACAGTTAAAAACCTGCTCTAGGGATTTTTAGGAGCTAAGTAACTGCACAGTTTTAGAATTCCCAGGGCTCTGCTTGCATATTTCACTAACAGCTTTTAAGAGCTACTTAAATCTTCTTTAACAAAATTCTCCAGCTGTCAGAAATGTTTGGTTATAAAACAATTCTTCACAATGTTGTAAATAAGGCTGAAAAGCTAAAAGTTTGATGATAAAAGATGGTTTTGCCCTTGTCTTCTACCTTAATGATGAGAGACTGTGATGAATTCATAATGGTATGGACAGAGTATCTTTGTGAAAAATGGTTGTGAAATTGGTTTGTTTCTCTTTCTCTATGACTCCAAATACAAGTTACTCAGTTTCCAGGAGGAAAATTACATTTTCCTGAATATGAGTGCTATCAATTCCACCTGAGGTCTGATAGGAGTCTGTGATTTTCCCTGGCTCACATCATCAGCAGAGATGGATTCTCTAGGCCAAATTCTTCACTCAGGAAAGACCTGTATGAGTTTTTGTCTTAAGGGAATTATGAAATATTGCTCTTAAAGCTGGGTTTTGATTATTTATGCTGATGAATGAGATGTTAGAATTTAGTTTCTCAGTGTCTAAACTGTATTGATGTTCCTGAGCAGCATGAAGAAGTAAAAATTCAGTTGGTCTGCAAATTACAATTGACATATAACTGTGATGGAGTGCTTTTCTGTTATAAAATGTTGACTCATCAAAATAGATGTTTGGAAAAGTGCTGACTTTCTTTTTCCCCCCAATTAGGTTTTATTTAAATGTTAGAAAGTAGTTGACATAATATCAATAGTATTTCGATAAATGCTTTGGCTAAAATGCTGAAAATATTTACTAAATATTACAAAAAATATTGGAAAGGTCAAAGTATAAAAAAAAAAATATGGTTCCTTAAGACATTTATTTATTTATTTATTTATTTATTTATTTATTTATTTATTTATTTATTTATTTATTTATACATACCACGAAGAAAATGATCTCATTCTCCTGGGGCAGAATGCTGTTCCTCATACAGATCTCCCATGAATTTAAATCTTGGGTTTTGAATATATATATGCTTTACTGATATTTATAAATAAGTAATTGAGAAAATATTATTCCCTTCTGTTAATTAAAAAAGAAATTGCTTGAAAAGAAAATATAAAAGGATAATGAAAAATCTGAGTTTTTTTGCTTAGAGTTTATTACATTAATACATAATAAATTACATTTTTATTCTTTATCATTATGCATTTTTTCATGCTGTTAGTAAATAAGTTTTGTTCTTTTTCGGTGTCAGTAGCTTTTCAGTTTTCTGTGGTCTACTGTGCTAATCTTGGTCATGAGATGATTGAGTGGACATATAAAACAGACAGGTTCAAAGAACTAGAGTTAGTGTCTTGTTAGTTCTAAGGAACCTAAATGCAGAGAAGAGTCTGTTTTCAGGTGATTTTGCTCTCTGTACCAGATGATATGCTGTGCATACATTCACATAATTGCATCACAGCATTTTCAGGCAAGTTTGTTCTACTGCATGACCTTTCCTGTTGTTGTCCTTTCCTTTCCTTTCGTTGTTCTTTTCTTTCCTATGGTCATCCTTTTCTTTCCTGTGGTTCTCCTTTTCTTTCCTGTCATTGTCCTTTCCTTTCCTGTGGCTCTCCCTACCTTTCTGAGCTGTGCTGGGAGGTATTCTCCCAGAAAACCCCACCAAGCAATCTTAAACAGTCCTGGGTGCTCTCAGCCCACGTTAGCAGAGCTTGTTCTGGCTCTCTCTCCAGCCCCATATGTGATGCTGGCTAAAGGAAATCCCCAAAAGCCATGTTTGCCCTTTTTCTCTATGTTATTGTAAAGCTGTGCACAGGTCTTTTCCTTGGAAGAAACAAATTGATTGCTTCTCTCTTTATTATCCTTCTGCATTGAATGTTTCTGTCTCCCACTTCCTTATTATCTGTGTTGAATTGAATGGGAGAAAATCTCTCTGTGTTGAGCTGCTTCAACACAGGACTGTAGGACAGGAGTTACAAGAAGTTCTAAGGTACAGCATTATTTCTTCATCTATACTCTGCACATCTGTGAAAAACCCATGATGTTGCAATAATTATAACCAACAAATGGAGACAATTAGCAAAGCTAGTATTAATGCATGTTCTCCTTATACCATCCTCAGCAAAGAAACTTCAGTGGTATAGGAAATACTTATAAGCACAAATGTTAGACACATTCATTGAAGACAGGGGAAAATATGGTAGAAATAGAACTTGTGAAGCACAGAGTAGCAGCAAATTACAAGACAAATATCTCAGCTGAGTCATTTTCTTTCTTGTATTAACATGGGTGAGATAGCATCTGGTTTTAGGTACCATCTCATCTACCATAAATGCTTCCCAAACAGGAGCCTGTTTTTCAGAGGTGGAAGAAGCTTGGTTTGAATTCTCTTGCTGCTCTGTGTGCTTCACATTCATGAAAATCAACTTTAGGGTATTTCACAGAAGGGTTCTTACAGTAAATTATTTTGACAGTGTATATTATGCCAGAATGTGTGTTCTCTCCATGGGTGGTGCACCTGTTGGTTGTGATCCACAGAATTATAAGTATTTACATCAAACTTTTAGTGAGAAGTTCTTTGGATTGGTTCATAATTTACTAAAAGCTTTCATAACCTTCACTGGCAATGGAAGGAGTGAGCACTCAAAATAGAGCTGGAGCTTTGTCTGAGTAGGATCTGCATGGAGAGCCTTAGGGGGCTGTCTGCTGAGAAAATTAGTTAACACTGCAGGAGAATAAAAATCCATCCTACTGCAAATAGAGATGAGAAAAGAAGATAATAGCTACAAGTTGTGAGTGTCCAACAGTGTTTGAATTATTACTCAGTCTCTGAATTCTGCAAACTACCTTAGTTTAAAGTGTTAAGTCATGAGTGAAATTAGCAAGTTCTGACTCATAAAATATTATTGAAATGTGGGGTTTGGGGTATGATAGACTTCCTACTTAGGAAGGACACTTCAAAGGGAGGAATAAAAATCAAAGAGAGAAATCCTTTTCTGACTTCTGTATTCTGCAATAAAATTCTTTAAATGTTTCATAGAAAATGTGAATAATTTATTGGAAGGGAGGAGATAAAGTTGTTAGGGAATTGTTTGTACTTAACCAGCACCTTGTCTTTTATAGTTTGCCTCACTTCACTGAGAATCAGAGTATTTGTTTCCCCAAAGGAGCAGAGTCAGGCTAAAATTTAGGCACTTTTTGCTCTGTTGCTCCATGCTTGTTCACACTGAAACTTGTGCAAAGCAAAAAAAAATAGAAGAAAACACATTTATATTCTTTGTGCATTCATTCTGCTTGTGTTCTTAGAGATTTCTTGTCCATTTTAAGATTCAATTTCTTACAAAGGTAGGAAGTACTTTCATGGTTACCTATCTACTGTCACATTTTCTAATCTGCATTTCCCATGCTTAAATATCAGGAGAACATTAGGGTATATTTCTCTCAGGCCACATGCCACTCCCTAGTCTATTTTTATAAGTATTTTTTTTTTCTTTTTTTAGAATCTTACCTGAAATACTAAAAAATTTGAAACATTCAAGACATTTAAAATCAATTAGAGTAATACCATTGGGAAAAAATAGAACATTTTCTTTTCTGTACTTCCTCTATGAAGTGCTTTCACTTTTTTGCAGCAGCTTTCTTTTTCCTTGACATTTAAAACATAGTGTGGCTTTAAATGCTTTCTCAGCAATGATGGGATTGTGTTGTTTTAGATGTTGTATTTGTTGAAATGTCTTTGTAATTTTACCTGATGTAGTTGCACATTGTTTCCCCATCATTCCTAGCAGAGTAAATTAGTATCCACTGTCCAGTAGTAAGAACTTGGAAAGAAATACGTAATTTTAAAATGCTGAAAAAGGAAAAAAAAAACAAGATACTGGGGAATTTTGTCTTGGAATAACTTTTTCAATTTCAGCTGAAATCAACTCAATGCAATCAGCTTCAATCTGTGTCAGTTTTAAAGAATATTGTCAACTATCTTTTGTTAAGGATATTGGTTAAGAAGTGAGATTTGCCATTCCTTTTTTTATGTGGTGTCAAAAATTAAATATCTACATTGTCACTCAAGTCTTATAATTATAAATATATATATTTGCACATAGATTGTTCTTAAAATTTCCTTTTCTATGCAAAGTATATTCCAAAAAAAAACACTGGCTTAAAATTAACAAGGAGTATTTTTTCTTCATTTATTTTTCTCAGTGTACACAAAACATTTTTTTGTCTCATTTGTTACTTACTTAAACTTAGGGATGAGTCTGAGATTATTGTTTCAACTATTTCTTTCTTAATTTACAAGTCATTTTTACCCCGTTAACGGAGTGTAAATATTGATCTGTGGGGGGTTTTCTGTGTGCAGTGTCTGACTAAACTCAAAACCTCAAGCAGGAAGAATGATGGATGAATTATCCAGATTTAGATTTCAGCCCTGCAGTTTCTTGGCAGTCCACAGGTAGCTTGCTGCATTCATGCAGAGCATGTTGTCTTCCAGAATATGCAGGATCAAAACTTCAGTTCTAATTCTGCAGGGAGTGCCTAATCACATGAGTAGCTCTAATTATGTTAAAATGGGAATATTCACACTAATAACCTTTCACAGGATTAGGTTTTGCAAGACATGGATAGTGATACAATTAGCAGTATTTAAATTCCAGTTGTTTTACAATGTTAGCAATTCAGAATTTTCTTTAATAAGAAAATATGCATAATAACAGAATGTATATAAATCAGATAATATAACTGTTTATTTTGGCTCTTTCAAAGATAAATGGAATAAATTAATTTTCTGTCAGAGCTAAGTGGCCATTTGTAGATCAAAGTTGGTTTCCACTATCATTTGGTAGTATGAAATGAACAATGCTTTAACTTTTTGTCTCCAAATTCTAGATTTCTCATCTAATATGATCAGTCTCAAAGTGAGGGGAAAAGGACTATGTTGCCCTAAATTTTATACTAAACATCATTATCTAATATCCTTAGTGGCACTTTAGAACACTGCTGGAAGATAAGGGGCATAAAATTAGTAACTGTTAAATCTTATAAATGTGAAATAGCAGAAATATTAAAATGCTCATTTGCAGATGAAATTTTGCTACAACATTCTGGCATCTGTGCTCGCTCGTGAATATCCAGAAATTTTCATCCCTGAAATATTGCTGATTTAGATGATGGAAATGTACCCAACTGGTTTTTTTTTTCTCCACAGCTTACTCTTATATACTGCATTAGGGATTTTTAAGGTACAGGTGTATCTTATTTTCTACACTATCTTTGACTACTGTTCCAAAAATCATGCAAAATAGGTGAAGGAAAATTTAACCAAGTTGGAGTGAGAATAGCAGTGAAATGAGCCCTTTTTAATCTTCAAACTTCTGCCCTTGAACACTTAGCTGGCCATATTCAAAATCCAGTTGCTCATGAACAAAACCATGTTAAAGCAGACAGCCTTGGCTACAACCCATTGAGTATCTCTGAAGATATATTCTTTATTTATTATGGTAATGTGAACATTAAAACACTAGGGTTAAATTTTATACAGGTGATTCCTAGATAAAATTATATAAGCTTTTTAACAAACCTATGTTAATATTGTCAAATAACAATGCTTATTAGAGTTTGCTGTAATTAATCTTAATTTTTATCATAGGAAAATTCCCTATAGGGCTTCCATCCTAACAATCACTCTTTTAATTAAGTGGAGCATACCTTAGTGGCATTTCACATTTTTATAGCACATTTCAACATACATCACTTTCTTTAATTTTGTACAAAAATGGCTGTTGAGAGCATCTGACACTGTCAGGTGGGCTGAAAGGAGTTTGGAATGGAAAAATGCAATACTTAACAGAACTGCTGTTCATTCAGCATTTCTTTTGTGAACTTTTTTTTTTTTTTTAAGCATTCTGGCATGGATGAGAACTCGTGCAGCCTACTGGACTCTGGGCAACCAGGGGCAATCACTGACACTCTTGGGACTTTCCTGTCACCATCTTTCCATGTTCTGAGTGTGCAGTTATGGTTTGAAAATAAAAAAGGTTAATGTTTTGGAAAGATGAGTGCTACCACTACACTCCCCAGTTAGACAAAGCTAATCAGTATATTTGGTTATTCCTGTTGGACTCTTGGAGAGGGTCCAGAGGAAAGGCACTAAGATGACTGGAGACAGGGAACATCTTTCCTGTGAGGAAAGGCTGAGGGAGCTGTGGTTGCTCAGCTGCAGAGGTGAAGGCTTCAAGACCTCAGTGCATCCTTCCAGTACCTAGAGAGGGTTTATAGGAAAAATGGGGACAGACTTTTGGTACAGGCTGTAGCAATAGAATTAGGAGCAATGGTTTTAAACTAAAAGAGGATCTATCTACATTAAATAAAAACAAGAAGTTTTTTTACAATAAGGGTGGTGAAACACTGGCAGCAGGTGACCCAGAGATGTGGTGGATGCACCACTCCTGGAAGCTTCAAGGTCAGGTTGGATGGGACTCTGAGCAAACATCCCTGCTCATTCTGGGGCAGTTGGACAAGGTGACATTTAAAGGTCTGTTCCAACCCAAACCATTCTGTGATTTTGTAGAGCTGGGTGCTTTGCCTTTGCACTGCTCAGCCATTTTTATTAACTGCAAGCTGTCATGAGTATGCAGAGCCATGAGCCAGCCAGTTCACTTGCCACAAGGGTAATTTGAGTAATCAAAATTAGCTTTATAACAGTGGGTTTCTGACTGAAGAAATATGTGTTGATGAATCTTCCAGTACCATAGCTGTCAGTATGTCATGGTCATCAAGTTTCAGCATATAACAAGTAATCAAATGCTCCCCAGCTTCTGAAGTACAGTTCTGGGACAATTTGAAAATAAAAAATTGAAAATTTACAGCAGTTTTATTTGATAGGAAAGAAATCAGTGATGAGAAAACTATTTGTCTATTCTTTTAGATTTCTATGCCAGTGCAAGGCAATGCAATTTTTAAATTGTTTAACTGGAACAAAACCTTGAATTTCATATTGTGGAAATCTTTCAAGTAACTGTTACCATTTTACAAATTAAAATGTTATTATATTTGACATTTATATTAAATAAATGAAACCTTTTATTAAATAAGTGAAACCTGTTACCTCTGTTTTTCACTGCCTCTACTTTCTTATCAAATAAATCACTGCTATCATCAGTAAATAAGAAAGGGCTTTTCCAGTGCTCCCTTACCACACATCAGTCCCTGGTGCAAAAAGGATAATTTAGTTTTACAGGGATTTAAGAATCTGGAGGAAACTCCTGTAGACAAGGGCAGGTTAAATAACTTTGTCATGAATGTCATCCATCTGCTGAGCACTGGATGAAACCTGTATTACTAGATTTGCCAAAAGTGGCTAGATTTGAATTGTACATTCCCCAGCTCAGCCTTTCTTAGTTTCTGTGTAGTGTAAATTATTTTAAGTAAATAAATCAGATGACTTATAGAATCCAAGTGAGTCTTGAAGACTCATCCAAAGCTCTGATTGTAGCTCATCTTGGCATATTTGCACTGAATTTAGCTTCTGTTTTGTGTCTGTGGAACACCTCTATGAGGTTAGCTAACCCAGGTAACTGAAGCACCAGGAGCAATGGTCTGTGACAGCCTGGGCTCACTGTCCTTCTAATTTATGGTAAGTCCTGTTTACTGCTGATCTCTTTGATGGCTTTGAAGAAGTTTGCAGGAGTGAAAACACAGTAAAGAACTTGTAGCTTTAGGTGAAACAGCCTGCATGTCAGAATTCTTGCTCTTTGGTGAGTGGCTACCATTTCAGTGTAGCACTTAGCATTACAAAAGAAACATAACCCCATAATTTAATTATAAGGTCCTGGGAAGAAAAAAAGAAAAAACCCAACAAGAAACTCACCAAAGCAAAATCACTGCTTGATATTCCTGTTTGAAAAACATCTATGAGAGTGAAAGGGGCTGATAAAATGGTGTGGAATATCTCTTGCCCTGCCAGCATTACGAATCTGGTGGAATTAAGGAGCTATTACATGTAGAACAGCTCAGGTTTTTCTGCTGTGAGTGGTAAATGAATGTGATACAAAGCTGTCTTGTCCCAAGCCCAAGAGACTTACCTTATTCTGCTGTGTTTAATACATGTTGGCATCTGTATTTTCTTGATACTATGTTGAAATTGGAGCCAGGCACAGCTTTTATTAAAGCTGAAGCTTGGCCTCAGTTCTGTATTCATTCTTGACTTCCTTGGCACGTGGTGTGGTCTGTGACCTTCTGCACCAAACATTTCCTTGCTGCCAGCAAATTTTGCAACACAGAAACTGGAGTTGATGTGCTGGCACCTCCCTTTTTGGGAGAGCTGCCTTTTTGGGAGCCAGCAGAGCTGGCTGTTGGAGCAATTCAGATCATGCTCTTTCCTCCAGTTCCATTTGGTAAATATCATCAGATATAATTTGCACTGTCAGCAATTCAGATTTTTAACGAATGTTTTTCAATTTGTTTTTCCTCATTTTCATCTGTCCTTTTTCTTGGATTGGTTCCTTTGCTTTGTCCTCACTTCCAGCTTTCCCCCACTGTGCTTTCCATGCATATTTCTTTCCCACTGAGACTGTATACAAATATTAGAGCTCTAACTCACACTTTTGTCAGCAGGATGTGCCGCTCTCTGTAGGCACACTCGGTTCAAATAAAAAGCCCATTGGCAATACAATAAATCAAGTGATTAACAAGAAGCAAAATGCCAACCTCTGGCTTTTTTTCTGTCCCAGAAGCCTGTGGTGCACTGTAGCAAACTGAATTTCCTACCAATAAACTGAAGTCAAAGGTGTATCCTGAGATGTGAGCGCTGAGGAGTGGGCAGCCTGGAGGAACCTGTGGATTTTCCTCTTCTGGTTGTGTGAAAACTGTTGATAGCAAACAAAGCCAGTTAAGGAGGAGCAGAAAAGGTGTAGCAGAAAACTGTTCCTGGTAGTCTGAGCAGCAGAAGGTGCTGCTGTGGGGCAGGTTGATGCCCTCAGGAGCTGCTGAGCTGCCCAGGTTAAAGCTGAGCAGCAGGAAATGCAGTGAAGGGGCTGGAGCCAGGAGAGTTTAGAGTTTCTCCAGTACCTGGTGCTGCTCTTGCTGGTTAATGACTGGCCAGCTTTCTGTGTGTTGCATGGGCCAGGCTTTGTGCTTCCAGGTTTGCTTTTGGTCATTTCCCCAGAAATGGCAGCACACACTCATTATAAGTGAGTATTATCTAAAGATAATAATATGGTGCTTAAAATTGTAACTAAAATATGGACAAAAATGCACTTTGTGTTACCTTTTTTACAGTAATTTTTGTTCCAGTATTTCCTTCGTACTCTTCTCCTTTCCAACTTTTAAAACAAAACAGAAGGCCAAAGTTAGATGGGAAATAGAAATACTTTTAAAATCTCAAGAACTGAATTGTAAGGAAAAGCCAGGAAATAGGTGATGTGTGTGAGACAAATTCTTTAGTAAATATATCAAGGGCAGATGCATTGGAACATTTCCATAGAGCTTCAGTGCACCTTGCTAGTTTTCTATTTTTGCTAATTGTTTTAAAAATAATTTCTATTTTCTTTTTCAAGATCTTGGGACACTGCATGCATTAAAATATGCAGGCAGTATACTCTGTTTGAAAAGGACTCAAGTGTTAATCTTAATTCAGTGGTTTTTGTGTAACCTGATTCCTTCTCTATATGCCCTCAGCATTCTAGTCTAGGTCTAATCTGAAATACAAGACTAGATGGCATAGAGAGTCTGGCCTTCAGTCAACAAAACCCTTTTCTGCTGAGAAGTGAAAGATAAGGAAAAAGATGTAATTACTGTAATGATGGGTTAGACCTTTAGATTCATGCTGCAATCAGTGGTTCCCGTGGTGCTCTGCTGCAATCATGGTTTAGTGCTGACTGGAGAGACAAGACAGGTAAGGACTGTAAAACACTCCATCAGCTCTTGATCTGGATGCCTGGAGAGGAATCACACCCCTCATTTGCAGATAGGGGTGCTGGCTCCAAGCTCCATGTGGATTGTCTTGGAACAAGCACCTTGGAATATTTTTCAAGTGTGTAAAAGGTAAATAAAATCCCTGTAAATTGCTCCCTCCCTTCTGAACAAATTATAGTAAACATTTTAATTTTGTGAGGTTGTTGTGTATGCACACACATAAATAATAGCATCAGATATTATATATATTTAGTAATCCAAATTTAATCTTTATTACCCACATAATCAAAGAAAAATAATCCAATTTTATTGGGATATGCTTGCCAGGGCTGTTTTATTTAAAGTGCTGTCAAATAATGCCAAAGTCATTCCAAATACTTTCAGAATTTCTGACTTCTTTATTCTCAAAGTCAAATGAAAATGTGTGTACAGAATTAATAAATACTTTTATTCTGAACTTGAATGATTGTTGGATTATGGATTTAAATTAAGTACTTCCAGATGTGACTCTACAACAGTTTTACAGCCATTTTGGATAAAGGGTATTGGTCCTAATTCTGAAACTCTTGTTGGTGCAATTAATCCTCATAACTGTGAGCTGTGTCACAGAAATCAACTGGATCTTCTGCATGAGTAATGGTTGCAGAACCAGCCTCAGGCATTTAAATCATTACTATCCCAGGAAAACAAATGAATATTAGCTCTGGTATTAATATTTTTATGTGGATATCACAGAGATTAAAAGCAGATGTTTTGCAGAAGTATTTATGTTTACTTTCCATAGTCTGCAAATGTCATAATCCATAGAAATTTTTTTTTTTTTTAATTTAAAAATGAGTTTTCAGCATTATTTGTCAATTTGGCCAACCCTAATAAGTACATTTTCAAAGTTGGTCAGGAGGATATCCTGGCCTAATGAGATGTTTAATTCGTTTTGCATCTTTGTTGGCACTTAAAGAGATTTGTGAAGAAAAAAAAATTAGTACACTGCTGATAGGACTGATCATTTTTTGACATGCTGAAGTAAGAAAAGTTTTTGCTCACTTCTGACTGTTAATTGATAAAACCTGCAGAGAACACCTCATTCCCACTGCATTTCTGGATTTGGTGATCCCCAAGGCTGAAGAGCAGAAGGGAGAGCCTTGGACACTGACACAGAGATTGAATTCAGAGTGATAGTGTTGTACTTCATCCATATGCTCAGCCAGTTATTTAACTTGACTTAAAGATATTGATGCTCTAGTTCACACTCTTCCTGCTTCACAGCCTCATGACACAATGTGTCACTCACTGCATTTGACCAGATACAGCATCCTCAGTTAAAAACTACTGTATTCATGAGAAATGTTTTGGTTTTGTGAATAGTATCTAATGCTGTTGTACTTGTCAGAGTTTGCTTTATTTTTCTACATTTTGATAGTCATTTCATTAATTTATGGCTAAATTTGCATTCCATATATTTTCTTATATTCAGTAATTGACTTCATAATGCAACACAAAAATCACAACTTTTTTGAGAGATTCTTTCCATCTGCCAGTTAAAAACATCTAATATACATGACTGAGACCAAGGCATTAATCTGGTTTACCTTCTCTTAATTTGAAGCCAAAGGTCATATAAAAATACTACTTATGCTTCAAGGAATTTTTAGTAGCACGTCACTGTCTCCATAAAACAGGTGCAATCAGAAGGCAAATTACAGGATGGGTGCACAGGTAAGGAGGACTTTCTGAAGGCTGCACTTTATGGTCAAACAGATTTAAAACATTTCAGTAGAGGGCAGCTAGTCCTTAATCCTCTGTGCTTCTCCCAACAGCAGTGGCACAGGTTCCCCTGTACAATCCTGTGTGCTGTGCTGGCCAGTCTTCTTTGTATAAAAGCAGAAGTGATCCCTCTCACTGTTTACTCAAAGCAGGTGAAGAATGTACTGTTTAACACTTAAATACCCAAATAGTAACAAGGGCCCAAAGCTGGGTTTGTAATGCAACTCCTCACAATTCAAGAGTTCTGAAGGCAGCACCTGAATGACATGAAGAAGTGTGTTAGGGTGGAATGCTGAAAGACAAAAAGCAATATTGGTTATCCACAAATTTTAGCAGTTTTAGAACCAGTGATTATGGCTTGCAGCCTGGATGGGCATGGCTAAGTTGTCTGTGTTTGTTATGGGCAGTGGAGGATTTTGAGGAGCAAGTTTAAGGAAGATAAAACGGCGAGCAGTGAAATGGAAAAAAAAAAAAAAAAAGGCTCTTGTCAGAAAAATAGATGTTTGAGATAGTTACTAGTGGTGCAAATGGTGGAAGGGTGACCTTTCAGCTGACAACTCTGTAGGATGGATTGATATTAATGATGAGAGGCCTTTAAATGAAAACAGAATAAGAAGGGATAAAATCTAGCTTTAAAATTCTTTCCTCATCAAGGTAGGATGATAACCAAGGTGCAAGACTGTATTGCTTTTGTCTAAGGTGAGATTGCAGAGTGAGTTTAAAAAGTGACCCAGGCTCAATGAGTTATTTTTGTGTTGAATGAAGCCTGAGGGGAAAAGGCTGTATTGTAGGAACTGTTGTGCAGGATGTTCATGGTAATCTGTTTGTCAGTCATGTTTGTGAGTCTTTAGTATTTTCATTACAACTAGAATTTTGTGCAATCATAACAAAGTATCAGTGGTAGTAATTTTCTTCTGCTTAAGAAGAGCTATATCAGAAAAAGAAATTAAGATTCTCCTTTATTCCTTGTTATCCCAAAGAAGATTATCATCTTTGTTAGATGCAAAACTTCTGTTTTTCCTGTAATTCTCCTTTTCAATATTCTGTTATGAATTTAAAGAAATAGCATTAATCTCATAATACAGAGAAAGTATTTTATAGAAGTTGTCTAAAGGTAGTTTTGAGATAAAAAGAGAAGAAAATACATACTGTCTACAGATACAGTCTCTAGGGAGACTTTAGGAAAATAACCTTCAGGCACTCTCAAATCTATGAAGTAGCAGACTTTCATCAGGGCCAAAAATGTACTTACCTTTCAAATTTGCAATTTTATTTATTTTTTTTTTAATTTAGGCATTTGGGTTTGTGATTATGAGAGCTGTTTTTTGTAAGAGTCTGCTTAGAATATGCAGTATTCTCATTATTGGGGTGTTTCTGGGTGAGAGCTTTGAGAGATAAAGTTCATTTAAAAATTTGGTAAAAAGTATTCATCTTTAAATAGATAAAAAGAACTATTTAGATAAATATTTAATGTTCAGTAATTATCTGGAGAGTAGAGATGACTTGTGGAATAGGCAGAAGGAACAGGAAATGAAAAGTCATGGGGACAGTTGAACTTAAGAGGAAGGTTTAATTATTATTAGTCTTGTTATTATCCAAATCCCAGGCATATGAAGTAGTTTAGGCTTTCTAGACAGTAAGTTTTGTTCTGGAGCACAGTGTGCATTTCCTCTACTGACAGTGAAGTGGTCTTCTGAATGTTAACTGAACCAATATTAATGGCTGTTCTTTTTTCTCTAATTGGAAAACTCACTCTTTTATTCTGTACACTTGTATAGTAAAGCAACCTGCCTTGAGAAGGAGATTGGGTTGGAGCATCTCAAAAGATCCCTTCCAACCTCAACCATTCTGCGACCTGCTTCACAAAACTCATTTTCTGTAGATATTCTAGTAATCCTGTATTTATCTGGGCTCACACCAGTGGAAAAAAAATGTGATCTCTGGTTTGGATGCTAGTAAGAGTCAGGGGAAAAGAGCAGTGTGAATTTTCCTGAGCTACTTAAAGGAAAGCAGAAGGGAAAGAATTAATAATAAAGATTAGCACCTGGTTTTGTGAACAGAAGAGTGTGTGAGAGGTGTGATGTTTTGGTAAATCATGTTTACAAGAGGTGTGGCCTTCCTTGGACCAATGAGTTTTAATTCTGTCCTTGGTTCTGTGAACCAGTCCATAAAAGTGTGTGTAATTCTGCAATAAAGTGTTTCTTCTGCTTTAAGGAGGAAGTCTGTGTTACTGTGTTCTTTTGCTGCTTCCTGGCTCTAGAACTCTAGACTGCAGTGGGTACTTAGTGGTCATATCTCTTATGTTATCATAAGAAGAATCATCACATGAAGATCTAAAGCTAGAATTGTATACAATTAGTTCACTTTACAACACTCATAAGAGAGGAATTAACGGTGACTTCGTTTTCCTCTTTTTGTTTTGTTTTCCCTGCAGCTGGGCCTCTGGAACTTCCTCTCTTCGAGCTGATCCCATCCCAGAGACAGGTGGTTTTCCATGGGGACCGCCTGCCCTTCCAGTGCACTGCCACCTACGTGGACAGCAGCACCCAGGTGCAGTGGTACCACGGGGGGCGGCCGGTGCAGACGGACGAGGAGCGCGGCGTCTTCGTGGAGGAGAGCATCGTGCACGACTGCTGCCTCATCACACGGTAACAGCCCTGCCATTGCTGCCAAGGGCAGCAGCTCCCACACTTGCACTGAGCCTCACTGAAATAGCTCACCAGGAGCTGCTTAATGGAGCAGCTCAGCTGTGTGCGTGAATCTGAGCACAGATAAGGAATTTTCGCGGCTGTGGTTGGCTGTGGTTCCAAGTTGTGCTTTTTGTGTCTGAGTATCAAGGTTTGATCAGGTGTGGGTTTGAAATGGGTAAAAACAGTTTCTTACATAGTAAACCATGAGATGAAACATGAAAAAACAAGAAAACAAGAAAAGCTTCAGCAGCATATGAGAGTGACTTACAGCCAAACTGCTTCTTCATGACACCATCTGGAATTCTGAGTGATGGACTTATGAAGAGCTATTGATTGAAAAAGCTTGGATTAGTTTTTGTAGGTTCCAATATACTGCATCCTATATTCTTTAGTTAAGTAATCTCATTCTTTTTTCTTACTAAATATTTCTCAATTTTCTGTGACTTTTACCATCTCTGTGCCTATTGCTTGAGATCTATAGAGATCTCCAGAGATCTACAAATGCATTTGCTGATGTGAAAAGTGCAAGAGGAATGAAGCAGAGTAGGCTTATATAAAAGAAGCAAAAACTAATATTTGGCAGTGACAATAATGTTCCAGTTTTGCTTCAGTTTTCCTGTTAAACATTATTTAATAAATTATAAATTTCAGTGTTTATTTTTGGGTTTCATCACAGAGTATTGGCTTGTCACTAAAAGCTGCTAAGTTGTTGCATACATCCTTTTGTCCTCTGCCAGTTTCCATCATTGATCAAAAAGAGAGTCTGATTCTGTGTGCATGTTCTGCCTTTCTCTTTGTATAAGATGGAGTGAAAATAGCTATGCTAATTAGCTCTGGATAATCATTAACATCTTTTCACTCAAACAGTTTCTATTAATATAATTGACCTGAAATGCTTCTTGAACTATCAAATAGAAGTTATGAAGAGAGTCAAATTAAATCCTGTCCACTGGGGACTTTTGGCTTTATTAATTTCATCTACCCACTGATTTTTTGACCCCTTTTGAGTCCTGTAGATCAAGAGGAGTAGATCTGACCTATTCTCACAGCTACTGGCTTTCTTCTAATATCAATGAAAAGGACTATTAGACCAATTAGTACAGTAATGCCAAGTGCATGAGCTATTAGATAACTGCCGAGTCACTTAAATTAAAGTATGTTCTTCCTATTTCCATTATATCAAAATTAAAAGACATGCTGTTAATCACCTCATTATGTTTTTCAACTGAATTATATTTTGCACTGTATAAGCAATTTGTAAAGCCTAGTAATGAGCTAAAATAAATAGTTTAAAATTGTTTTTAAAATAGCTATCCCTTTTAAAAATCTGTAAGTAGCTTGACTGATTTTCACCTTACATTACTTCTTTTTTGCCAGATTGTAAAACAAAAACCATTGTCTATCATAGCATATTTTAATAAGGGTGGTTGATCTGCTGCCTACCTCGTTTACTGTGCCATTTAATAGGTGACCTTGGTGCTGATGGTGCAGTATGCACTGGAATGTGCAGTATGTACATCTACTGAGAAAAAATGTTCTTTAAATACATCATCACATTTGCTATTATAGACTGGAAAAATACTCTTGACTTTCCCAAGTTATGTGATGCAAACTGTTAAAATAAGACAAAATATTTTTGAATAAAACTCCTAGTCCTCAAACAGCTGTTTAAAAGCATGCAACATTTTAATTCCTCATTTATTTGCACTATACATGGCACTTCATAAGAAAGAAGGGCATCAACACTGCATTTGCCATAGAGCATAGTCCTTATCCAGCCAAAAATTCTAATACTTGAGCAGCTGTGCTCTGCCTTGATCTAGCTGATGATCAGAATTAACTTATTAAAGACATACTTTTGAACCTACTTTTAAAAACTGTACCATTTTGAGGTCACTTTTTTTTAAAACATAACCACATGTATTGTTGAAAATAAAAAAAGCTTAGCCATGTTGTGACTGTTAAGATTATCTTCAGGATTTCTTATTTTTAATCCCATCTTTATGACCTTGTATCCTAATTTATATAATTATTATAATAACAAATTAAAATAATATTATACATAATGATATTAAAACATTGTAACAGCATACATGCTGTTACAATAGCATGTATTAATATGCTTGTTGCTTGCTATTGCACTCTAATTTGTGATAGTTCTTAGGGCTAAATCATGGTTGTACAAGGCACTGAAACATCAGAAAGACTGTGCCTCCCTGAGGCTATCAAATGTTAAATATATGATTTGGACTAAAAATAAAGGTAACTTGAAATCAATTCTTACAGTATCATATTTTGCCTTTGCATACCTAGTCTTTACAGCAAATGTCCACTGTCTGTGGCTTTCTGTAATTGCACTAAAGGACAGACTTTGGCCTGTGCTACTTAGCAATTTAAAGATTTCTATAGCTGGTTTTGAACAAAGAGGTGTAGTCATGTTCCAAAAGCTGCTTATTCAAACATTTTTAGGTGGTTATTTTATTGGGTAGTTCCAGATATTTCTGGACATGGATTTACAACACAAATACCATGCTAAACCCTTCTGTTTTATTAACTGGCACAGTAGAAGGATAAAATATCCAAATGTGTATTTTTTGTCTCCTATGATAAAGCAGAATAAACTAAAATAAATATTTTTGTTACAATAATTAAACTAAAGTTTTGAACTATATTCCGGTCTGTGACATTTTTCTTGGCAAGGAGTATTCCCTTACAGGAGATCTTGGAAAGGTGTTTTCAATTCTGCTGCTAGCTTGCATTTTTCATTTCTTGCCAATGATAATAATATTTGATTTTGCTGGTGTTTAATTTTCTGTCATTATGCCTGTGTATAAGTGTCATAGTCAGATATGAAAATATACATATGATGTGGGACTAATTTCCTATCATTTGTGAATGGATCTAGCTGAATTTGTTAATGGTGCTTCCATGAAGAAAGCCTAATTCCTTTAGCCTGGAATATTATATCAGTTTAATAATAAACAGCAATTCCAAATCAATACATTCTGATTCTCTGATATCCCTGAAGCCACATGGAAGGAAGGTCATGCAGGATTCTCTGCAGCATCTTTCCTGCTTCCCTGCTGTTCCCTTTCAGAGTTTGGAGAAGCTAGCAGGACAGTTATTGAAATATTAAACTAGAAAAGGAAATTATTTCAGTTCTGTGAACCAAGAAACTGCAGTGGCAGAGATACTTTAATTTCCAGGAAGTTTATTATTTACCACAAAGAATATAATGACAATTTGCAGTCTTTTTAGTTCTATTCTGTAAGCACTTGTGTAGGGTGTTTAACAGTGCTTATGCCCCATCAGCTGTAATAGCTGCTCTGGGACCATTACAGTTCACAAGTGATCCTTCTGAAAACATTAAACTGTGGAGAAAGTTAAGAACCCATAAAAAGGAGAGCTCCAGCTGGAGAAACCAGGATGCTCCCAACCAAACCTAGGCTAACAGGTGCTAGGATCAAAAGTTGTTTTAGATGTACATTTTGTTGTGCAAATAGATTTGCCACTGGAAATACAGACTCTCAGGACTGAATTTTGATCCCCTGAAAATTGTGTTTTTCTATTATAGTCTGTCCTAAATATCTCAGTCTTCTAAAAATGGTTGGCATAAGCCACTTTATTTTGTGGGGGTTTTTAATAAAAAAAAAAAAAAATTAAGCTAAGAATCTAGATTTTTAAAATCCTCTAAGTGCTTCTTTCCATTGTGACAGTAGCCACTGCCAAGTAAATAATGAAATAAATAGTAATATTTGAGATGAGAGGTCTGTGATTATGTGAAAATCTCAAAAATGTGCAGAAGAAAGGAAGCATTTCAAATCATGGTCAGCTTGCAATAGTGAAGATACAAAAAACATTTCAAGCAAATTAAATGTTGTGGGTTACAGCTTTTGATTGTAATTTACATTATCCAAGCTGGAGATTGAGTCCAATTAATACTTTTTTACTGTTTGAAATATCACTGCAGATATTAGTAAAGAATTAGGAGTTTGATCGAGACAGTTTCACTGGAAGAATAAAGATTGTTTAAGATATTATTAGAGAAAAAAAGTTGATTCCAGGAGTAGACAGGTGGTATCAAGGCAAGTTTGAGATCCAGGCAGACACATCCTGTAATAAAGAACAAAATGATTCCAGAACTTCTGTGTGAAGGGCAGAAATTCAAGGCATGAAATGATCCAGATGAGCCCTAAACTTTGTTAGCAGTTTGGGCAGGAATACATCTGGAAAAGACATGAATTAAGCAGTAGAGGTTTGAACTGGGCCTAGGTAAAAAAAAACAATCTGAAAATCCCTGATAAGAATGTTGATAAGTTGGGTACTTGACTGGAAGTTGAGATATGTACCAAATCATGGCAGAATATTGGAGATTGCCCAAGATTAACAAGATTAGAACAGATCCATGTCAGTTGATTCAGAAATGCAGATATTTTATAATCTCTTTGTCTTCTGCTGCTGTGAGTATTTTGGAAATGAGCAGCCTTGGGTCATACTGAGAAATCCAGGGAGATAAGCAGAAATTGTTCAGTGCTGATATTTTTTGTTTGCTTGATTGACCCTGTTTGACCTTTAGCTGTCAAGGAGTTAGGAAACAAATGAAGCAAAATAACAGTTTGAATTGTAAATCAATATTTCTCTATTATTTTGAGGTCACTCAAAACCCAATAGGCAATGGTCTACAGCTCATTTCAGGCACTGGAAAAGGGCTACTGACAGATGCTGCTTCACCAGCAGTGTTTTCACATATCAGATAGGAAGATAATATTTTAAATTATTGCAGCATAAGGGTTTCATTATGTGAGATTGAGAGTACCTTCATGTGAATTAATTTGGAAGATTAATTAAAATTAGGTCTTACCTCTAAAAATATTTCAATTACCTGAATAAAAGTCAACGACAGTTTTACTACTAATCAGTGTGGGGAATATTTTAAAATATAACTCGTGGAGAGACTAATACAATGAAAAGGAAAAGCAGCAACCACCATACCCTCTGTCATTAAAGTAATGAGTAAGAGTAAAGAGTTGTGCTATGTCATAAAACCTGTAGGTTTAATTTGGGTAAGTGCTTATTGAAACGGGATTGAAAAATACCAAATAGGTATTTTCACCCAAAAAAAAAAAAAAAAAAAAAAAAAAAAAAAAAAAAAATATATATATATATATATATATATATATAGGTATTTTGGCTGATAGAATTAAAATACTCTAGAAAAATAGTAAGTCAGAACTATAAAATCATTTTGATGGAGTCCTTGAAGGCTGCTACAAAGATACACTTTCTTTGGTGTTGAGAGCAGATTAAGATGCCTTGCACTGAGTTTTGACCTTTCACTTCCATCTCTGCTCATATCCAGCAGCTATGTGTGGGTCCATCCAGCCACAACTCTGAAATGTTCAGCAGCAAGAACAGAAATTGATGCTTTATCCCCCACGAGGGACAATCAGACAGTTTTGCTTTGACTTTTTAAGGCCAGAATGATTTTAATGTGGCCCTTCAAACAGGCACAGCTGGGGACATGCTGCACTGGGGCAGCACTTTGGAGTCAACATCTCAGGGCTGGATTTTGCTAAAGCACTTTTCCTGTCAGCATCAATGTTAGGCATAATTGTACATTTTCTCTGTGTCCAGGCAGTAGTTTGTAAATCTGTGAACCAAATGTGAGCACATCAGAGCATTTATGACATACATCCAGAATCTGATGCCACATAAACCATCCTAAATACTGGTGAGGCAAACCATTTCTTCAAAGAAATACTTGTTAGAAATATTAAAACAAAAACTGAATTACTTTTTAATTTTCATATATTTCAATCTTTTCAACATTGAGAATGTACTGTAGGGCATATTCCCATTAACATGCTGGAAGTCCATGAAAATGGGACCTCTCCCCTCTTTTTTCTCCCTGCAGGATAAAATATCCCCTATATTTAATTGTTGATGGTATTTATTTATATATTTATTGTTTATGGTTCCTGGCCATTACAATAGAAAGTTTACACTGTAGGAGATACACCAAATATTGAGAAAGAATAGAGATTGTTCCTAAAATTCTTAGGTAGGAAACTGCTATGTCTTACCTTCTTTTTAGATCTTTCCAAATTTCTTGCAAGTGGGCAAGTAAAACAGGTCAGTATTCTAACCCTAATATATCAACAAGCCCATATAGTATTCATTAGATAATTAATTTCTGCATTTGTATCGTGTCAAAGTAATACACATTTGACAAATAATTTGAAATTGTAAAATTAACTTAGTGGGGTTTTTGGTTTGTTTCCTTCTGTGTGTTTGGGGGTTTTGTGATGATCATTTGGGGGTTTCATGCTGGTCCCAGTGGCATGTAATCAAATAATCAAGAGTTGTCATAAGCAGATTAACACTTCTGAGTCATCTGGGAAATATTTTACATTACAAGCTTTTTGTGCAATTTTGGCTATTGGTCTGATTGGTATTATTTTTGTCTAAAAATCTCTGGTAGTGTACAGCTCACAGGAGTTATGCTGATGAAATAAAGCTTCCTCTGAACATAATAACATCCAGACTGCTTAAGGGGAGATGAAAGGCATCAGCAGGTGTAGCTCCATTTCCCCAGAAGGCTGCAGTTGTATCAGTCCATCAGCGTGCTGGTAGAACAAAATTAATAATAATAAACCCATCTGAGCATCCCTAAACCTTTCACCCACTGACAGAGCAGCTCAGTGACAGACAGCTGATTCATGAAGTCCTGTAAATAAGCCCTGGCCCAGGTGTGCTCTCTTCAGAAAGCTTCATGGCACTGTGCTGCCACAGACCTGCCAGGAGCCTGAAGGTTTATCCAGCAGGAGAAACTTCTGGGTCTCTAGAGCTGGTGATCCTTTTCTCTCCCCACTTACATTCTCAGCTGGCTAGACTGGCATGCATTGACTCCAGGGCTGTGGGAGTTTGAAGATAAATACAAAAACCTTTCTGCAAAAACCCTTCAGTGCAGAGCAGCAGCTGATTGTCTCTACCTGACAAACTCAACGAGTGAGAATGAGTTCATACAACAAAAAAAACACATTGTGATATGATGGGGAGATGTTTAGTCTGATGTAGTTTCTAAAGATGGTTTGGTAATTTTAATATTATTAGAAGTATTTTTCTCAATTTTGCAAAAGAAATTAATGGCATATATGTAGGTCACAGGTACCTATAGAAAACACATCCCACTGTTGACTGTTGGGCAGCAAATGGATATTAGACTGTGGCAGTATTTTTGAACATTTGCATTTCAATTCAAGTAGTTTGAGCAATACAAAGGAAATAAAGTGAGATCATTTTACTAATTGACATACATCTCTTTTCTCCTATTTTGGCAGAAGGTTTTTGGTTGGTTTTTTGCAGTTTTTTCCCTCTGTTTTATTCCCTGTCAATACATTGTTATTAAATCTAGGTCCTTTCCAACTCTTGTGGCTCTAGCATGTGAACAAATTATTTGATAGATAAATTATAGAAAAAAGTATGTTATAGCACATTACATTTCTTGGGTGCCTGCAGATGGTATTAAATGGTAAGTTAAGTTTTTTAAATGCAATCAAAAGAAAAACAATCATGTGTATTGCATTACCTCTGTGTTGAGAAATTGATTACACCTGAAAATACTTGCTAGACATCTCACATAAAATGAATACCAACTTTCATCTTCCTTTTTTCTTGCTGTTGCCTGCACACAAGTTTACTTCAAAGGCCATCAGCCTTCTAAAGCTGTTTCTTTCAAGGGTAAATAACTAATTTTGTCAGAGAGATCAGACTGGCAATTTGAGTTCAGACAAGTGCCTTGATTTACAGATTCTCTCTTCATTTTCCATGTTTTAACCTTATGTCCCCTGTGAAAGGCTGTATTCCAAGCAGCAATGTACTCTGGAGGCTAACACTCATTTTTTAAATTGCATGTTAGTATTAATAATTTAAGGTGGTATGGGTTGGAGGCATGCTATGCAGACCTTTTCCCTGAACTGTGGGAACACGTTAGCTATTTATCTGTCTGAAGAAGAGTATGAGAAAACCTAAATGTCTCATGTGCTTAAGCAATTAATTTTTATTTTCCTGCAGGAAGACCACTTGGTTCTTCCTAAATCTAACAGAAACTCAAGTCAGACTTCAAAGTCCTTATTTTGGAAAGCCAATCAAAATATGGTGTTAAAGTTGCTTCTTTATTTGTTACTTGTTTCCTGGCATGCAAATGACTGCTGGGGCGTGCAGTAAATGTCTCTATAGTACTTCTTCAGGACATGGTTGAGTAACTTTGCATAATGAGACCTACTTCTGATTGTCTAATTAGTTATGCTAGCTGTAGCAATGCAAAATCATGCCTCAAATAGAACCCTATTGTCATAGGTTACTTGATTACATGACTGTGGCTTCCGCTTGTATTTTGGTTCCTCTCTTTATAATGACAAATGCCACGGGCTTCTGTTGAATATTATAACAACTTTTTCATGCAATTGCATCAGCTGTACATTTTAATTAATTTTTCAATATGTCAGTCATCATATTTTTAAAAGGAATTCTGCCATGCATGAAATTTCCCAGCACAAAAAAGAACCTTGTATATTCTCTTTCTTCCTTTCCATGCTTTTACTGAGAAGGTCACTCTAATTTCAAAGGGAAACTTGAGAAAAGCCTGCTCGTCATCCTTTTCTCATCAGGCAGCAATCTTCATATTCAGTTAGCCTTGATACCATCTCATGAGTGTCTGACTTCATTTTATCATCATAGAATGTCACAGAATTGATAAGGTTTGAAGAAATCTCTAAGATCATCAAGTCCAAGTGTTCACCACTGATCTGTATCCCCAGCTGCTGCATCCACTTGGTATTTTGGGCACTTCCTGGAGGTGATTCCACAATTCTCCTGGGCAGCCTGTTCCAATGCTGGACCACCCTTTCCCTAATATCTAATCTAAACCTTCCCTCTGCTGCAACTTGAGGCCATTTCTCCTCATCCTGGAAGTCAGAATTTCCATGGAAGGTGGCAGCTGTCACACTGCTGAGGAGTGGGATGTGATTGCTAATGCAGAGGGCGTAGGAATGCTGGTTGACTCATACTCCATCCTGAGGAAAGCTGCAATTAGGGGCAAGGTTGTTGCATTTGAAGCCTGATGTTTATTAGATCCTGTGAGATAGGATGGTCAGGAAAAGAATACAGCCAAAGGAGCCATCCTCTCTTAATTCTGTGTTGTTGTCAAGCTCCTGAATCAGAGTCCTGCCATGTTCTCAGGTTATGGGAGATTTCTCACCTTTAACCAGGACTGGTTGCCATTGCCAAGAGAGATCAAGAATGCTACGAGTGGGAATCTCTGGGTGTGCTTATGTAACCATGCCAAGGCTTAAAATATGTACCTGACCTACTAGAAAACTTTGTGAAATAGTTCTAAAATTCCATACCCAGGAAAGGTCCACCCTTTTCTTCTGGTCTGCCAGGACTGTGAAGTCAAAATCTCCAATGATTTTAAGTGGAGAAAATGCTAGAGGTATTACAATATTAAAATACTTTTTTTCTTTTAAATTCAGTCCCCAGAGGTATAAGATCAATTTATCATTTGTCATATCCAGATGGTAAGTAAATGAACAGTTTCACCATTGGGCTTGCTATCAAAATATTCCAAGAGGAATATAAATGAATGCATCATTTACAGTGGCCAGATGGCAATTCAGAAGACAATTTCATGATCTAGTCATTATATTGCATAAACCTATTCTGGCTTGTTTTTTATCACCATCTGAAGAAAGGGCAATAGAAGATTAGAAGTGTGAATGTGAGGAGTTACTCGTCTTTTGAGATAATTTGTACCAGTTTTCAAGTTTTGTGTTTCTATCACAAGCAAGGCTGATGTATCAGTAAATATTTGTCTCTGAGTCTGGGAAACTTCATTAACTGATGGGAGACTTGTTTAGCAGCAGATAAATTTGCATTGGAACATGTTTCAGCAGTTTAAAAAAATGGAAAATGTATCCTTTATATTTATTTATCTGCATTCTGATGACTTGTAAAATTCATAATAAGCTGAAATACGGTATTTACCTAACATCAGCATGTTTTCCAATTTTGTCAAATTTGTATTGTTAACAATGATTGTAGATATTTCCTAGAAAATGCATCAGAGTATCAGCATAATTCTGTTCATTTCTGAAGCCTCCATGTCTTGATGCCACAAGTGAATGCACCTGCTGCCTTTTCTTTCAGTGAAAAAGTTTTGTGCATAATTGTTTTTATGAACCCTAGGAATATGATCTTTCTTAACTGCCTATAAAGATGATGTGAGATTGTTGTGACATATTAAATATAACATTTAATTAAAAACATTGTTAATCTGGCTAATTTCACTGAAGTACTTCTCCCTGAACACAAAAAGATATATTAAGAATTAGCTGAGAGGCTGCTGTTACAGAACTCACCTGAGACTTCTTAAGAGAACAATTGATTCTTTTGACATTAAAATACTGAGTCACTCTCTGAGAATGGCTAGAAATGCCTTTTTTTTTTTTTTCTATAAAAATATGTGAGAATTCATTGTAAAAATGAAATGAGGTTACAAGGTGTTCAAAGCCATCATAAACAGAAATAATGTGAAAATTTGAAAGTTATTATTGAATAATAAATTTCACTGAATATCTGGAGAACTATGCAAAAATTCAGAAACAACTAACTTAAACCAAAGACTGTTTACCATGGTTTACTTGTTTTCTGAGGACCCAGATAACAGTTCTGCAGTAGATACTTGAGAAAATCATCTTTCAAAATGTCAGACTCCACCTAAAGTTGCTAAAGGTTACAAGTAGAAGTTTTAAGATTTTATTTTAAATACAGACTCTAAATAAATTTATTAACTTTTAATTCAATCCTTCAGTTTTTATAATTTTTTATCATTCTTTCTCCCCCTACTGCATTTCTTCCCACATAATTTCTAATTGCCTAAACCACAAGGCATCTTCAAAGACAAGCCATTTCTGTAAAGCAAAGTAAATATTTCAGATAAATGCTACTTCATTTCCTCTCCCAACTACTTTCAAAAACTGTAATTTGTTTAAAACTGCAGTAAAATTTATTTCTAGCCCAATGACTGATTTTAGATTTGTGTTACCTTCTTAGAATGACTACATTTTATTAGTTAGTTAGCATTATTTTGGTCTGTGACATGTGTAGAGTTAGAATAATTGAATAATGTTCTACCCCTGATAGCAGAGTGCCAGGTTCTGCTGTTGAAATGCCACAGGAGCTGTAATCACAGCTGAAGGCAAACCCATTCTCTGAGGGTTGATTGTGTGGTCAACTTGAAATGCCTTTTTGGCTTGGTTTGGCAGCAAACCCAATATTCTGTAATGCCTGGGGAAAGGAGGATGGGCTTTGATAAATAGTTGATATTCTTTTGTGATGATTTGTGATCTGTGTTATAGCCTGTTACAACCTGAGTAGTCAGTACAGATTGGTCCTGCCAAAGCTTACTGCCACTTGCTACCACTGATAACTCCATTTTGATATTCTCATTAAAAAAAAATCTTTGAAAATTTGCTAATGCCAGAAAACCAATGACTTGGTATCTGTATTAGTGTGTACAATGATGAATCCTTTTTTTTTAGTGAACTTATCCTATCCAGTATTGATGTTGATGCAACTGGAGACTGGGAGTGTCTAGTCAAGAATTCCTATGGAAATAGCACAAAGCAAGTAGAAATTGTGGTACTTGAAACAGCTGCACCCTACTGTCCTGCAGAAAGAATCATTAACAACAAGGGAGATTTCAGGTATGACTTTCTGCCTTTGGAGTGTGTTCCATATATTAATGTAGGTACAGACATTCATGTTTGCATGGTGCTTCAGTGTCAGGTACAAATCACTTATTTTACTTGACATTTTTATGTAATGTGGTAGGAAGGAAGAGCCCTGTATGATTTTGATGGGAAATGGGACCTAGTGCTTCAAGAGAAGCAGTGGTTTGTGAAAGTCAGAAAACCTTCTAATAACTCAGTGTGCATTATGGAAATTTTTTAAGAAATGAGAAAAATGAGAGAAGGTTCAAAATTTTTCTTGGTCTTTGTGGAAGATGATAACACTGCATTAAAGTGTTTGCAGAGTAACTCTTCAGTACTTTACTTTTAAAATCTGTTCTGGTTCTGATGGCTTTGTTCAGCTGAGATTAGAGGTGACGAATGGCATGAGACTGTTAGTAAAATATTTCACTAAGGAGGATCAAAATACAAAATAAAACTACTTAGTAAAACAAATAGATTGTATGAGGTAAGCTTAAGGACACACAGTTCTGCCAGTATATCACATTCTTACAAATTACACCTGTCCTGCTAGCTGAATCTTAGCAGTCTGCAGAATTTTGTATACTGAATGTAGTTTTTGTCCATCATTACTTTTATTTACATATGCTGGTGGGGCTTTTTGAATTAAGTGTTTTAATCAGAAGAGGTTTCTGTGGAATTTGGTATTGTTTTCAGTCAGCTCTAAAATACACCATTGATATGAACAAAGCTCTTAACCAAAACCTTCTTGACAATAAGACTGATGTATGATGGCAATCCCATTGAGAAATCAAGAAGCAATTTGTTACCAAATTAATTATAATGAGAATTCAGCTTGAATAGTTAATGAAAGGAAAGTAGATGAGGAGGGAAGCGTCTCTTAAATAGCAGAACTTTCTGCAAATATTTGACCTGAAAGCCTCTATTTATTTTTAGGCTACCTTCAAAACTTTCCCAAAGGCTTTTTGTACTATTTCTCATGTTTGAATAAAAGTGAAGGATTGAATTATAAAGAAGTGGAGACAAAAATCTGCTCAAATGATCTTTTTTCTCTTTACTACAAAGCTATTTTATTATGTGTTAACCTCAGTACCAGCAAGTTTGCCTCTTTCACTGAGGCAATAAGTACATATGGATTGAATACATTCAATTCATATATATGGATTAAAATTCTTTAGAGGTCTTTAACAATCTTAGCTATAGATTTTTTGTCATCAAAAAAACTGGAATTGTGGTTTTTCATGGTAGATATGCTTAAATAGGTTTTAATTAGATCATTAAAAAAATGTATACTTCCTATTAGAAAATTCATCTGAATCTTTTAGATGACAACTCTATGAAGTTCATATTCTTGCCTTAAAATTACATCTTTTTCTCCATAAATAAATATATATAAATCTTCAGGCTGCACAAACTAACACCAGGGGCACTTTTGTCATTTTATATAAATCAAAAGAACAGGGGTAGACATTTCTCAACCTATTGATCATCTTCCTAGAAATCCATATAAATTTATTTTTAAAATGTACATCAAAAGGATGCTGAGTCCATAGGTTCTTTTGGTGTTTGAGAGAATGAATGTAAAATAGTAGAGAATTTATCAGGCTCCAGCTCAGCATTAGAGTTTGAAATTGTTCCAAAGGTTTATCCTCAGAGATGGAACTATCACACCAGCAAGTTTTCTTACAAAGGTCTTTGAAGTTTTGGAAACATAACAAGTATGTAAGCAGAAAGAATTGAACCACAAAGGCAAAACTAGAAAGAACAGTTATTTTATTGGGCAAAAGAAAAGGAAAAAGTGTCAGCTGTTAGGGAAGTGTGGCTATTTCAGTTGTCCAGCCTAGGTGGTATTTATAATTGCATAACTGCAGCAAGAATTAGGCACTGAGAGTCAGAGTGAACTGGCCTTTTGTACTAAGAGGTTTCCTCTATCATGGCCACATTTTACTTTATGTTTTTTTTTGTTTTATAGAGTGCTGTAAGCTTATTCTGAAAAGCAAATGATAATTGTTACATGCTCTCATTCCTAGCCATAAAGGCCAGATTCTGCTCACTGTGGCAATGCTAGGTTGGGAATTATCTCTTTAGTTTTACTTTCGAAGTCACTTGCCAATAAGTGTGGCCCGACTGCATTAATGCAAAAGTTTTACTAAAAATAATATTTTATCCCAGAGGCAAAAGGCCTCTATGCTATGCTCTATATACTACTGTACATATTTTGATTTTTTTGGGGAAGCTCCTTTCATGATTCATTTTTAATCAACTGTTTTTACATTACAAATTGAATTATTTCAGTGACAACTGTGAAAAATTAAAGTATTTCTCTTCTTAGCTTTTCTTTGAAATGAAGAAAACTTTTATAGCCCAAAACCTTTCAGTATATTATGTAACAATGTGCATTGTGTAACTAAGAGGAGCTAATACATTTATTTGGGGAAAGCTTGATTGCCAAGCTGTAATTTCATTGAAAGGCAGAATAGTTTTGTGATTTATTGAGTTCACTCATTATATCAGTGCAATTAAAGAATCATATCCTTCCCACACCTGCTGACTTGCTGATGATATGCTAAAGATTTTCTTGGATTTTTCTCAGTTTCCTGATCCTGCCATGTCCACACTAGGCTGCAAATGACAATAGATTTGGTATCTAGAAATAGATCCAGTTGTGCCATTCTAGACAATGCAGCAAATCTACAGAAAAACTGTATTTTATAACTGATCCATCAGCTAAATAGAAGAATTCTGGCTGCTTTGATTTAGTTTGTGTTCAAAGACCATGCACATTTTGAGCTCCTTTAAGAGCATTTAGTAATAGGGGTTTTGGTTTGCTTTTTGTTGTTTTGTTGTTTTCTGTTCGGTATTTTTTGGTTTTTTTGTTGTTTTTGTTTTTTTTTTTTTTTTTCTTCATGGACTTACTGCTCTGCTTTTTGCAGTCTGCAAACATTAATATAATAAAAACACTAACCATATCTTTTTCCTTAACACTAAACCCCTTCCTGGAATTAACACAGAATGAATGTGTGACCAGGCAGACTTGAACCTGCATAATTCTGACATTTTCCAAGGAAACAAAGTAATTCATTATAAAACATTACGAAGTGAGAGTTAAAATAACCTTTTTTTTTTGTTGTATATGACTTTTCATTGTTGTATATGGTTTTATAGATATGTATTGTAAGTTGCCTTTTGCAATTTAATTTTTTCTGTCGTGCTGTTTCCAGGTGGCCCAGAACTTTGGCTGGGATAACTGCTTACCACCCCTGTCTCCAGAATTCCTTTAGCTCTGCTGCATTTCACAGAGGGGCAGAGGAGGCCAAGGCGTGGCGCAGGTGTAACCGGACTGGACGCTGGGAGGAAGAAAACTACTCTGAGTGTCCTTATTCCCAGGAAATAACACAAGTTCTTCATGCTTTTAGTCAGGTGACATTTTGAAATCCAAGTTCCCCTTCTCTAGTACTGGTCTTGTTGAATAGCTTGCAAGAAATGTCGGTTCAGCCACAAGTTTGGGATAGATGGACTTCTAACAAAATGCTTTGCTAGAAAGACAATCATTTGATTTTTTGGTTATTGGAAGTTGTAGTAGGAATAAGTACATTCATTACCTTTGTCTTAATGGTTTTTTTTCCATTAGGTGCTTAGATGATTATTAGTAATGCTGACAGGGTGATCAGTGCTTGATTTTCCTTCACCTCATGTGTTTTTCCAGAAAGATGTTAATTTCTCGTGGAGTCCCATATCAGATTTTCATCAGCTGAAGAGCCTTTCCTCTTCAGAATGCCTTTTTGATGTCTTCAAAAAAGGAGTACTTAAATTGTTTCTTATGGCTAAGTAAAAGTCTGAGATGAAATAGTAAATGGATAGAAATTAATGAGAGCATAACAGAGAACACTGTGGAGGATGGCCCAGATGTGTAACTGCAGTACTAATTTTACAACTTTCAGTTTCCTTGCCTGGTGGTATCAGTAGTGCTAAATAAGACCACAGAAAGTTTGTTTTCAAATGGGTTCATAAATAAGAGTAAATAATATATTAAGAGAGCTATTGCAATTACAGGATAATAAATAATTAGGAATATATCTAGAATCCAGTCTATTCTTCTTTAAGCAATAAGATGAGGTTGGCTTTCTCAGGGCCTTAGACACTCTGGACTTTATAACTTCTGAGGCTGCACAATTTCTTGGGTTAACCTGTTCAAATGCATGACTACTCTTACAACACAAAAGATTTTCTTCACAGCCAGTCTGAACTTCTCTTGTCTTCCTGCCAAGTACCACTGTGTGTAGGGTTTAGAGACACAGGCAAGGCAAGGTTAGTAGCTTGTTATATTTTATGAGACCAGATAGTTACAGGCTAGAAAAAGTAGGCAAAAATCTTCAAAATTTGTTGGTCTGTTGTGGTGGTGTGTTCAGACAACAGCAATGAAATCTAAGACCTCAGGCTGAAGATACATTCATGTGCCCCTGAAATGTATATCCATGGCATACTGATGCTCATAAACCCATGTGGAATCATGGCAGGCATTATACCAATGGATGTGATCTCCAGTTTGTGAAGAGAATGAAGCCTTGATTGATTGAGCCTGACCATTCTGCTGTATTTTCAGATGCACATCAATCTGACAACCGTGCTGGAGTTCTCCCGCCAGCTGACAGCCTACACAAGGGGGGCTTCCCTCTTTGCAGACAAAATGGATGTCATATACCTGGCTTATATCATGGAAAAGTTAATTGTCTTCGTGGATGAAGTTGAAGATGTAAGATATCTTATCTATGAAAAAAATATCCTTAGAAGTGAGGGTTTCACCTGTGGCCTTGTTCTTACTGTGTGCAGGCACACATTGAGGAGTGGCTGCTAAAACTGATTGCTGATTGCAAATGTGCTGCATAAACTGGGATGAGTCTCTTTGTGCCAAAAAGGAAACTAAGTCTTCTTCTCTGATGACAAGGGCATTGCTGCTTAGGAATAAAACCTGTTTTTTAATGAGCCACTTATTTAATTTTCTTTTTAAGATTAATTTCTACCATGTCTAACGTGTTAGAGTGGACTCTGGTCACTGGAGCTACACATGCTTGTTTTGTTTTCTCCATTTCATCAGAAAGTTTTCACTGAATTTTGAGAGGAGCTATCACTTCTTGTAACTAAAAGATAATATGGCATTATGTGCAACTTTGTACAGAAACTTTGAGCATTATATACACCATTTTTGCAGGAAAATCTAATCAGAATAATGCAAACCCTATGGGAAAATAGGGTTTTACAGAGAACAGAAATGTTAATCATATATTTTTACTGTTAATTTTCAGAGTAACTGCTTGCATAAAGATTTCATAAACTGTAATTTTTGGCCACATGATGTTTTCTTTTGGTCTGGCAATGATCTTTCCATTCTGGCTTTGGGAATTGTAAGAGTTAACATTTTAGTGCCAATTTGAGAAAGCCTCCAACTTCAATTTCACCATTATACACTAGATCTAAAGTATAGTATTAAGTGCTCTCCAAGAATCATGCTTCAAAGCTGCAACTTTATTTCAGCTCAGAATCCTGATAAGATCTTACTGCTTTCTGACAAAACAAAAATTTGACATTCAAGAGAAACAGCTGGATTTGCCATAAAGCCTCTTTATTTTTCTAGCAGCTGATGTATTTTCCATTAAAGCTGAACACTTTTTACTTTTTACTTTTTTTACTTTTTCCAGCTTTCAAATAGATTTTATTTTCTGCTTTTTGTTTGTATCAAAACATCTCTATCTCCATCACTTATATCTACATCTCTGATTTAGTAATCCCTTATTTTCTTAATTTATAACATTTCTCCTAATTTTTCTCTGTTTTCTTCTACCTCTCTCTCAAGTTTGCTAAATAGAGTTCTGATTCATTGAGCTCTGGACTAGCACCCATTTCCTAGCTCTCACTGACAAGGTACAAAAACACCTATGAAATTTAAGTTTTAGCTTCATGCATGAGGCTGCACTCACAATTATAAATAGAACTGAACTTTCTTTAATACAAGGCAGTGACTCTGGAACTGACTAGCAGCTGAAACTACAATTATATAAATCCATTAGAAATCAATTAAAATGCAATTTTCAAAATGTTTTCAGTAACATTCTTGCTAAACTAGTACAATTTCTCTGTCTCTTCTCTGGGATGTGCATCCCATTCCACAAGGGATTTTTGTACAATTTTATACAGTTTATACATTTTTATACAAGGTAAAGGTGGTTTTCCTGTCAAACAAGA